>NC_067402.1:295938278-296238278 GCF_016432865.1 Antechinus flavipes | reverse complement strand
ACCTACTGTATGCCAGGTCAGGTGCTAGTGAGATGGCCAAAAGCAATAGTTTCTGATCTCAAGAGTCTTACAGTCTCTCTGGGGAAACTAAAGGTGCTCCTCTCAATAAAAACAAAGCAAAGGGAACTTAAGGACAGAAAGACAGGCTTCCTTCAAAAGGTGCTGCAAGACCTGGGCTTTGAATGGAAGCAGTTGGGAGGGAGGAGGGCATTCCTCCTGAATACCCTGAGCATGGGGGAATACCCTGAGCAAAGGCACGGAGGCCAAAGATGGAGAACTCTGTGTGTGAAGAACAGTAAGTATTCCACTTTGAGCTACAAAGGACATGAAAGACATCGATGTATAATCCTGTTCCCGCAGAACAGAACCATGGTCACCCGTATGCTCGCTTGTAGCTAATTGAGGATATCCAGCATGCTATGTAAGTGCCAGGCTGTATCACTTAGGATGTGGGCACCATGGTAGATTATGGCAGAGGGGGAGATGCTGGTGGGGTGGAGCAATCTAGGGAGACTTCCTGGAAGAAATAGTAGGTGAGCTGTTTCAAAGTAAGATGTGGCATTCTGGTAGGCCCTCCCAACAGTCCCAGACTCCTGACATTCTACAAAAGTGAGGAAAATCTGTTAAGTTGGAGAGCTTCCCCAAAGACAAGAGTCATCTCAGGAAGTGGTGAGCTCACTTCCCTTGAATATCCACCTATCGGGATGCTTGCTCAGCTACAGGTTGGAACTATATGTCTCCGGTGTCTATTCCAACAGAACTCTTTCCCAGGAAAGAGGCAGGGAAGGTTTGGTATCTTAACGACTGGGCTTGAAGGAAGATAGGAACTCCAACTGACAAAAGATTGGTGGGAAGAGGAGGGGTTCAGGGCAGGGAAGAATACACTCCTCTTAGGCATTGGAAACAGTGTGATGTGTAACATATATTGGATTGCTTGCCATCTAGGAGAGGGGGTGTGGGGAAGGAGGAAAAATTTGGAACACAAGGCTATGCAAGGATCAATGTTGAAAAATTATCTGTGCACATGTTTTGAAAATCCAAAGCTTTAGGTCAATGAATTGGGCTTGCAACTAAAAATGCTAGAAAGGGAACAAATTAAACCCCTCCCCGAGTCTAACACTAAACTTGAAATTCTAAAAATAAAGAAGAGATTAATAAAATTCAAAGTAAAAAAAAAAACTATTGGATTAATTGATAAAACTAAGAGTTGGTTCTATGAAAAAAACAACAAAATAGATAAACCCTTAGTAAATCTGATTTAAAAAAGGAAAGAAAAAAACTCAAATTGTTAGTCTTAAAAATGAAAAGAGAGAACTTGTCACTAATGAAGAGGAAATTAGAGCAATAATTAGGAATTACTTTGCCCAACTTTATCCCAATAAATTCAATAACTTAAATGAAATGGAAGAATACCTTCAAAAATATAGCTTGCCCAGATTAACAGAGGAAGAAGTAAACAGTCCCACTTTAAAAAAAAGAAATAGAACAAGCTATTAACAAACTCCCTAAGAAAAAATCCCCAGGACCAGATGGATTTACATGGGAATTCTACCAAACATTTAAAGAACAATTAACTCCAATGCTATATAAACTATGTGAAAAAATAGGGATTGAAGGAGTCCTACCAAATTCCTTTTATGACACAGACATGGTATTGATACCTAAACCAGGTAGATTGAAAACAGAGAAAGAAAATTATAGACCAATCTTCCTAATGAATATTGATGCTAAAATCGTAAATAAAATATTAGCATAAAAATTGCCAAGTAGGATTTATACCAGGAATGCAGGGCTGGTTCAATATTAGGAAAACTATTAGCATAATTGACTACATCAATAACCAAATTAACAAAAACCATAAGATCATTTCAATAGATGCAGAAAAAACATTTGATAAAATCCAACATCCATTCCTAATTAAAAAAAAAAAACACTTGAGAGGAATAAATGCATTTTTCCTTAAAATAGTCAGGAGCATATACGTAAAACCGTCAGTAAGCATCATGTGTAATGGGGATAAACTGGAACCTTTCCCAGTGAGATCAGGAATGAAACAAGGTTGCCCACTATCACCATTCTTATTCAATATTGTATTAGAAATGCTAGCCTCGGCAATAAGAGTCAAGAAAGAGATTAAGAGGAATTAGAGTAGGTAATGAGGAAAGCAAATTATCACTCTTTGCAGATGATATGATGGTATACTTAGAAAATCTCAGAGATTCTACTAAAAAGCTATTAGAAACAATTCACAACTTTAGCAAAGTTGCAGGATACAAAATAAATCCACATAAATCCTCAGCATTTTTATACATCACCAACAAAATCCAACAGTTAGAGGTACAAAGAGAAATTCCATTTAAAGTAACTGCTGATAGTACAAAATATTTGGGAATCTATTTGCCAAGGGAAAGTCAGGAACTATATGAGCAAAACTAGAAAACACTTTCCACACAAATAAAGTCAGATCTAACCAACTGGAAAAATGGTAAGTGCTCTTGGATAGACCGAGCGATTGTAATAAAGATGATAATACTCCCTAAACTAATCTATTTGTTTAATGCTATACCAATCAGACTCCCAAGAAACTATTTTAATGGCCTAGAAAAAATAACAACAAAATTTATCTGGAAGAACAAAAGGTCGAGAATTTCAAGAGAATTAATGAAAAAAAAAATCAAATGAAGGTGACTTAGCTGTACCTGTTCTAAAACTATATTATAAAGCAGTAGTCACCAAAACCATTTGGTATTGGTTAAGAAATAGATTAGTTGATCAGTGGAATAGGTTAGGTTCACAGGACAAAATAGTCAATAACGATAGCAATCTAATGTTTGACAAACTCAAAGATCCCAACTTTTGGGATAAGAATTCATTATTTGACAAAAACTGCTGGGAAAACTGGAAATTATTATGGCAGAAATTAGGAATGGACTGACACTTAATACCGTACACCAAGATAAGATCAAAATGGGTCCATGATTTAGGCATAAAGAATGAGATCATAAATAAATTAGAGGAACATAGGATAGTTTATCTCTCAGACTTGTGGAGGAGGAAGGAATTTGTGACCAAAGAAGAACTAGAGATCATTATTGGTCACAAATTAGAAAATTTTGATTACATCAAATTAAAAAGCCTTTGTACAAACAAAACTAATACAAACAAGATTAGAAGAGAAGCAACAAACTAGAAAAACATTTTTACAGTTAAAGGTTCTGATAAAGGCCTCATTTCCAAAATATATAGAGAATTGACTCTAATTTATAAGAAATCAAGCCATTCTCCGATTGATAAATGGTCCAAGGATATGAACAGACAATTTTCAGATAATGAAATTGAAAATATTTCCACTCCTATGAAAATGTTCCAAATCACTATTGTTCTGAGAAATGCAAATTAAGACAATTCTGAAATACCACTACACCTGTCAGATTGGCTAAGATGACAGGAAAAAATTAATGATGAATGTTGGAGGGGATGCAGGAAAACTGGGGCACTGATGCATTATTGGTGGAGTTGTGGATGAATCCAACCATTCTGGAGAGCAATCTGGAATTACGCCCAAAAAGTTATCAAACTGTGCATACCCTTTGATCCAGCAGTGCTACTACTGGGCTTATATCCCAAAGAGATACTAAAGGAAAACATGTGCCAAAATGTTTGTGGCAGCCCTTTTTGCAGTGGTTAGAAACTGGAAAATAAATGGATGCCCATCAATTGGAGAATGGTAGGGTAAGGTATATGAATGTTATAGAATATTATTGTTCTGTAAGAAATGACCAGCAGGATGATTGCAGAGGGGCCTGGAGAGACTTACATGAACTGATGCTGAGTGAAACGAGCAGAACCAGGAGATCATTATACATTTCAACAACAATACTGCATGAGGATGTATTCTGATGGAAGCAGATACCTTTGACAAAGAGAAGATCTAAATCAGTTCCAACTGATGGACAGAATCAGCTACACCCAGAGAAGGAACATTGGGAAATGAGTGTGAACTGTTTACATTTTTGTTTTTCTTCCCAGGTTATTTTTGCCTTCTGAATCCAATTCTTCTTGTGCAACAAGAGAACTGCACGATTCTGCACACATATATTATATCAAGGATATACTATACCATTTAACATGTATAAGATTGCCTGCCATCTGAGGGAGGTAGTAGAGGCAGGGAAGGGAAAAGTCGGAACAGAAGTGAGTACAAGGGATAATGTAAAAAATTACCCATGCATATATACTGTCAATAAAAAGGTTATAATAAAAAAAAAGAAAAGAAAAAGCTTTAATAATAATAATAAGAAGAAACAATATAAAGAAGGCATCCAGAGAGGAATATTAGAGCTGGGAAATTTGACTGAAATGCAGGCTGGGAGGAGAAGAGCATGAGATCGGTCTCAAAATCAGGATTAGGTTCTGAAAAGCCTCAGCTGCCATCCAGACTTTATCCTTCAGTCTTCAGCCAATTGAAAGCCACAGATGATTCTCAGATAGGAGAGTATTGTGGCCATAGTGAATTTTCTGTTGAAAATCCTCCCTCTTCACCATCATCCAAAATCTCCACCTAGAAAGATGAGCAGTGTCCTTAGGAGCCTTCAGACCAGGGCCCCCAGCAGGTTGTGTATGTTAAGCCTGACCTTGATCTTCCCTTCTAAGAGGCAAGATCTGGCTCAGATGAAGTCCTTGGTCAATGACAAGTTTGTTTTTCCTAATAACAAAACAGTCACCTGAGCAGAAATAGGACTAATCAAGGTAGTAGATCAGGGAGAATTGTTTTGGGAACACAGCTAGGAATGCAACAAGTGAATCCAGCCCTAACGGCTTCTTCCTCGCCCCCTAAAGTGGCTTGTTCTTGTACCCCACAAGGGCATCTCTGCTGATTGCCAGGTTGACCATGCTATCTTCCCAGGCAACATCCAGCTATGACCTGGTCACAATCTGGCTATCCCCAAAGGCATTCATTCACTGCCTATGGAGCAAGAAAATAGGCATAAGGCTTGAAGCAAGAGAGAGAGAGAGAGGAAGCCTTAGCTGGAAGTCAGTTTCATACACTGATGGCTATAAGGAAACTACTTTGAAAACCAAGATTATAAAAAATATGTTGACATTTTTACTGAATAAAATTCATTCTCTTCAGATGAGGATTCAACATCCTCCATAATTTGACATCCAAGTGAGCTTTGGGACTTCTCTCCCACGATGCCATAAAATCAGTCTTATAAAAAATATTATTTATTTTTAATACACATTGCTTTATGAATCATACATTTTTCAATGTGCTTTTGCCCATTGTCTACATCTGGATTGCCTACCATCCATGTTAATATATTGAAATTCTACTTATCGTAGATGTCCATCAGTTGGAGAGTAGCTGAACAAGTTTTGGTCGAAGATAATGGAATATTATTGTTCTATTAAAAAATTGATAAACAGGCTGATTTAAGAAAGGCTTGGAAAGATTGAAAACCAATGCTGAGTGAAACGAGCAGAACCAGGAATACATTGTACCCAATAACAGCAAGGATGTGAGATAATCAGCTATAAAAAGCCTATCTCTCCTCAGTGGTTCAGTGATCCAAAGCGATCCCAATGGACTTTGGACAGAAAATGCCATCTGCATCTGTATCCTTAGAAAACTAAGGAGACTATGTAGATCAACACATGCTATATTCACTTCTTTTTTCTGTGTTTTTTTTTTAATCTCTCCCATGGTTTTTCCCTTTTGCTTTGATTTTTCTCCCTCAACATGATTCATAAAGCAATATGTATTAAAAATAAATAAACTTAAAGCTTCCTTTAAAAAAAAAAAAGAAAGAAAGAAATTTGACTCATTTCTCAAGGCTCCATCTAAATGTGGCCTCCTTTAGGAAACCCTTGTGATCCCTTCTTTAATCCTTGTACACAGTCACAGCAATATTACAGAATGATCGACTCTGAATGACTTAGCTCTTCTCCGAAATACAATGATCCAAGACAATCCCAAAGGGTTCATGATGAAAAATGCTATCTGGCTCCCGAGAAAAAACTGATGAACTCTGAATGCCGATCAAAGCAGACTTTTTCTTCCTTTATTTTTCTTATGTTTTTGTTTTGGGTCTGTGTTTTCTTTCAGCATGACTAATATGGAAATATGTTTTGCATGACTGCACATGTATAATCTAAATCGAATTGCTTGCCTTCTTGGGAAGTGGGGAGGAGAGGGAGGGTGGGAGAGAATTTAGAACTCCCCATTTAAAATAGGCATATTTAAAATGCTTTTTATATATGAAAAAAAAATTAGAGTATGAAAAAATATGTTTGTGAACGAATTTAATGAAGTGCATCAATAAAACGTTTGTCCAGACTTCCCATGTTCCAGGTTTTTGTCTGGCTTCCCTTCCATTTTAAGGGGAAGACACCCCTCCCTCCCCCCAAGAGGAAGAGCAGCTTTCCTGGCCCACATGTATCCTGGGATCTTAGATCCACAGCTCGAAAGGCCCTTAGAGGGAAGCCACGACAAATCCCCACTTTCCAGAGAGGGAAACTGAGGCCCACGTTACAGAGGGATTCTATCCAATGCTGAATCCGACTGGAATTTGGACCCAAATTGTGTCTCCTTATGTCTGCCTCTATGATTCTGTAAATCGACTGTGTGTGTGTGTGTGTGTGTGTGTGTGTGCGAGCGCAAATATGTGTTGTGGATGGAGGGCGGGGGGCTGCGACGGCCTGGGTCCCACCGGGAGGTTCAGGGGCGGGTTCTGGAAAGTAGGGCCCCGCCCCGCCCCCGCCCCGCCGGGCCTCCCTCCTTGCGCTCGCCCTGCCCCCGTCGCTGCTGCTGAGGTTGTGCTGCTGCTGCTGCTGCTGCTGCTGCTGCTGTTCCCCCTCACACCCCACCTCCTCCCCCAGCCTCCGGCTCCCCTGCCGCCTGGGCTACGAAGACAGAAGGACAGAGGTAAGAGGCTGGGGGAGAGGAGATGCGGGGAGGGGGGAGATCGGACTGCGGGGTCCGAAGAGGGCCCCCTCGGCTGCCCGCTCCCCTCCGTGCTCGGGGACCAGCTGCGATGGCCGTTCTCAGGGCGGCCGCCGGATCTGCAGTTGCCGGCTTCTGGGTGGGGGTCTCAGATTGGCTCGGCTCCGACCCTTTCCTCTCACTCCGCCGGTTTCTCCTTCCCCTCGCCTCCCCTCCCCAGCTCCGGCTCCCCAAGTCTATCTCTGTTTCTGGCTCACAGCCTTGGTCTCTCATCTTGCCTCTTTTTTCTTCTCTGCTCTTAGCTGTCTGTATGTGTGTGTGTGTGTGTGTGTGTGTGTGTGTGAGACTCTGTGTGTGTCCCTGAATGTGAGTGTATGTCGCTGTATGTATATGTCTGATCTCTCAATCTGCCCATAGCACATTATATGTCTGTCCCTGTGTCTCTGCTGAATCTACCCATTACTCTATGTGTGTCTGTGTGCTGTGTGTGTGAGAGAGAGAGAGAGAGAGAGAGACAGACAGAGAGACAGAGACAGAGAGACTGTCTGTCTATAAATCTCTTGATCCATAGCATGGATGTGTCTCTGTCTCAGTGGGAATCTCTGAATCTGCCCTTTGCTGTGTGTGTGTGCCTTTGTCTCTCCCAGCCTGAGTAATCCCCTCGCTTCCTGAGAGCTCACAGCGGGAGATGAGGCTACCTGAATCTCCCTGACGGATACCCCACATCTACCTCCCGGTGGGGGCAGGAAGGAAGCTCGCCCCTCCCCATTCCCCTTCACCAGTGCCCCTCCTCTGCCAGCAGGCTGCCCCACCTTTTCAGGTCCCAGGCCCAGCACGAATCCCCGGTCTCGCCTCTGGACTGGAGGAGAAGTGTGAGCTTTTAGCATTGTGTCTCTATGCTGGCCCCCACGCTCTCAGCCCACATCTTGGTGTCCCTCTGCTCATTTGTCCCTGGGTGCCCCCAGTCTGAAAGCCAGCAAGAGAAAGGGTAGGGGGCAGGCGGGACAGTAGCCAAGGGTCCCAGATGGCACCTGAGGATTGAGGGGCCAAGAGAGGTCAAAACCTCAGGGTGGGTGGGTGACATTGTGGAGCTCTGGGAGACACACCTGCAGGGTAGCTAGGCTTCCTGACCCAAAGGATGTGCATATGTGCACAGATGTATGTGTGTGTGTGTGTGTGTATGTGTGTGTGTGTGTGTGTAGCTTGTATGGCTCTGTGTGTGTAGCTTGTGTGGCTGTGTGTGTGTGTGTGTAGCTTGTATGGCTCTGTGTGTCTTTTGTATAGCTGTTGTATGGCTGCGTGTGTAGCTTGTATGGCTCTGTGTGTGTATAGCTTACATGGCTCGGTGTGGGTGTAGCTTGTATGACTCTGTGTGTGTAGTTTGTATGGCTGTGTGTGTGTAGCTTGTATGGCTGTGTGTGTAGCTTTTGTGGCTCTGTGTATGTGTAGCTTATATGGCTCTGTGTGTAGCTTGTATGGCTGTGTGTGTAGCTTTTGTGGCTCTGTGTGTGTGTGTAGCTTGTATGGCTGTGTGTGTCTTTTGTATAGCTGTTGTATGGCTGTGTGTGTAGCTTGTATGGCTCTGTGTGTGTATAGCTTACTGGCTCGGTGTGGGTGTAGCTTGTATGACTCTGTGTGTGTAGTTTGTGTGGCTGTGTGTGTAGATTATGTGGCTGTGTGTGTGTAGCTTGTATGGCTGTGTGTGTCTTTTGTATAGCTGTTGTATGGCTGTGTGTGTAGCTTTGCATGGCTCTGTGTGTGTATAGCTTACATGGCTCGGTGTGGGTGTAGCTTGTATGACTCTGTGCATGTAGTTTGTGTGGCTGTATGTGTAGCTTGTATGGCTGTGTGTGTCTTTTGTATAGCTGTTGTATGGCTGTGTGTGTAGCTTTGCATGGCTCTGTGTGTGTATAGCTTACATGGCTCGGTGTGGGTGTAGCTTGTATGACTCTGTGCATGTAGTTTGTGTGGCTGTGTGTGTGGCTTGTATGGCTGTGTGTGTCTTTTGTATAGCTGTTGTATGGCTGTGTGTGTAGCTTGTATGGCTCTATGTGTGTATAGCTTACGTGGCTCGGTATGGGTGTAGCTTGTATGACTCTGTGCGTGTAGTTTGTGTGGCTGTGTGTGTAGCTTGTATGGCTGTGTGTGTCTTTTGTATAGCTGTTGTATGGCTGTGTGTGTAGCTTGTATGGCTCTATGTGTGTATAGCTTACGTGGTTCGATGTGGGTGTAGCTTGTATGACTGTGCGTGTAGTTTGTGTGGCTGTGTGTGTAGCTGGTATGGCGCTGTGTGTGAGGCTTTTGTGGCTCTGTGTGTGTGTAACTTATATGGCTATGTGTGTGTATAGCTTGCATGGCTCTGTGTGTGTAGTTTGTATGGCTGTGTGTGCAGCTTGTATGGCTCTGGGTGTGTGTAGCTTGAATGGCTCTATATGTGTGTAACTTGTATGGCTATGTGTGTAGTTTGTATGGCTGTATATGTAGCTTGTATGGCTCTGTCTGTGTGTAGCTTGAATGGCTATGTGTTTAGCTTTTGTGGCTCTGTGTATGTGTGGCTTGTATGGCTCTGTGTGTGTGTAGCCTTTGTGGCTCTGTTTGTGTATGTAGCTTGTGTGGCTCTGTGTGTGTGTAGCTTGTGTGGCTGTGTGTGTAACCTGTATGGCTCTGTGTGTAGCTTGTGTGGCTGTGTAACTTGTATGGCTCTGTGTATGTGTAGCTTGTGTGGCTGTGTGTGTGTAGCTTGTGTGGCTGCATATGTATAGCTTGTGTGGCTGTGTGTGTAGCTTGTGTGGCTCTGTGTGTGTGTAGTTTGTGTGGCTGTGTGTGTAGCTTGCGTGGCTCTGTGTGTGTAGCTTGTGTGGCTCTGTGTGTATGTAGTTTGTGTGGCTGTGTGTGTAGCTTGCGTGGCTCTGTGTGTGTAGCTTGCATGGCTCTGTGTGTGTAGCTTGCCTGGCTCTGTGTGTGTGTAGCTTGCGTGGCTCTGTGTGTGTAGCTTGCGTGGCTCTGTGTGTGTGTAGTTTGTATGGCTGTGTGTGTAGCTTGTGAGGCTATGTGTGTGCGTGCGCTGCGCGCCCTCGCAGCCCGCCTCTGTGAGCCTGCTGCAGGGTGAGGGAGACAAGTGCTCTTGGGCCTGCGGGGCCCTCCTCTTCCTCTCCCCCGCAGCCTCCCTCCCCTCGGGCCCGGTGATTTCACCCGGCTTCACATTGGCCGCCCCCGGAGGTGCCGTTCTCCGGTCCGAGTCCTGCTATTGTTAAACGCTGAGAGGGGCTGGCGGGGAGCTGAGCTGGGAACCAGAGGCCAGTCGCATCAAGTCCAAAATGAAGTCTGTGTCTCGGAGCAGCCTTTCTTCTTCCCTTCAATAGTGAGCTTTTATTGTGCGCCTCCTGTGTGTGCCGCTCACCGGGCGGGTGTGGGCGGGATCCGTAGGGAATCCCTAATCTGTAGAGGGGTGGGGGAGGAGCTCTAAACTGGAGAGACCCGGCGGGACTCGCGGCCAGTTAGAGGCTGTCCCCTCTGGGGGCTTGTGCAGGCGCCCTCCGTAAAACGTGGGACACGGCGCCGTGGAACTGGCTCCTCCCCCTCCCCCTTTCCCCACATCCTTGGGGAACGAGGGGCAGATGTGGATTGGGCCGGGGAGCCTCTCCACGGGGAGCTTCCTCCCAGTCACTTTTTCTGCCCTCACTTTTCCCCATCTGTGAAACGAGAGAAGCGCTCCCGACTGCCCCTGGGCAGGGCTGAGGGAGTCCCAAAGCAGTGCAGTTCGGAGCCCTCCACGAGTCTTGCTGCGGGTGTGACGGGCTGGAGCGGAGCCCCTTCTCGCTCCCATCACCCACGACTCGGAGACCTTCCCGCGGCCCTCGCTGCCTCCCAGAGCTCGCCGGCTGCCCACCGGCCCCAGACGCCTCCGCCGCGCTCCAGCCCTGCCCTCGGCTCGGTCCCCACCGACTGACGGGTGTCTGGGAGCCAATGGCAACCCCGCTTCTCGCTGGATGCGTCGGGTTCCTGAATCCCGCCTGGGACAGTGAGAAGTCGGTGACCTTGCCGAAGCACGAGGGAGTTCAGTAAAGGCCCCAGACCTTCCTGCATTTGAGGGGAAAGTCCCCTGAGGGAACACTTTGGAGCTAATGGTCTGCAACCAATTATTGACCAGCTCTGGGTCCCCTGACCCCAAAGTGAAATCCAAACACAAAACTCACTGGGTGGGGGTGGGGGATCACAGGCTGAGGGGGAAGGACAAATGGGTCAATGAGGCAGAGAGAGAGACCATCCTCTAGCCCAAGGATGCCTCCGGAGCAGACTTGGGCGGGAAAGATCTCCCTCTGGTAGCCGGGGGTGCGGTGGAAAAGGCATCAGGGAAGGGGCCCTAAGCTGCCCCTTGAGGCGAGAGACAGTTTTCCCTGGGGGACAGGATGATGCAGTAGTGGGGGACCTTCCAAAGGGAGCCCTTGAGCACTCTTGAGGGAAGTGCTTTTTGTTGTTGTCTTTCTAAGTCCAGAGTCTGGCAAAGAGTAGGTGCCTAATAAATGCTCGTTGGCCTAGGCATCTGTTCATCGATTGTAAGCTCCCAGGGGGCCTTGTTTGTCGGGCTCTAGTCCCCCAAGTCCAGCTCACTGCCTGGCACAACGTTCAAGATCATTCATTCCCTCCCCCCAGCCCCCTGTCCCATGACAGAGGAACTTCTGCAGGAGGCTGGGCAAGCCCCAGCAGAGAAAGGAGCTTCTGTATCTGGGGGAGCTCACTCAGCTGACTGTCCTGCCCCCCCACCTCTGGGAGCCCTCCATTCTCAAGGTTTATCTCCACATGAATTTCCAAGGTGATAGAACTGAAAACCCAAAAAGTTAATAATCCCTCTTGTCCTTCTCTCCCCCGTCCCTGGGCTCATTAGCCCATTTGGACTCTGTGGGGAGAAGCCCCACTTTCGAATTTGTTTAAAATGATGAGATGCCCCTATTGTGGAAGCTGATGTGTGTGGAGGGGGCTTCTAGCAGTGAGAGGGGGTCCCAGGGGAGAGGGAACCCCCAGAGACTGTTTAAGGCAAACTCTTGTCAGGGCTGTTTAGGTGGGGAGAGGGAGGAAGGAGGGGAGCCCTTCCCAGCCCTCGGTGAGCCGACCCTCTGCTCCTTTGCCCCCTGTGTCTCCTGCCCGTGCTAACTAGCAGCCTGTGGTGTGGATATACCTAGCCTGGCCTGTTCTGTGCCTCCTTGTGCCTTGGTCAGTGCCCAAAGGGAGCTGGCTGCCCATGACGGGAACAACATACACTAGGAATCACGATTTTTTGGTCGGTTGAGGAGAGACGCTCGGGGGAGTGGGGGGGGAGGGGTCTGCTGGGATGGTCGATGCTGAGATCAAGGGAGGAGAAAGGAAAGGCAGGGGCCTTTCAAAGGTGGCAAGCAAAGGTGGAGGAGGAAGAAGATTGCAGCCCAAGGGCACCAAGGTGGGGAAGGAGCAAGGTTTCATGTACTGCACCTGGAGAAGTCCACTCAGAGGCAGGCAGAAAGAAAGAAGAGAGGGAGGAAGAGAGAAAAAGAAGGAGAAAGGAAGAAAGGGAGAAAGGGAGGAAGGGAAGGAGGAAAGAAGGGAGGCAGAGAGGGTGGGAGCAAAAAATGGAGGTAGGGAAGGAGGAAGGAAGAGAGGGAAGTAGCAAGGGAGGAAGGAAGGGAGAGAAAAAGGGAGGGAAAGAAGAAAAGAGGGAAGGGAAGGAGGGAGGGAGGAAGGAAGGAAGGAGGAAGAGAAGAAAGGAGGGGGGAAGAGAGGTAAGGAGGGGGAAAGGAGAAAAGGAGGGGGAAGGAAGAAAGGGAGATAGGGAAAGAGGGAGGAAGGAATGGAAGGAGGAAGGAATGGAAGGAGGAAGGAAAGAAGGAAGGAAGCAAGGAAGAAAGGAAAAGAAATTAAGCTACACCAAAAAAGCAGCTCAGCAAAACTAACCAAAAGCTGAATCGAGTCTGGCTATGCATGTAGCATTTCAACCCATAGTCCCCCACCTCCGGAAGAAAGAAAGGGTAGCTCCTTACTGGTCAGTGGAGCATTGTGTGTGCATGATGGTGATCACCGTTTTCTGGGCTCCGCTAACCTCACCCTCCATCAATTGTCCTAAGACTCCCTTTGCTTCTCGGTCCTCATCACGCTCCTTCCTCACAGCCCAGGGACATTTCCTCCCGTTCCAGTTCTCATCAGTCATTCCTTGGTACTGGGCAGCTATCTCTGCTGCCGTAAGTCAGGGCTCGCTGTTGGCGGAAGCTTCCTTGACCTGCTTGGTCTATGGCCCCAGCAGCAGACCTCGAGTTCAGAGGGACTGGCCATTTGAGTCATTGCCTTAGAAAAATTCTCCCCATTTCTTTCCTCGGTGGTTGGATTGCTTTGCAAGTGTCATCGGCCGCGTAGCTTCTCTTTCCAGGGTCCGGCTAGTCCCGTCGCCTTTTGGGAGCCCCTCGAAGCCTCGGGACTGGTTCGGTTTTTATTTTCCTCCTTGTTTGTGATTTGGCACCAATTTTCATATGGTTGTGGATAGTCTGAGAACCACTTCTAACCTTGGATCCCCTGTGGAACTGGGGCCAAGAACTGACCTCCCACCCTCCTGAGAACATGCAGGGAGGTGATGTAAGGGAAGGGTAGCCAGCACAAATCTGGCAGTTAAGAAATGGTTGTTGAATCATATGCAAATCTCTTGGTAATGATAACTGTCATCGAACACTGTCTGCGTATGGGAACCATGAGTATTAAAGAAATGTTCTGTCTGCCATGTAAGTTAGTGAGCTCTCTGTCCCTAGAATTATTCAAGCAGAGTCTGGATGGCCGCATCCCTAAGAGATGGTAAAGAAAGTATTCTCACCTAGAAGAGATTCTCCTATCTTGCCTCTAAGGCCCTGCAGCTGTGACATTCCCTATTCTAGGGCCCCTCCAGCTCAGACATCCCCCAGTTCTAAGCTCCCTAAAAACTCTGACATCCCCTGTTCTCAGATCCCTCTCAGCTCTGACTTTCCCTGTTCATTTATTTCTACAGTTGATTCCAATGAGATAATTCAATAATCACATACCAAAGAGCTTAAGAGGCAGTAGTGAAAAGAGCAAGGAATTTAGCCTTAGAAAACATGTTTGTGCTCTTGGATGGCCCTCAGTTTCCTCATCTGTAAAATGGGGATAATCCTACTTTTGACATTGACCTCAGGAGCTCTCCTAGGGAACAGGAGTATTTCTCACTCGTGGCCATCACCCTTCCCTTCTCTGGCTGGGCTCTCTGATTCTCGGCCCGCCTCTTTTCCAGGATGTCTCTGAGAGGGGCTCCTTCAGTAACCTCCCCCCCCCCGACCCTGTCCTTCCTGCAGAGAGTTTGGGATGGTTTAACTGACAGGAGATGCTGCTACTGGTCCCTGTGGAGAAGCTCCTGATGAAAGATTGATCAGAAGCTTGGCCGGGAGCCAGGCCGAGGCCCTTCTGGGCTGGGTGGGGGAAGGAGTATTTCCTTACCGTGTTCTCCAGGCTGCTTCCTTCAGCTGCAGGCCTTGGAACGGGAGAAGGTCGATGAGCATTCTTGGAGTTCAGCTGAGTCACTCCGGAGACTCATCTCTATCCTTTGGCTTCTGAGTCAACAGTTTACTCACCTCTGAAATGGGCAGATTGATGCCATGTTCCCACGAGGGCTGACTAATGTTTCCTCGGCTATTTGAGTGCCCAAAGTCACGGAAAGGGCTTCTGGAATGTCAGAGTAATGGCATAATAACAGCAAGAAGACTGTTTTCCTAATGCACTCTTGGTAGTGATGGATTTCTGGCTGGAAGAGACTCAGAACAGAAGCTGGGTAGAATCTGCAGCCTAAAGAGAGCAAAGTGGAAGGGGCAGTGAGGGGGGAGGAAAGGAACCATGTGTTCAAGAAAGAAGGGAAGCATTCTTTTTTTACCCATTTTATTAAGTACCTACTGTGTACCAGGCACAATACTAAGCACTTTATGCTTATATCTCATTGATAATATCGATAATAATGAGATATCTCACTGAACCTTTACATTCCCGAGAGGAAGGGAGATCTTATTATCTGCCTTGTTTACAATTGGGGAAACTGAGGCAAAACAAGTTTCTTACCCAGCGTCCCAGTGAGTATTTGAGGCCACGTTTGGTCTGTCCAAGAACTTACATAGTGGCTCTTTTTGTGGTGGCAAAGAATTGAAAATGGCAGAGGTGTCCATCAGTTAGGGGCTGGCTGAAGAGGCTGAAGCCTCTGTTTGGGATGATATTAGAGTGCTTAAGATTCCAAGAGGTAGAGTCTGAGAAACTTAGGAAGATGCGGATGAACAGAGAGCAGAACTGGGCCTTCAATCCCAGAGGATGGAGGAGGAAGAGCTACTGAGCTCCAGAGATGGAGAGAGTGTTCAGGGGCTGAGTGTGAAACCCCTAATTTTGGACGTGGGCAGTGGGGAAACTGCCTTGAGGTGAGGAAGCCTCTGGTTCTTAGGTCCCTGGGGATGGGGGAGCAAAAAAAAAAAAAAGGAAAAGAGGCTCACTGAAGTATAGAGAAGGAAACAGAAAAGCAAGATGTGATTGAAGGAATAATGCAAATATCTCTATGTTTTAAAAAGCAAACTACATAGTAGAGATTCACAGTTTCACCTCTAAGCCATTTCCTGTTCTGTGTTGTATATGGAAATATTTTCCCTTCGGGGGACTCATTAAGTTCAGAGCAAAAAATTAAATCTATAAAACAAAGAGCATTAAACATGAAATGCATCACTGGGAAGACCTCAGAACTTGGAGCGTCAAGAGTTGGGAGGAGCTTTAGAACTGGGAATGTCAGCGCTAAGAGGAGCCTTTGAGCTCTTCCAACTTCCTTTATCTCCTCCCCTCATGCTACTGAGAATGAAACCAACTTAAAGGGATGGAGTTACTTGACTACTGAGCAAATCTGTGGTAAAAAACCCTGCTTTTGAGGCTGACACTTGCTGTCCAGGGCTTGTTCCTCTAGGGCTCCCCCCTGTAACCCGGCCCGTAGCTGCCTTTGCTAGCTGGGGCAGTGAGGAGTCCACAGCAGGCCCAGGTAGCACAAGGTATTCCCCCTTCACCAGGCTGCTGGAACCGCTTTCTGAGAGTGGCCCATTAGAAGGCTGTTTGCTGGTATGGTCTGAGGTCCAAACCTTACCAGATAAAGAGAAATGCTAATGAGGCTCAGTTCCTTGGGAGTGGGAATAGAGCCAGGGGAAGGGGATCAGCAGATGTGACGGGGTGGAAACCCCTCCCCCATCCCACATGCTGGGGCCCAGGGGTCCACAGCTTCCCCAATATGGGGCCGCCTCTCGTGTGTGGTCAGAAAGTCTAATTCTTTCCTGTTTGCGGCTGGCTTTGCAGGCTGATAGAGCACAAGATGCCAGAGTGGAAAGGGTCCAAGCTCCACCCTCTCATTTTTCCGATGGCACGGGGCCAGAATCACATAGTCTGTGCCAGAGGATCTGGCCCCTTCATCAGCCCTACCTTCTCCAAAGGCAGGGGTTGGGGACCAAATTTCCATGATCTGGCTTCCTATTGGTCAAGGAGATGCTCAGATTTAGAGCTGGAAAGGGCCTTTGAAGCCCCAATTCAGGGCTGATGCTATATCTAGATCAACCTCCTCATTTCATATAACAGTCCGAGAGAGAGGTAAAGGGATTGGCCCAAAACAACCAAAGCGGCAGAAAGGAAACCCAGACCAGATCAACAATCATTTAGACACCTAGGCTATCTTATTCCTCCCCTCACCCCCTACTCTATCACCTACTCTTCAAACCACTGACTCCTGCCTCCATTGCTCAGCTCTAAGCATTTTATCTGGCCATCCCCCACGCCTAGAAAGCTCTTTCTTATGTTCTAATGACCTCCTGGCTAATGACAAGTATATGTACATGTATCGTTAGATAGATACAAAAAGCTTGTTTACATGTTTTCTCCTCTCTTGTGCTAACTCTTGACTCAATGCCTAGAATACAGTAATACAGTAGGCACTCAATAAATGTTTTTGACTTGATGACTATATGCCAGACACTTTGCTAAACTCTGAGGATACAAAGAAAAACAGAAATCAGTCCCTGCCCTCAAAGAGCCCACAAGCTAGTGAGAGAGACCACATGGAAACAGTTCTGTACAAATAGATATGGACAGAGTAGTTGGAACCTACTGAATTTAAGAGGGGAGGTCCTTTGCCTTGGGGGTAGAGGGAGCCAGAAAAAGCCTCTTATAATGGGTTTGAAACTGAGTCCTGAAAAAATCCAGGTAAACCAAGGAGTAGAGATAAAGGGACATAGTGTTCTCACTATGGGGGACAGTCAATGTAGAAGCATAGTAATGAGGGATGGAGGGATGATGTGACCAGATCATAGAGTATCTGGAAGGGAGCAATTATCAGAATATGGGAAGGGGGGGCAGGTTATGAAAGGCTTTGAATGCCCAACAGAGGATTTTGCACTTGACTCCAAAGGCTATAGGGCACCACTGAAGTATGAGGTAACGTGGTCCAACATGTGGTTTAGGAGGTTGAAAGGAAGACGGCCCCGGGTTGGGGAGACTTGAGATAGGCAGACCCCTTCACCCCCAAGCAAGTTTTTGCAATAGTTCAGATATGAGGTGCTAAAGGTCTGCTCTAGAGATGGGACAGGAGAAAAGGGGAAATATTGGAGAGATGTTGAGAGGCAAAATCTGACGAAAGATGTTGCAGAGGTGAAATCAACAAGAGATATGGAAGAGGTGAAGTTGCAGGGGATGAAACTGACAAAAGATATTGCAGAGATCAAATTGACAAAAGATGTTACAGAGATGAAATAGAAGAGAAAAAGCTGCAAAGGTGAAATCCAACCAGAATGTTGCAGAGGTGAAATTAACAAGACATATTGCAGAGATGAAACTAAGGAAAAACTGCAGAAGAGAAATTGACAAGAGATGCTGCAGAAGTGAAATCACCATGAGATGACAATAGGTGGTATAGAGATGAAATCAAAGAGAAAAAGCTGCAGAGGTGAAATCCGACAAGAGATGTTGCAGAGGTGAAATCAACAAGAGATGCTGCAGAGGTGAAATCCAACAAGAGATGTTGCAGAAGTGAAATCAACAAGAGATGCTGCAGAGGTGAAATCCGACAAGAGATGTTGCAGAGGTGAAATCAACAAGAGATGCTGCAGAGGTGAAATCCGACAAGAGATGTTGCAGAGGTGAAATCAACAAGAGATGCTGCAGAAGTGAAATCTACATGAGATGACAAGAGGTGGTACAGAGATGAAATCGAAGAGAAAAAGCTGCAGAGGTGAAATACGACAAGAGATATTACAGGGATGAAGTTGATAGGCCTTAGATACAGCTTGGATGTGAGGGGAAATGAGATAATAAGCATTCAGAATGATTCCTAAGGAGAAATCCTGAGGGATTGGGAGGATGGTGATGCTCTTTACAATAATGAGGAGAGGAGAGTTTATGCAGGGAAGATGATACGTTCTGTTTCGGATGTGTTGAGTTTGAGATGCCTACAGGAAATCTGGATGGAAATGTCTAAGAGGCAATTGATGATACAAACCTGGAACTCGAGAGACCCTACAGCTAGATATAAAGATCTGGGTCTCATATCTGCATAGAGATGTGGGTTGAAAAAAGGTCATTAGATTTGACAATGAAGGGATAATTGGTAACACTGGAGAGAACAGTTTCACTGAATGAGGAGTGTTGGATTATGGAGAAGCTAGATGCGAAGGCCTTTGAGGTTTCCTTCCAAGTCTCAGTTGATGTTCCTAAGATGTCCAATCCAGTGCTCCTGGTACTGAGCTTCTCTGGCTAAAGTATACTTTCCTTGGTGTTAGGTTGTTGAAGACTGCAGATAGTGGGGTATAAAACCTTTTAGTCGAGTAAGGAAACTTACTGCCCATATTTGGTTTGGCTCACCATTCCGCTAAGGGCATCTCAGCCTTCCTGAGAAGTCAGGGTGGGTATGATCACCTGTGCCTACTTGAAGCAGGGTTACCCTGAAGTCCATAATAACTAGTTGGTGCATGCACAGTACTGAATAGTTACATAAGTGCATAGGGTATATAAAGTGGAAGGCTTCCTAGAATAAACGGACTCCACTTATGTAAGTGCATAGGGTATATAAAGTGGAAGGCTTCCTAGAATAAATGGACTCCAGCTTAAACATATTCCTGAGTCTTGCCTCATCACTCCTCACCTGATATCAGAGCTCAGGCTGCTCCTGAAGTCCTCCCATGAGTGGAATTAGATATTCACGGCTCAGGCTAATCCTGAAGTCCTCCCCTAACTTTAGGTACAAGTATGGGGTCCAGTTTGACACTATCCCCAAAGCTTTCAGGTGGATCAAAAGTGTGAGTATGGGGGGGTCCAAATGTCTGCCCTATTCAAGCAACCCTTTTTTCAGAGCTGAGAGGCCCTTCACTTAGCACCCTATGCTCTTGGTGGTGGGAGGATTAGGAAATGATTTTCTGACATATACAGGAAACCCACACAATTCACCAGTTGACAACAAACTCTTTCAGACCTTAACGGTGTGGTAGAAGTGGCCACAGAGAGGAAGGACACTTTTATCCATGCTCATCTGTTCCTCCTTGTGAACCCCACTAGGACTAAAAGAGAGGAAGACCAGAGCTAGGGGAGGGGACAGTCGGACCAGACTGAGGCACATGGCCCATCCAGGAAAAGTCATCATACTTGCTTTTGTTACTTCTCAGTCCTTCTATTAAGTCTACCTTAGCCATGAGGCTGGGACAACACCAGAGGGAAGGGGAGGCAGGGGGTGAGAGTCTAAGACTGAGCCTTTCGGTTCAAAGCCTACCAGGCTGGCTTTTGGATTAGGACTGGGGTTGGAAAGTGCATCGAGGCCATGAGCCTGAGGGGGAGATGTAGAACAGTCAGTGATCCAGAGCTAGGGAAGGCTTTCAGACTTCTGTCATGGGGGGCCTGATGCCGTTTCTCTTGAGGGGCTAGAAGTGTCCCTCTGGAGTGTGGAAAGGATGCAGGCCAAGCACTGATAGGTCTCAGTTCTGGAGGAAGCCAAGGGAGGAGAGGACGGGCATGAGCACCATTCTCCCTGAGCCTGTCTTGTTCACCACACTGCCCTAGATACCTTCCATCTTGTCCATGGCCCCCTAGCTGAGCAAGAAGTTCCACGTGTCAGTTGACAAGACAGTGGAGAGCAGACCCATCACTTTGTAGGATCATCCCCTTTATAGGGATGAAGGCTCCGTAGGTTTTGGAAGCATGAGGGGACACTAGGGCCCTGCTTATCCCTCAAGCCTGGATCCTTCTGGCCTTGTTCTCTGCACTTCTTGAACTTGCCTGAGCTTTAGGGCCTTATGTCACTCAGGACCTCAGTCTTCAAAAGCCCTTTTCCAAAGAGATCCCCTAGCTTGCTGGTTCTGGCTCATGTGTCATTTCAGAGCCAGTCACTGCAATTTGGTAAGCACGAATTAAGTAACAACTGCATACAAAGCCCCGTGGGAAATGGAAGGACTGGCTGATTCACTCCCGGCCCAAATGAGTTCACTTGTCTTGCCACTCCAATTGGAGCCTTTCTCCTCGGGGCAGCGGAGTTCCCTAGCAATTGACTCACATTGTGGCCTGCCCAGTGCTGACCTCACGTCAGCCCTCTGAGTTGGGGGGACCCACTCTGGTAAGCTCATTTCACAATGAAAATGGGACTCGGAGGCTGAGGAATGGGTTGCTGTGTATTTGCCAAGGGGAAGATCCCCAGAGTAACTTGTATTTGGGGAAGCCGCTTGCTCTCCTGGGCACGGCCTCAGGGTGAAGGCAGGTGCCCTACGGATGTCACTTTGGGAGGACGTTGCAGGATGGGGAGAGGGGCGTTACGTCCGTCAGAACCAAATAACCGTAGTCATTCAACTGACCCAAGCACTTGCTTTCCCTGGGACCTTGGACAAATTCCAGCTCTAAAATAAAGTTTTGGATGGGAGGAAATTTAGGTTTCACCTGGGGATGATGTTCCATGGCATGTGGCCCAAGGCTTCTTTCTGCTCTAACATTCCATGCTCTTATGGCCCAGCTCTGCCATCCCCTGTTCTCAAGTCCCTCGCTGCCCTGACATCCTCTCCTGAGACCCTTCCCAGCCCTGCCATCCCCTATTCTCAGGCCTCTCCTAGCTTTGACCCTCCCTGTCTAAAGCTCCTGCTCACTTGCACTCAGCTTCTGAAGCCCCTTTCTGTTTCAAATCGATGGTTCTATGAACCTCCTCAGTATATAAAAAGTTCCCCACTTGGGCCCCCATGGAAGATGTTCTCTTTCCTCTCCTTTGCTCACCATCCCCCTCCTCCCAGGGAGACCTGAGACTGGACATGGGGAACGATCGTCAGAGGTGTCCCTCTGTCTCCCAGAGAACGGCCCTGTCCAGTACCACCTACTGTGGGTGCGCAGGGCCCCGGCTTGGGCTTCAATATTTCCATCCTAGGGCAAGGAGGCAGCTCCCCAAAACACCACACACCCAGAGCTTCCCACTCTGCCCTACTCTGCCTGGAGGCTGGGGCTCACTTCTCCCAAGTCCCTGTATCTTCCTGGGCTACCCAGACTCCCCCATTGCCCTCTTGCCACAGGCTGGGAGGGTGGGAAAGGAAGAGGTGACACAGGACTGCTCAGCTGCTGCCCTGGCCACTCCGTCCCAATCTTAATTCACCGGCCAGCGGCGCGGGAGCCAGGCGGGAGCGCGGGAGTCTTATGAGCACAAAAAAATGATGTCTGAGGACGTGAGAAAAAGGAGCCAGACCCAGGGACCTCTGCAATGTCCACTGCCGTGAGGAGGCTGGGCCCCAAGAAATGAGCAGGTCCCTCATGGGGCCAGAGCCAGATAAGGACGTGTCCTTTCCCTGGCACCTTCCCAGCCTCCTGGGGCTACAGCCTCACAGATTTTCAGTGTATGTCTAAGACCTTGCAGGCCCCAAGCAGTCACACAGCACACAGCGGGGCAGACTGAATCACGGGATGTGATGTTTTACCTTCATTTCCCTCCTTCATCCTTCTTGCCTTCCTGTTTCCCTTCTTCCTTCCCTTGCTCCCTCCCTTCCTCTTCTTTTTGTTACAGGAAAAGGTTGCCTAGGGGAGGGGAAGAGAACTTTTCTCCTCACAATTCTGGGCCGCATCAGGAAAATGCACTTTTCTTAAAAGGGCCTCTTTGTGTTTCTTGTCTCTAAGCCCCGACCTTTCCTTCCCCTGCAGGGCCCACGTGAGCCTCAGTAAGTGTGGTTGAACCCTCTCAGGCTCCCCTTGCCCAAGATTCCGCCAGACTCCTCCAGCCTCTGAGCAGGTAAGACCGGCGGCCCTTGGGCTCCCTTGCCCCTCAGGCGGCTCTCACAGAGGATGTGCTGGGACCCTGTGTCAGGACAGGGCCCGGCGTGAGAGCCGAGGACCGGGAGCCCGGTGGGCAGGGCACTAGCCCCAGGTTGGACGCCTGCTTCCCGCGGGAGCTCCTTCTAGGATCCAGGGTTTGAGCACTCTAGTCTCGCTTTGTTTACCACAACCTGTGACATCAGACATGATAGGCTTAGTCACCCATTTTACAGATGGGGAGGCTGAAGCTTACCTACAGAGGAGGTTCTGGGACTTGAGGAAACCCCGGTGGGGCTCGGTAACTGATGGGGAGCGGCTGGGAAGCGGGGTGGGCAGTCTCGCCCAGGAGCCTCGGCTGACCTCGAGGAAGCGCTCGCTGTGTCTCGGCTTTCCTCCTCCTCCGCCTCCCTGCGCTGGGCGGCCCGGGTATTGCCCATAGCCCGGGGCCCCGGGCGTCGTGGACGTGAGGTTTGCCGCCTGCAACCAATCCCCGAGGGCCCGCGATACGTCCCTGCGGCGGGAGGGGCCTTGGGGAAAGCAGGGTGGAAGCTTTCACTTACTCCCAGCTGATAGGATATCACTTACTAATTTCTCCAGGCTAACGCGGGAGGGGGAGCAAGTCCCGCAGGGCCTGGAGCTGGGGGAGGGGGCGGGATGGGGGGAGCGGCTAGAAAGATAGGGGTGGAGTTGGAGCTCAATAGAGAAGGGGGCGTCTGCCGGTGCGAGATACCTGTTTTGGGCTCTGAGCAGTAGGGAGCTACGGAAGGTCTCTGAGAAAGCGGCGTGTCTCGAGAAGATAGTCCGGAGCCAAGGACAGATTGTCAAGAAAGCGTCCGGAACAGGAGTTAGGAAATGATTAAAAGTATCGGGGCGAAAGCGTCTGCATAACATGATCGTGTGGGGGAGGGGAGTAAGGAGGGGGCCGCTGGACCTGAAATTAAAGGACCCGACTGCAGGTAGCCTCAGTCTCTGCCTTCCTCCATTGTAGGCGAGCCTGCACAGAAGCCCAACGGAGAGCTCCAAGTCTTTAAGTTGCATCCCATGTGATGGGGATAGGATTGGGCAGCTGATTGGGTGCGGGGGATGAGGGAGAGGGCGGGGCCAAAAATGACGCCGAGCTCTGGTGACAGGGAAGATGAAGACGCCATCAGGAGGGGTGGGAGGGCCCTAGAAGGGGTCCTGGGGGCCCGATTAGATGAGAAGTTCCTTCCAGAACGCTGAAGGATCCTGAGAGTGCCTGGTGACCCACAAAGGAAGTAATCTCCAAGACGCTTCCTCGGGCTCACCTGGTCAGCTTGGCTGCACATCCCTAGAGCTGGCCATCCCTGGCAGCATCAGACACCCCTTTGCCCCTTGCTCTGAACCTAACTGACCACCATGGTGGTCCTGTGCCCGAAAAAGAGACGGGGTGTGTGAGTGTGTGGTGTGTGTGTGTGTGTGAATATGTGTGGGTGAATATGTGTGTGAATGAGTGTGTGTGAGTGTGTGTGTATGTGTGAATGTGTGTGTGTGTGTGTGTGTGCGCACATGGTCCCTGGAGTGTAGATCCTGTGGGAAGAACTGCTTGATCTATAAATTAAATACACAGAGATGTCCCAGGGCAAGAACAGCTTTCCTTGAAGATTCTAATTACATGAGGAGGGAGGAAAACAAGCAATCGCATGGCGGGGCTTTGCCATCTTCAATGGGAACACAGACTGTCCGCTCTGGGAGAGATCTGAGAACAGAGAACGTCAAGTTTGGGAGGAGGCGAGGAGACACCTTAGGACTTAGCACACGGAGGCTTCTCTGGGCCTTTGACCAAATGTCAGCACTGGGAGGGACCTGAAAGAGAAGAGCATTTAATTGCCCCATTTTACAGAGAAGGTGAGCGTGGGAGAGAGAGATTTAGAGAGGAGAAGTATTGGGAAGTGCTTTGGCGTGAGTTATTGTTACTATCGCCACCCCTCACTCCATCACATCACATCCCCCCATCATCATCATCACCACCAACGTCACCCCCCAAGCAGCCACCACCATGACTACCATTATCACCATCCCCACCAAAATTGGCCACCTCCCGGGTCTCATGTAAGCTTTTCTGTAGGAAGCGGGACCCCTTACAGATGAGGATGCTCCTGCCTTAGTTTGTGCCCTGGGTTCGTTGTCTATAAACCCAGAAGGTCACATTCTCCAAGGCTACTCTCTACCCGAACCTTGGAGGAGATCTGAGACGGGACAGCATGGGCGTGAGCCCAGGCTTTGTCACCCACTCTCCGCATCCAGGAGAGTTTGCGCCTTCTTCCCCCACCCGTCTCTCTGCCTCTCTCCCTCCCAGGCCACTTCATCTGTACTTTAGGTCAGCTTTAGGCCTCTGCCTGATCTCCTATCTTTGTCACTTCAAAGGGACCCGGAGGGTAACAATTTGGGCTGATAAGAGACAGCCAGGCTGGTCTAACCCCTTAAGTCCCCAGCCAGAGAACACAGACATCATGCTTTGCGGTGAACTCTTCTTCCCTGGAGTGGGGAAGCCCCCGGGGAGCAAGATGAATAGGCATGGGGCGTTCTAGAGGGCAGATTGCAAATGTCTGTAAACCACAGATGGGGAGCAGCTGCCTGTGATCGGCCAAGCTCAGCTCATTGCTGCTCACTCTGAAATCCCACTGCATTTTAACACCGTTTTTCCCCCGACTTTTTTTGTCATCTGCCTTTGAGATGAGCTGAAGTGAAGGAGGTTACACACACACACACACACACACACACACACACACACACTCCAGTTCTTCAGAACCTGAACTCATCAAGTGACTCAAAGTGACAGCATTTATCCCCCTGAAACAGGCAGGCTCTCGTAGGAAACTGGGATCACAGCTGGTTTCAATGGAGACACATGAACTGAGTCTGAGTCTGGCAGAATCAACGTTCTTAGTGAAGGTCTTTGAAGAACTATTTTTCCCTCCCTCCATACAGTCACTGAATCGGCAGCTCAGAGAATCCCAGCTCCCCCAACTCTTTGTCTCATAGAAAATCTCAGAGTTTCGATGCACGGAGGATTAGAGTCTTAGAATTTTACTACTTTTCAGTCTCACATTCATAAAATCTCAAAATCATTACTGTCTTTGGCTCAGAAATGTTTGAGTCATATACTCACAGAACCTTAGACTCAAACTAATAGAATATTAATCCCTTAGAGAATCTCTGACTCATTGACAGATAGAATCCTTAAGTGTAGAAAAGACCTTGAAGGTCATCTTTCCCACCCACCCACATACCCACCCACCCATCCATCTGTCTGTCCATTCCTTGGAGGTCATCTTTTCCATCCATCTATTCATCCATCCATGAATCCTTCTATTCATCTTTCCATCCATTCATCCTCCATACATACATTCATCTGTCCATCTGTCCATTTTTCCATCCATCCAACCGTTCATCCATCATCCATCTATTTGTCTTTCCATCTGTCCATCTATCCATCCATTTATTATCTGTCCATCTGTCCATCTGTCAGTCCATCCATCCTTCTATCCATCTTTCCATCTGTCCATCCACCTGTCAGTCCATCCATCTAGCCATCCATTTACTCATTCATCCATTCATTCATCTTTCCATTTTTCCATCCATCTCTTTGTCAGTTCATCCATCCATTCATCTTTCTATCTGTCCATTCACCTATCAGTCCATCCATTAGTCTATCCATCCATCCATCCATCCAATACCGGAAGCGCCCATGCCACGTCCCAGTAAGTGGCCCCTCTGACCTCTGCTCAGACATCTTCAGTGATGACAACTGTACAAAGTGGAAGACTCTGGGCCAGTTTACTCACTTGTAAAAGGGGGACTAGCTTGATTGTCTTCAGGCCCCTTCTATGAGGTTCCAAGGAAACAACTACTGTGTGCACAGAACCTCACATGGTCAGCCGAGGACCAGCACTCACTCAAGCAGGCTGTATAGATTAATCAATCAGCGGGAATTTATCAAGCTTCTTCTTATATATGGAATAAGGTCCTAGGTACTGGGGATCAAGAATGAAGCATGTCTGCTGTTGGGGAGTTAACACTGCAAGGAAGGATATAGAAAGTGGGGGGAAAGAACATTTATACAAATATATGCAAAGTGTGAATACCTGAGAGTTTGGGATGGAGGAGGGAAGGGGGAGGGAGATCAGAAGTCTTGAAAGAAAAGAGGGCTTGGATTCTAGGCAGCTGGTGTGGACGTGGGGAGGGCCGTGCATCCCAGACATGAAGGATGGTCATACAAAGACTGGGAGCTGGAACTAAGAAGTCAGTTTGATTGGAGGATAGAATGCAGGTAGGGACAGGGAGAGTACTGACTGGCCAGATGAGCCCTGGCCTGGAGGCTCCCAGCCAGTCTGTGCTTACCTGCACCTAATGGGGAGAAGCAGGGGCCCCCAGTCTGAGATAATGAGGCTCAGTCTCCCTACCTGCCCGAGATCCTGTAAGAAAAGTGCGCTGGAAACATGCCTAATGACAGCACTGCTGATGAGTGGCCTGTGGCCGGGGTGCTGCCCCCTAAGCAAGGCAGGGGACCCCGGGACCACCCTTGGCCCCAGCCTCCATCAGCATCCCTTCAGGGATGTGGCTTGCCCAAAGTTGACCAAGCAGAGACAGCCAGGATTTTTGAACTGAGGTCCCAGTCCATAGGCACAGAAGGGACCACCAAGGTCATCCAGTCCCACCCTGCCCCACCTTTTGCAGACGATGGAGCTGTGATCCGGAAAAGGAAGGGATTTGTCCTAGGTCAAACCTGCTCTAGAGTGGGATTTGGAGCTCTCCTCTGGTTCCGGTCCTGATTCTTTCTCCTCTGCCCCGATGTCTTAGTGAGGAGACAGGGATGGAGTCAGAGAGGGGAAACGTGGTCACTGCACGGGTCTCTTCCTCCCTGAAAGGTCTCTGGTTCCCTCAGCCAGAGCAGAAAAAGCTCCCAAAGGGGAGCTCTCAGCAGGCTGCGGAGCTGCCAACAGGGCATCCAAAGGGTCAGACAGACCCCAGGGGCGTAGGGCAGCCAGGGCATGCAGGCCTAAGATCAAAACAGGGAAGAGCCTAAGCGTGAAGGCGACATCCTTCCAACGCAGATGGAAGTCCTTGGAGCTGTAGCAAGAGCCTCCCTCACCTGAGCTGCGCCGCGGGGCAAGGGGGAATACTGTGCCGTCTCCATCTCTGCCGTGGCCCACAGTGGGTCACGGGATCCAACCGCAGGCATTCATATTATCGTAAGGCTGTATCAGAGCCCTCCGAAGCGAGGGGGTGACATCCAAGCAGGGAGGAGGTGGGAGTGATGGGATGTCAGAGCAGGGGCTTCCCAGGGAAATGGTGCTGGAGGGGGCTTTATGGATGGAGAGGGAATCCGTGGGCAGAACCGGCAGCGACACCGAGCTGAGAGCGCTCGCTGTGTTTTCAGACATCAGGAAGACTTAACGTTTGACCAGAACCAAGTTTGTGGAAGGGAGTGAGTTGAGAAAGAGCTGGAAAGATGGGGTGGTCCTCAGTTAGCAAGGCCTTGAGTTTCAGGCAAAGAGATGGAACTGGCCCGAGGAGGTAACAGGAGCCACTAACGTTCTGCCTGCCCAGGTGAAGGAGGGTCAGAGATAACGCCCGGGTCTCCGATGCCCCAAACCGGCTGAATGGAGGTCCCATAGATGGAGGGAGAAGGGACAGCCAGAACCGCAAAGCCAGTCTGGCCTGAGCCCCAGATTCCTTAGCTGCCAGGTGGAGGTAACGTCTTGCCCTGTGTGTTGACCAGAGGCCTTCTAACTGCTTGGAGCCAGGAACAGGGGATGGCACGGGACCAGGATCTCTGGGGCCCGAGTTTGGGGGTGGCCTGGGAACTCCTGCATCTTCTCTATTCTAAGGCTGCTGAAAGAGCCCTGAGCCCTCATGCCAAGGGGTGTGAATGTCCAGCAACCGGGCAGCCTCGCCCTGGCACTGGGAGGGAGGGAGGTCCAGTCAGCTTCAGGAGCTCTAGGTAGGCTGGGGCGCGGTGAGAAGAGAACAGGGCCGAGGGACAGGCATGTGGTGTTCTAGTCCTGTGCTGCTGATAATCAGATAAAGAACAAGCCTTTCTCCAGCCCTGGCCTTCCCTGTTCTAAGCCTCCTCCCAGCCCTGACCTTCCCTATTCTAAGCCTCCTCCCAGTCCTGACCTTCCCTGTTCTAAGTCCCCTCCAGCCCTGACCTTCCCTATTCTAAGCCCCCTCCCAGCTCTGGCCTTCCCTGTTCTAAGCCCTCTCCTAGCTTTGTTATCCCTGTTCTAAAGCCTCTCCCACCCCGACAGTCCATGCTCTGAGCCCCTTTGGATTTCGCCTGACCCGAATGGAGTCTGACTCCCCACAGAGCTGGTTTCTGCTCGGCTGTTTTAGCTTTGGGGACCTTCAGAGACGGCCAAGCCGAGTCCATGCCCACGACCACGCAGCCAGTAGTGGCGAAGGGGCCCGCGGCCATTGCTCCCCTGCTTGGGATCTGAGACCCCCCGTTGGGTCCGGTGGTGGGGAAGCTGGCGCTCCTGGGTATTGCAGGAGGCGGGCCCTGAGGCCTCGAGAAGGGTGGCCCAGAGCGTGATGGTCAGAGCTGGGATTTGGCCTCTGGGCCCTGAGCTCCAGTCAGCTGACCTTTGTCCACTAAACAGGCTGGGAAGTTGGACGTGCCCTCCGGCCTGCCTGGAGCTTGCAAATCCAGCCTCATTTCCTGATTTCGGCCCTCCCCTGCTCTGTCCAGCTGAGCCGGGACCTGGCAAGGGTGGGGGAAACGACTTTCTTCCCCAGTGATCACTGCTGACTCCGGATGAAGGGGGGCATGTGACCAGCTCCCGGCCAAGGCCCGTCTCCAGGCACCTGATCGATCCCCTGGCAGTTCCCTGAACCTAAGAGGCCTGTGAGCTGAATCAAACCATGAACAGCGTCTTGGGCTCGAGCCCCAGGGCAGCCTGGGAGAGCAGGTGAGCCTGGAACGGAACCGGGGCCAAAGCTCCGAAAAGCCTCCTTTAGTAATGAAGCCGGCGCTGCCTTCGGGCTGCCCTGACTGGGGGCCATCATGGCAGCTGTGGGGGAGGGGGCTGCAGCTTCCAGGAGGCGGCAGCTCAGTAAGGTGGGCCGGGTGGGGAATGGCCTGAGGCTGGGGGTCAGGGGCTCAGGGTGCCTTGCCCCGGTGGCCAGCCACCTGGCTTCTCCTCTGGGGTCCTCCCCTAACTTCCCGATGGCCCCAGACTCAGCCGAGGCTCTCAAGCTCCCTGGCCTGGGGAGTCCTCCTCATTGTCATCCCCACCCATGGGCGTCGTGGGCCTGGACAGCCTCAGGCCCCCTGCGTGTGGAGTCTGGGTTAAATCCGGCCTGGGACAATCATCCAGTCCTGTTCCCTTTCTGTAGAAGACTGGCCTCCAGGATCCCTGAGGGCGCTTTAAGTTGTTTCCTGAGAAGCTCGGCTACAAAGCTCTGCACTCTGCCCTCACTGATTTCAGGGCACCCTGGCTGGGGCACAGAGGGCCGTGGGCTCCCTGTGGGAGACCAGGTAAAGCCAGGCTGCCTCCGGATCTCCTCTGAATGTCCCCTGGACCCTTGGAGCGTGGGGAAGGAGGGAGGGGGGGCGGTTCAGTGTTGGAGCTGTGCCTTTTGGAATAAGGAATTCCCAGGACAGAAAACCCCGCGTCCTTCCCTTCTTTCTATGGCCCAGGGCCAGGGGCATCCATCAGGTGGGAGCAGGAGGCTGAGCTAGGGCTGGTCCTGGCCACCCCACTGTCGGGTCCGAGGGAGGGGGCCAAATGGGTCGGCCCCAAGTGCCGAGGCCCGCAACGGACAGGCGTCCCGGGTCTGCCCCCCAGGCTTGCCTTGTCTCTGCCTGAGACCTTGAAGACCTCAGCCCTAGCTCAGAAGCCCTGGGCTAACAGCTGGGCCCCCTGTGCAGTTTCTGCACACCCAGCTTTGGGACTCCTGGACTGAGTGTGGCCAGGGTTGGGGGTCCAAGCTGGTGCTGTCCTAGGGCGTGTGTGCCTGGGTTATATGTGTGTGTGTGTATGTGTGTGTGTGTGTGTGTGCGCGCGCCTGGGTTATGTGGGGGGGGTGTATGTTGTGGGGGGAAGGGTTGTGTGTGAGTTGGGAGGAGGTGTGTCTGGAAGGGTATATGTGTGTGTGTGTGTGTGTGCGCCTGGGTTATGTGGGGGGGGTGTATGTTGTGGGGGGAAGGGTTGTGTGTGTGTTGGGGGGAGGTGTGTCTGGAAGGGTTATGTGTGTGTGTGTGTGTGTGTGTGTGTGTGTGTATGTGCCTGGGTTATGTGGGGGGGGTGTATGTTGTGGGGGGAAGGGTTGTGTGTGTGTTGGGGGGAGGTGTGTCTGGGAGGGTTATGTGTGTGTGTGTGTGTGCCTGGGTTATGTGGGGGGGGTGTATGTTGTGGGGGGAAGGGTTGTGTGTGTGTGTTGGGGGGAGGTGTGTCTGGAAGGGTTATATGTGTGTGTGTGGGGGTGTATGTTGTGGGGGGAAGGGTTGTGTGTGTGTTGGGGGGGGAGGTGTGTCTGGGAGGGTTATGTGTGTGTGTGTGTGCGCGCGCGCGCCTGGGTTATGTGGGGGGGGTGTATGTTATGGGGGAAGGGTTGTGTGTGTGTTGGGGGGAGGTGTGTCTGGGAGGGTTATGTGTGTGTGTGTGTGTGTGTGTGTGTGTGTGCGCCTGGGTTATGTGGGGGGGGTGTATGTTATGGGGGAAGGGTTGTGTGTGTGTTGGGGGGAGGTGTGTCTGGGAGGGTTATGTGTGTGTGTGTGTGTGTGTGCGCGCGCCTGGGTTATGTGGGGGGGGTGTATGTTGTGGGGGGAAGGGTTGTGTGTGTGTGTTGGGGGGAGGTGTGTCTGGAAGGGTTATGTATGTGTGTGTGTGTGTGTGTGTGTGTGTGTGGGCGCCTGACGGAGGGTCCTTCTCTGCGTTTGCCTCCAAATGCGCTCTGTCGGGACCGCGGGGGCGCCTTACGTGCCGCCGGGCGCGTCTCGGAGCGCACTCTCTCTCCATGTGCCGACGCAGGGGCGTTCGCGAGCGGGGGGTGGGGGGAGGTGCGTGTCTGGGTTCACTCTCCAGTGCCCAAGTGTGCTAAGGGGCTGCCGGTTTCCGGGTGCGGCCACAGCTGGCGAGGCTGGAGGGAGGAGCCTCGGGGTGACAGCTGCAGGCAGGGAGGGGAGCAGGGGTGGAGCTGCCTGAAATGCTGGGGGGGTGGGGGGACGGACCCGGAACGCGGGGCTCGCAGGGAGCTAGGTCCTCGGGCAGCCCCGCCCCAGCCCGCCCTGCCCCGCCCGGCCCCGCCCGGCCCCCGCTGGGCCTCTGCCTCGGGGGCCAGAAGGAAGGCCACACGATCGTTCCGTGTGTGAGAGAGAGTGTGTGCGTGCTTGAGAAAGTGTGTGTGTGCGCGCGCGCGCGCAAAAGAAATGATTAACCTCCGTCTGTGACGTGCGCGCGGGGCCGCTTCAAAGTTTGCTTTCTGCCCGCGGGCAGAGGCTGCAGTCTCCGCGGAGGCCGGGCGGAGCGCTCCCTCGCTCGGCCTCTCCCTTTGTCCTCTCTCGGGTCTCCCCGGTCTCTGCCTCTCTCTCTGCGGCTTCCTGGTGGAGCCGGAGCCGCCGGAGCGGCGCTCGCCGGGCAGCGTCGCGGCCCATGGGGGCGGAGACCCTCCCCACCCACCCCCACAGGGCTGACCATGAGGACTCTCCGCAGGTTGAAGTTCATGAGTTCACCCAGCCTCAGTGACCTGGGCAAGAGAGAGCAGGCAGCCTTGGATGAGCGAGGAGCCCAGCAGCGCCAGGCCTGCTCCAACGCCACCTGGAACAGGTAAGGGCTTGTCCGCCCCCCCGGGGCCCGGTCCGGCCGCGGGCCGCTGCTGCTGCGGCTCCGCCGGCCCGGGAGCTTGCTCTGGGACCGGAGATCCAGAGCCGGGACCTCCGAGTGCGTTTGGCAGATGAAGAAACAGCCTCGGCGGGGCCAAGGATCCCGTCCCGGCTCACGTCCTAACGAACTGGAGCCGGCGCCGCGTGCCGGCCTGGAGCACTGCATCCTGGGTCCCGGCTTCGCTGCTGACCCACAGTGCTTTGCCGCTCGGGCGTCGGGGTCGGGATGGCCGCCTCAGACACGAGCGGGCTCCTTAAGTAGGAGGTGAAGGGGGGATGAAGAATGGACGGACGGACGGACGGAGCGGGGATCTCTAACTGAGCTCCTTCCTGCTTCCCAAACCTGCTTAGGAGCGAACACTCCGCCCTCCTCCTTCCATAAGCGGGCTCGGGGAAAACTTGGGGGCTGGGTTGGGCTAGACACCCGCGGTGCCCTTTATCTCAGTTTCTCTGCCCACACCCTCCCTGCATTCGTGGGCACACCTCCCCGGCCCCTCCCCCTTGGCACTCACACCTTTCATCCGGGCTGAAGTCGGCTGAGGCAGGGGATGCGCGCCGGGTTTGAAATCCTGGCTGCTCCGGTGTGGGCCGGACCGGGTCCTTGTGGGACACGGAGAGAACTTCCCTCTTTCATCCTTTGTTACAAAGGAGAGGACAGTGAAGGTGGCGTAAAAACGCCTTCTCTACGCTTCTCTTTCCTCTGACTAGCTCTGGGAAGCATGTGGTCAGGGATCAGCATCCCCACTTCACAGAGGAGGAAACTGAGGCTCCCAAAGGGCAGATGTGTTTGAATAAAGGCTCTGGACTGTTTCCATTCGAGTCTGAATCGGTTTCCATTCAACTGGACAGGGCTCTGTGGAGCAGCTCCTATGTTTTATGGGCTAAAACAAGGACACAAGAAGGCCTTTTCTTCAGGGGCTATTATACTGGTGGGAGGAAAGTTCTGTGCACAGATGGCTGGATTCCCAATAGACAGGGAGCAGTTCGGGGCTGGGAGAGCCTGGACAGCTGGGCCCGGGGCAGAGGCTTTCTGGGGGAGGGGATTCTCCAGCGCTGTTTGAGGGAAGCCCAAGGTGAGGAGATGTCATTGCGGGGACCTTGTGTGGCAAACGCTCTCCCCGTGACTCGGGCTGGAACCCGGGGCATTCGCGGGCACGGGGGTTGAATCGGCCAGATGGCGAAAGGCTTTCAGTCCCACTGCTGAGCTGGCGTTTTCCCTCTGTCCCCGGAGCTGCCCGGCCAGGGGGTGCCCCGGGATCTGCCTCCATCACTCCTCCAGGTGGAATGAAAGAGGCCATTCATTCCTCTTTGCAGCCGCAGACATGGCTCTAGGGCCGCTCCTGTGGGAGGCGGAGGAGAAGGGAGGGATCCGGGGCTTTCGGCAGGCAGGGTGAGGGGCCAGAACCCTGCTCCGCTCCGAGCCGGCGGCAGACGTTCAGAGAGAATGGGCCCACCGACCCTGAATTCCCCTTTCTCTTGTGACCTAAAGTGAAAGCTGGACGGAAAGCGAAAGGCCAGACAGCCTAACCTCACTTAGTTCCTGGCACTTAGTAGGTCCTTCAAAATGCCTATTATATCCCTCTTCTCTCTGAGGAGGAAACTGAGTCTTAGAGAAGTGAAGTGACTTAAGATTATAAAGCCAGATCCCATTCCCTTCACTTTATGGAAGGGGATATTGAAGCCCAGGCCTTAGGCCTCCCCTGACCATGCAGGGAGTCTCCTCAGGCCCAGAGTCCTGCGCGCCTGGGGCTGTTCCCAAACAACCGTGGCAGTTCGGTGACCTGCGGCACAATCTCGGGCTGCGCTGTCCCCTCCGGATCGGGACTGGGCCAGTCAGACAGGCTCTCCCCTACAGTGTTCTTCCACTGACAGCCTATCGTCTTGATACTCCCCGGAGGGTGGAGGAGACAAGGTCATAGGGTCCATTTTACCTCTAGAGAAACTGAGCCAAGCAGGAGACACCCCTTGTCCAGGGTCCTGAAGCCGGGCCCACACTGTTCCCCCCCCCACCATGGCCCAGGGCAGTGTGCCTGGGGCAAGGTTAGAGCTGGTTCTAGTGACCCTAATTTAATCTCTGTCCTTTCCTCCACCAAACCCCACTTCCCCATGAGCAGGCTTGCACAGGGGGGATGGGGATGGGGTGTCTGGGGATAGATTTTTTTAGTTTTCTGGCAACCTAGACTTTATCCCCAGTGGGCTGATGTCATGGGGAGATCCCTTGCAGAAAGTGGAGGAAAGAGTCCTGCCCCTGGGCCTTTCCTGATCCTCCTGACTCGGCTCCTTCCCCGGGGATCACAGTCATTTCGTTTCTTAACTGCTTTTAGAATAATAAATAAGCAAACGTTTTTAAAACTGCTAAAGTGCTTTCAGTGCTACAGGTATTAATACCCCCATTTTCCAGGTGTGAAAATCGAGGCTCAGAGAGGTAGTCACAGAGGAGATGAGATTTGCGGGACTCCAAGGCCAGCTGCTGGCATGTGCTGCCTCCATTAAGTTTCAAGCCCTGAGGCAGCTAGGGGCATTAGTGGGGAAGAGCTCCCACCTGTTTCCCTCTGTGCAGCCCAGCCTCCAGTGGGTGTTCCTCATTCCCACCCCTGACCTTTAGGGGTGGGGCCAGCGGTGTTTTCTGGGAGTGGAGGAGAAATCCGCAGCCTCCAAGGTCCCGGTGACCTGGACTCCAATTATCTCAGATTTGTGTCTCCTTCCCCACCTTGTGTAAGCAGGCCCCACCCTGAGTGACCCTGGGCTTGGGGGTGGGGTGGAAGGGTGACCTGTCTGAGGATTGACCCGGCAGGTCTGGGCCCCCGGAGGCCAGGGTCTGGTGCCAGGGAGCCGGTTGGCACAGAGGGGCTCCGGGGAGACACAGTGACAGCAGTCACCAAACTGTGATAGAAGCAGGACTCCCCGGGACTAGAGAGGGCCCGGACCCTCCCCTTGTCCCAGCCCTGCTTCTATAGCTCGAGGCCTGGAAGGGGGAGCCCATTCCCCCATCCCAGCAGAGGCTAGGAGATCCCCGATGATATTTCAGGGGCCGGCTGTCCGGAACCAGGAGGTTCCCTCCTTGCCCCCCAACCCTGCGAGTCGGGAAAGGAGAATGCCGGAGCCTTGTCTGTGACTTTACTGTCCTGGGCGGCTTTCCCACACGTCTCCTTTCAGCAAACATGCCTTTACTAAGAGCCTGCTCGGACCCTGCCCCGGGAGAGCCGGGCACAGTCTCAGAGGTTGGAAAATGGCCTCAGCCAGCAGAGAAAGTGTGGGCAAGGGAAGGTACAGAAAAGTCTGGAGAGGCTGACAAGAGCCAGACTCGGGCAGGGGCCGGGTGGGGAGTGAATATTTTGGTTATTCAGAAACAAAAGCTTTCCTCAAAGGGCCTCCTAAATCTGCCTTCCTGGGACCAGCAGATAAAGCTAATCCCCCCTTCCCAGACCCATTCTTTGTGTGATCAAAGGTAACCAGTGTAAACTGTCTGGGGGAGGCTGGGAGGCTGCTCATGCTCGTCTCGTCACGGAAAGGCTGGCTCGGGACTGGTTCCTTCTGCCCTTGGGCAAAGCCGAGGATGACCCTTATCTTGGCTTCTAGGGCCAAGGGGCCCCGGGAGGCTCCCCGCCTCCACCTTATCTTTGCCTTTCTCTGATGACTCCCAAGGCTCTTTCTGGCTTACCCAGCTGGGCCGTCCTGGAAGGAGCTGGCCTGGCTTCTCCCTGACCTTTTGGAGAGGGTCGTGTGGCCTTTGCCTTTGTCTCTGACGATTCCCAAGGCCGACTCTCCGGGGCTTACCCAGCTGGGCCGTCCTGGAAGGAGCTGGCCTGGCTTCTCCCTGACCTTTTGGAGAGGGTCGTGTGGCCTTTGCCTTTGTCTCTGACGACTCCCAAGGCCGACTCTCCTGGCTTCTTTAGCCGGGCCGTCCTAGAAGGAGCTGGGGCTGGGCTCTCCTTGGTCTTCTGGAGAGCGGCGTCGGGAGGCTCGAAGTAGCAGCCATTGGCACCTGGCAGGGAACTGGGTCAGAACATCAGAGCAGAACTGGAGGGAGCTTAGAGGAGGGGGTCCGAAGGGCAGCTGTGGTGCAGTGGGCAGCACCCGGGCCTGGAGTCCACAAGCTTCAAGTTTAAATTTGATCTCAGCCCGTCCCGGATGCTGTTTCACCCTTTGCCTTAGTTTCCTCCATAACTGTACCGACCACCAAGATTGCAAAGCACTTAACACAATACCTGGCACATAGTAGGTCCTTCCTAGATGCTTATGCCCTTCCCCCTTCTTTTCTGAGCGGGGAGGCTCTCCAGGCTTAGAGCTTGGAATGAAAGGGGGAAGGGGCAGGTCTACGCCCACACTGAGTTGCCCCTTGGGCAGTGTGGGAGGGGGAATTCTGGGAGGAAGGGATTGTGAGCCCTGGGCCAAGCAGGGAGGCTCGTGAAAGCTGGAGACTGAGGAGGCCGGCTTGGGTAGTGGAGGTTACGGGGATTATCCCTGTTGACATTTCTCTGTGACTGTTGTGTCTTCTCTATCCCATGAAGACGGTCCCGGGGCCCCTGTCCAGCTCAGACTCGCCTAATGCTCGGGGTCTCCCCTCCATCCCAGCCTGGCGTCTCTGTCTCCAGTGCCCTGCCCTGAGCCACCGCAGTCCCCGAGTTAGGGGAGAAAGGGTTACTCCTGGTGGCAGCCAGGGCAGCTGCTCTCAGGTGCCCCCTCAGGTATCTCTGTTACTGACAGCAGTTCCCCCTCCCCTTCTAAGGAGTATCTTAGCAGCAGCCCAGAGTCCTCCTCGCTGTGAGCCCCACCAGAGACGGGGCTCTAAAGGGTGGAGCCGAGCTTCCGACCTCGGGACTGGGGAAGCCCCTCCCCCTGCCCCGGGCCATCGACCTGTCCCTCAGGTTTTTCCTGTCCAAGTACTGCGCGCCCCCCCCCCCCCAACATACACCCGATCACATCAGCCAGGATGGCCCCAGGCCACAGAGGGACTGGCCTCTGACTCACTGGGAAAGTGAAAGGTCCATGTGCCGGGGACTGAGATCCTGCCCCAGGGTCTGGTCAGGGGTGCGGTGGGGGTGGGGGAGGCTGGGCCAGGCCCAAGCTGGCGGTCACTGATTGCTCTGGAGCTGCCCTCAGGTCAGGGGGAGCAGGTTGAATCCTTCTTTTCCCCAATAGCCCCGGCCTTCCCTTCTCCGGGCTAAGCAGTCGGGGCTCCCTGTCTGTGGGACTCCCACAGCGGGTCCGAGGCTTCCCCCGGCTCACCCCCTGGCTTCTGGCCAGCAGCTTGTTACCTTAAGTGCCTACTGTGTGCCCGGGCAAAAATGAACACTTCCTTCGCCAGAGGGGTTCGCATCCCAGTGGGAGGAGATGTACAGACTCTGGACAAAGTCCCCGAGCTAGGATGTGGGGGCAGCCCCCTAGGGCGTCCAGGAGGGGGAGGGGAGGAGGGCGAGCCGACAGAGCCCCCTCGAGTGTCCCCAGTGTCCCGGCTTAAAGGACACTCGCCCGGGTGTTGGCAGAAGCCAAAGGTCGCAGGGAGCCAGGACCCAGCCAGCGGGAAACCTCCCTCCCCTCCCGTTCTTTGTTCCTCTCCTTGGCGGGACTGGGAAAGGCCACGGTCTGTAGCCTCCCCTACTGCCTGCTGAGGGGGACACTGGGGCCCAAAGTGGCCGCCGTCCCCAGCAGGGCCCCCGCCTCTAAGCGGCCCCTCCTTGTCCTCCCCAGCATCCACAATGGAGTGATTGCTGTGTTCCAGAGGAAGGGCCTTCCGGAGCACCAGCTGTTCCACCTGAACGAAGGAGTCAGGTGAGTGACCTTCCGGAGCAAAGGGCAGCGCCGGGTGGGAGCCCGCAGCCGGGACCTCGGGGGCTCTGGCTCGTGGGGAACAGGATGGAGTCAGAGCAGGGAAAGCTTCCCCCCAGGGGGTTCCGAAAAAAGAAGCCCGGGGAGGGGATGCGCTTCTCTGTCAGCTCTGGCTGGACACCCACAGGGCCTCCGGGCCCTCCCTGGCTCCTGGGGCGCCTGGTCCCCCCCTCCCACCCCCCGATCTTCGGTCACTGCTCCTACAGACGGTTCCCCGACACATCTCATTCCCTGGAGCAGGGATAGCCAGCTACAGACCCACAGCCCGGGGCTGGGGCGGGGCCTCAGAGTCTTGTCAGTGCCCTTGGGGAACTCAGCAAGCCAGGGTTTCAGGCGATCAATCAACAATTGTCCATGAAGCACTTTCTCTGCCTCCCCCGGGGCCCTCTCTGACCTCCCAAGTGGCTCCTGCCCCGCCACAGCCTGCTGGCCGGCTCCTTCTGGCCAGTGCCAGCCTGGACCCAGTCCGCGAGAACCCCCAGGTCTTTGGGGCAGGGACAGAGCAACAGGACTCCGCCAAGCCAGTGCACTCACCTTCCTTCTAAGGAGCCTGAGGTCCGAGGGATTACCCGACTCATGGAGGTCACCTAGCTCATAGGCAGCATAGCCCCACACCGGGAGGTCTGCCTGGAGGAGGAGGCATCTGAGCTCCTGCTGCATGGAGGAGGTGTTCTGGGTGACTTACCTCAGGGGATCCCTTGGACCACAGGAGCGACATCCCTGATGTCAGGCGGAGTCTCTGTTCCTGGAGTCCACGTGTTCAGTTTAGCCAGGATGGGTCCGAGGCACTGGAATTGTGGGATTCCAAGGTTCTGGACTCCTTGGCATTCCATAAATGTTAGGTCTGGAACAGCAGCCGGCCTCAGGGCCTTCCTGCAGGGGCTTCCTTAGGCAGCATCACAACAGGGGCTGGCTCCACGGCCAGGATGAGGCGTCCCGAGCAGAGGCTGGCGATCTTGACCATCAGGGAGAGAAGCACTAGCTTTGGCCGAGGATGGCCAGACGTCCCCGTGCGCCTCAGAGGCCGGGCCTGGGAACTCCTTAAATGGCCTCTGGAGGAGAATCCCGGAGGCTCTTCCTCAGGGCCCTGGACGCCTCCTGGGGGGCGTCCCTCGGGAGGGGCCCTGTCTCCCCAGTCAGGCCAGGAGGTTTGGTGAACTGGGTTCCCTGACGCAGTGAGTTGCTAGTTTCCTCCCCCCATCCTTGGAGAAAAGATCACAAGTTGACGATTCTGCTGAGGACAAGAGTGCCCCGTTAGCAACCAGTGGGAGCTTTGTGAAGTTACACAGCCAGGTGAGGGGAGGACAGAAGGGACAGAAGGGCAAGGACCGGCCCCAGCTATGCCACTGATGTCTCTCAGTAACCCGAGGAGAACCCACTTCTGGCCCACCCAGCTCTGCCGTCCCTTATTCTAAGCCCCCTCCCAGTTCTGCCATCCTGTTCTAAGACCCCTCTCAGCCCTGCCAGCCCTTCACCCTGCCTGCCTCAGTTTCCTCATCTGTAAAAAGCTACAGAAGGAAACGGCCAACCAACCACTCCAGTAGCTTAGCCAAGAAAACCCCGCTTGGGCCCACAAAGAGCCAGACACGACTGAAATGACGACTGAGCTGCCCCAACGTCGGCCCGTAAAGGAGAGCGTCCCTGACCAGCGGATGGCTTTGGACGATACGTTGCAGTCACGACTCCCGCCAAACTGGGCACAAGCCCACTGAGTCTCTATGCGTGGAAAGTGTCACAAATGGACCCTGAGCATCCATGATGTTGGACCTTTTTTTGAATCTCCAACAAGCAAGGCAGGAGCCCGAGGACACACTTCCCCCATCGGAGAATTCATCCCCACCCAGAGAAACCTGGATTCACCTCTAGGCTGTATCCTAAAAGCCCCGACTGGCGCCCCAGCTGGGAGGAGGGTCCCTGGAGTGGTCTAAGAGGGCATCGAAGGCTGTTGCCTCATCAAGGAGCATGAGGGTTGGAAAAGGTGTGAGGGTTGGCAGCTAGGAGATCTCTGGTGACTTTAGAACAGGCAGGTTCAGGTGCTTGGAAGCCAGAGCATGGAGGGTTCAGAAGGGATGGACAAAGAGGGCCACAAATAGGGTTTTGGAGGGCAAAGGGCAGGGGAGCGGTGGGATGACGGATGGATCTTGTGAGGTTTATTGGGAGGATGGAGAAGACACTGGCCTCTGACAGTGAAAGGAGTGAAGGAGCCAGGGAGAGACTGAATTGAGCAAGGTTGGGGATGATTGGGGGGCAGCCAATTGGGCAGCTGGTCAGAGAGGAAAGGAGGTGATGGGGACCCCTGAGTCAACTAAACTCACGCAGGGACCTTGTTGTCCAAGGGAGTCAGAGTCCCAGAAAGAAGGAACTGGGCGCAGACTCCAGGCTCTGCACTTACACTTCTGTACCGTTCTTACTCCGTGATGGTGCTTTGGATCCGAGTCTTTTCTACCGGATGGTTTAATGGCAAAGGAGAATTGCTGGATCACAGAAGTTTCATGGTCTGTTTCCTTTCTGAGGGCTACATGTTATGTTAGTCATTAATTAAACTTAGTGTGAATATCTGATGCTGTTGAGGCAGGAAAGGGGAAAGAGCGAGGGAGAACGTGATCTTTGTGTTCTAACAGCCTCCTAAGCTGAGGCTTAAGGAATGGATAAGACTCTCGGAAATACAGAATGTGTGGGATGGCAGATGTGACGGAACGGGGGATGGCAGAGCTGGCAGGGACCTTAGAGCAGGGAATGGCAGAGGTGTAGCTATAATACAATATAAAAGAGAGTGTCAGGACTCCAATTAGCACATAGTCCAATGCCTGAGGAAACTGAGAGCCTGAGGAGGAAGGACTTTACCTGATCACGTGAACTCTGAGTAGCCGAGGGCAACTTCAGTCTCCTGAATCCAAATCCTGGGCTTGTCTCCCCAGGCACCAAATTGCCTGGGAAGTCTCTTTGTGTTACAAGCAGCTCCCAGGGGTCAGAGTACAACTGGCCGGGGAAATGATTTGCGCGAAGGATTTGCGGGAAGCAGACCTAGTTTTCATCACCAGAGGAACAGCTTAACAAGTCAGGGTGCATGGATGCACGGGAGCCGTTAGTGTGCTTAAGAAATGATAAATGTGCACGATGCAAAGGAGCATGGGAAGACTTAAAGTGAGCACGATCAAGAGAACAATAGACACAATGACTTCCGAGAGCGGTGAGAAAACATCCAAACTGAACCTTGTGCCTGAAAGAAGAAAGATAAGAAGACATCGCCTTGACTTCCTTACTGAGGTGAGGAACACACTATCACAGTGATCTGATGAAATGGACAACTTTCCTGAACTCCTCCTCTTCTCTTTCTTTTTTATTTTCAGTTGGAAAGGATGCCTTGTTGGGTGGAGAAATGGGACAGAAATATTAGGCAACTTTAAAATAGGAGATAGCCGTAAAAATGAAGACATCGAGGAAAAGGAGAGTTGGATTTGCATTCCACTCCCCTGTAGTTACTAGTGTGTGACCAAGGGAGCCACTTGAATGATTCAGCCTCAGTTTCCCCGTCTCTCAAAAGGGAAAGTCCCTAGAACGGAATAACAAGTGGCTGTGAGTCTCTTTGTGACCCGTAAAGGTTGGACGCATGCTTATTATTCTGAAGAGAGCACTTTGAAAGGGATACTTGTTTCCATAAAAGGTCTCTGAGGGTGCATGCAGATGGGCCGCGTCTTGTGAGCCCGGTGCTGGCCCTGAGTGTTCCAGCAGGACCCTTAATTTCTCAAGGATGTGTATCCTCAGTCTATCATCCCATGGACCCAACCACAAATAGGTGCGTTAGTCCTGAGGAGGCAGCTGGGGGAGGAGGGGTAGTCGGTAAGAACACAACTCACCAGAAGAAGCCAGTAAGTCCCCAACTCAAATCCCTGTGCCTTTTAGGAGGTGATCCACAAAGTGCCGATTGCAGGCCCCAGCTCCCGGGGCTTCTTGGGGAATTCAAAGTGGTTATAGCTAGAAAAATAGAGAAAATGGCTTCATCACATCACTGATGGGACTTGGGGGAGTGGAGAAGTATACAAGGAGCAAGGTTCAAATCCTGGCCCTGCCGAGGAAGAGCTGTGCATCTCCCCACAAGTCACTGGGCTTCTGGGTTTCTGTTATAAACGGATTCAACAAACTTCGGTGAAATCCCCCCTCCCCCAAAGTCAGGTGTGACAGATGAGAGCCCTGCCCCCAGGACCATCCCTCCTAGGCAGAGAAAACACCAACCTGACTTTGGAAGGAAGCACGTGGAAAGTTGTCTAGGATGGAGGACGGGGACCTCAGTCAGGAATGTGCCACTGGGGAAGGAGGAGCAGGAGTGGACTTGGGATGGCACTAGGGAGCTAGAGACTCTCTAGAGCCAGGGGGGAGAGAGAGGGAAGCTGTCTGTATAGAGAACGATTAGCAGGCAACTTCATTGGCTGGAAGAGCAGAGACTCTCCTGAGGACTTGGGCCTGAGGAGCTCCTGCTCTCCATCTAGGGAGCCCCCAGTCTCCAGGGTGCACAAAGCGGGTCACTGTTCTCATGTCTGCATCCCTTTGTCTTCTGAGCACAGGCAGCTGCTGAAAACTGAGCTGGGCTCTTTCTTCACGGAATATCTCCAGGTGAGTGTGCTCACCCCGTGTCCCTCCCGAGGGTGGGACTGGGCGGAGGGCAACAGTGACAGGACCAAGAAGAACAGCTTGGCACAGTAATGATGTAGCGTCTGCCTGGGGCCGGGGGCTTTACGACCAGCTCCATGTTGACTCCTCCCAATAATTCAGGTGGGGAGGTGGCACTGTTTTCACCCTCATTTTACAGATGAAGAAACTGAGGCAGTCAGAGATGAAGTGATTTGCCAGGAGTCACACGATTAGGAAGTGTCAATGTCTGAGATAGAATTTGAACTCAGAGCTTTTTGACTCCAGGTTCAATGCTGTAGGCACTGTGGCAGTTCCTGGGTTTGAATCCAAAATCTGATCATTATAGTCTCCATGTCTTGGCTTAGAGCTGGGGTTAGGGTTATGGCTGGCTTTTAGATACGTTCTCTGTCTTATAAAATGAGGCTCCTCCCAGTTCTGCCATCCCCTGTTCTATACTTCCTACAACTCTAACATCTCCTGTTCTAAGCTCCCCCCAGCTCTGACCTCCCCTGTTCTAAGCTCCCCCCAACTCTGACATCCCCTGTTCTAAGCTCTCTCCCAGCTCTGACATCCCCTGTTCTAAGCTCCCCCAACTCTGACATCCCCTGTTCTAAGCTCTCTCCCAGCTCTGACATCCCCTGTTCTAAACTCCCTCCCAGTCCTGACATCCCCTGTTCTAAGCTCCCTCCCAGCTCTAATATCTCCTGTTCTAAACCCCCCCTAGCTCTGACATCCCCTGTTCTAAGCTCCCCCCAACTCTAATATCTCCTGTTCTAAGCCCCCCCCCCCAGCTCTGACATCCCCTGTTCTAAGCTCTCTCCCAGCTCTGACATCCCCTGTTTTAAGGGTGCTTCTAGCCCTAATTTTCTGTGTGTTCTTCACCCTGCAAGAATCAGGCCCATCTTCTCCACCCCTAACCCCAGGCTGAGGCAGACATCCTCAGCAGCAGCTTTGCCCTTTGGTGACTCAAATGGGCTCCATTGAGCCTATTCTCTCACCCCAATCCGGCATGGGGCTCCAACGAATGGTCCTGTGGCCTGTTCATAAGCGTGTGCTACCTCGCACCTCTTCCTCCCTCCTTTGGGCCCAACCAAGCCCAAATTCATCACACATTTGGGGGTGCCATTCAATGCTGCCACAACTTCCAAGTGAAGGGACTTTCTTTTTGCTGAATGGGTCAGAACTCCAAAGTGTGGTTTCTTCCTTGATTAGTGATAAAGGGGCCACAGCTGAGCTTCTGAGGAGGGGGTGAGACAGCTTGAGGAAGGGATGGAAAGAAGCTCAAGTACCAGCCTCTGACCTCCACTGAGAGAATTGATCTAAATCCCTTTCAGTCTTCTCTCTGATTAGGAAAAGGGAGTGGATGGGGGATGTAAGCATGGAGGGGTAAGAGGGAAAAACATTTCTGCTCAATAATCTGCCATGCTTTAGCAATGAATCTGTATTTTAGTTTTTACCTGCACTTGCTTATAAATGCTAGAATTTCTTTCCTTTCCAATTGACTGAGGGCATGAGAATTTGTTGAAAGCCAAGGGGAGGGGGACCAAGGTTGGGGACCAAACCAGGGAGCTCGGGATGTCCGAGGCTCCTTTTCTCTGTGACATCCCATTTTCTAAGCTCTACTCCGGATCCTGTGGGCTTCTGGGAAACACTGACATCTTTGGGGGTCCTGCTTTCAGAACCAGCTGCTAACCAAAGGCATGGTGATCCTGAGGGACAAGATTCGTTTCTATGAAGGTAAGTCCAAGCAGGGAGCCCTGAGGGCTGCAGCCCTGCACTTGACCATCTTAATTCAATTGGCAGATGTCTATTGAGTGTCTCCTATTTGTGGGACCTGATCCTCTGATCCTGCACCATTGGCCTCCAACATGATGGCCCTCCGTCTCCCCACTATGGGCATTTTCCCTGCCTGTGTCTTCCTTCCCCGCTCCTCCCCACCCCAGTGCCCCTCCTCGCCTCTGTTTTCCCACTCTCCCAGCTTCTTCAAGGCTTAATTCCACATCAGCAGGAGAGCTTTCCTGGTCCCTGCGGCTGTTAGGGCTTCCTTTCAGACATTACCCCCTCTTTGTGTCTGGGCATGTCATCCCCCTGAGAAACGATGACCGTGACCACATTGAGGGCAGGGCTATCATGCTAAGAGCTTAATCCAGTGCCCCATGAACCTTTTTTTTTTTTTTTTTGCTGAGGCAATTGGGGTTAAGTGACTTGCCGAGGGTCACACAACCAGGAAGTGTTAAGTGTCTTGAGGTCAGATTTGAACTCAAGTCCTCCTGATTTCAGGGATGGTGCTCTATCTACTGCACCACCTAGCTGCCCACCCCCCATCCATGATTCTAGAGCAGAGTGATCCTGTGTAATCCCTGCCTTCCCACTGTGTGCAGTCGCTTATTTCCAGGCACCAAACAGAATAGGTCGGGTCCAAGAACTTCCCTTTGGTTGAGGATCAGGGCATGGGTCAGGGAAGGGTCTAGGCGCCAGGATGGGGATCAACTTTGGAAGACCTCCCAGAAGGCCGAAGTTCAGCCCAGCATCCCTTCCCATGAAGACAAAACCTTGTGTACCCATTGGAGGTAAAGGTAGCAAAGACAAGTAGCATTGGAGTCTCTCTCAAGAGCATAATTCCATAGTCTTATAGATTCAAAGCTAAAAGGGGCTTTAGGTCCCACTCCCTTGGAGAGTAAAGGCCTCGGGAATGAAAAGGCCTTGACCGAGAGTCCACAGCTAAAAGCCACCAGCCAGGATCTGAATCCAGTTCTCCCAAATCCAGGTCAAGCGCTGTGCTCGGGACACTGGGCTTCGAAACCCCTCCATTTGGCTCGTAGGGCTTCTGAGATAGGGGCAGGAATTCTGGGAGTGGATTTACCAGGTGTGGGACAAGATTTAGCGTCCGAAGGGACAACCAACGGGAAAGGACAACGGTGATGGCCCTGGCAACGGAAGGTGAGGGGCCGCTGCTTGCCCATCTTCGGTATTACGATGCTTCCCAGAATGGCAACAGTGCTTCATTTATCTAACTGGGGAACTGTAGGTACTTCACTCGGAACAAGGAGTGTATTCAGAGATGACAGGCAGAAATGGTGCCATTTTACAGAAGATGCTGATGATACAGATGCATGGGTTATGTTATATTAGCACATTTCATGTTATATATTATATTACCTCCCTTTGCATTGTATCATATTATGTTACATTCTAGCTTAACCCATCCTATTATATTGCTTATATTATATTAGCACACTATATACTATATTACAACACATATAATCTCATGTATTACAATGTAGCACATTATATATTGCATTCTAGATTATTATATTCGTACATTATAGCACATATCTTAGAGTGTATCATTTTATCTCTTTACATTGTAGAGCACATATTACATCATTTTGTATTATATTACATTCTATCCTATTATATCATATATTGCATTATATTATATATCACTAATTACATAACTCTATATTGTTGTAGTACGTTACATCCTATTCTATCAATTATATTAGCACATTATGCATTATACTATATCAGTCTGTATTATATTATATCACATTACATTGTATTATGTCAGTATTACATAACGTATTATATATTACCCTACATTCTATCCTATCCTATTATATTAATTATAGGATACAGAGAGCACTTACAGGGGAACACAAAACTGGTACCTGAGCATCTTCATCTCCCGGGTTACAGATGGAGCAGGTGGGAGGCTCGGTCCATAGCGTGTTGGATCTGAAGTCAGGAAGATCTGAATCCAAATCCTGCCTCAGATACTCACGGGTCATGTGGCCTTGAGCAAGTCACTTACCTGCCCTCTGCCTCAATTTCTTCACCTGTAAATGGGATAAAAAGAGTAGCTCCTTCCCAGAGCAGCAGTGAATGCAAAATGAGGTGTCTGGGAAATTCTTTGCAAACCTCAGGGGGCTTTATAAGTGCCAGATGAGGAAACAGCTCACAGAGGGAATTCTTGGGCCTTCTCCCATCTCCATCCTCCCAGAGATTGGAGAGACTGGACTAGCCCGGAGTCCCCAGCTCCGGCTTCACGCTCACCCATTGTCCAGGCTCACTTCACTCTGCTCCCTTTGGGTGCAGGTCAGGAGAACCTTTTCCCTTAGCCCTCGGCCATCTCCCACCTCCACGCCTTTGCACCTCGGTCTGGTGCTTTTCCCCAGATGCCCCCTCACTGACATCTGAGGAAGGAGGCACTGTGCTTGCAGTCACCCAAAGCAGGGTCTGAAGAGTAATGAGTAGGAGGGAACAGAAAGTAAAGGCAGGGCCTTCATGGAGGACCCCAGGCCCCAGTGCTCTGGGGATGGGCCTCTGCTCTCCTTCCCGTTTCGGGCCTATGAAAACAGTGGCTCTGCTTTGGACCAGGGCCCTGGCCTGGGGCCCTGGGTCCTCCTCCGGAAAGGACTGAGCTTCCTTTCTTCCCACCCCTTGGGAGGAAACTCCCAGGCCTTGGGCCAGTAGAGAAAGCTGAGTCAGGGCCTCTGGCCACATCAGGGGGTTTCCCCTTTCTGACAGGAGAGACTCTTTCCACTCCCACCCCAGGGAGCTTCTGGCTCTCATTTGTGAGCCTGGGCCACTGCGGGGCGCCCGGGGCTTCCACCTGACCCCCCTGACCAATAGCCATCTGGCTTGGAGGTGTCCGGTATGGGGAAATGACCCTCCAGAGAAGCAGCTCTTCCCCACTGCATCGCCCCCCCCCCCCACCTCAGTCCTAAGAGGAGCTGGGCCCCCAGGCTAATACCCCTCTGCCAGGGGATGCCCTTCCGAAAATGGAAGACAAGCTCTTCCCCCTGCCCCGGTCACCCCCAAACTTCGAACCTCATGGGTTCCCCCCATTGCTGTCTTTCTTCCACTTTGCCCTCCCTTCCTCCAGAGCTCACCGGGGCTGGCCCAACGCCATCCCTTCCAAGTCCTGGCCATGTCCCTGAGTAAGGGACAGCAGCGCCCCCAGCTGCCATCTCACCCCAGAGGCTCCAGCGCCAAGGGGCTGCTGTCAGGCTTGTCCCCTGTGGGGTCTGCATTTGTTGTCCACCTGCCAGGGGGCTTTTCTTCAGCGCCTCGATGGCGATGAGCGTGTTTGTTCCTGAGATGCCCCACAGGGCCCAGCTCAGACTGTCCCTGTAGGGTGCTGATCAGGTGAAGATGGGCCCATAAAGGGCCATCTTGTCCTCTGAAAAGAGCCTGGGCTTGGAGGTTCCCCCCCCACACACACACACACGTGACCTGTCTCTAGGCCTCAGAGAGCCACATCTGTAAAATAGGGGTGATTATATGCTCGAGCCACCGACAACTTGGGATCTAAGGTGGTGTGTCTAGGGCATTGCCCCACAGCACTGACATTCAGAGGGTGTGTGGAGACTGCTAGGAAGTACAGAAACACCTTGTCATTACAAGCCTGGAGCTATTTCAGGTCTCTGTCCATGGGAGAGACAGAGGGACTGATGTCTCCATTTCTTTCCCCTTGACATTTGGGCACTGACTGCTTACGGCCACAGTGGTGACTTAGGGCTCAGCTAAAATGATCACAGGGACCTGCTTTTGGAACTGGAGAGGGTCATTCCTACTAGGACTGAAGGACAGGAAGGCTGGTGAATAGGGTCCTAAGTCTGGGGGTGGTAAAGCTGTCACTGCTGCCTCTCTCTGTCATCCTTTCCAGCTCCGCCATCTTTTCCACCTCTGCCACCCCTGCTGTCTCTGCCACCCTTGCTGCCTCTACCATCCTTGCCACCCCTGCTATCTCTGCCATCCCTGCTGCCTCAGCCACGTCTGCCGCCACCACCTGTGCTGCTGCCTGGCACAAACTCTGTGTGTTCCCCCTCAGAGATGACCCAGTTTCTCTCCCGTCTTGCTGTCACTAAGCTGCCTCCTGGGATGCTCAGTCAGACAGCACTGGGCGGCTTTCATTGGCGTCCATGGCACCGAGTTGGGTGTGGGTGAATTCCCCCCACCCCTGTGGCCCTGACCTCTCGGGCCCCTGCTCGGCTGCCCCTCCATAGTTGCCCTCTCCTTAGGGACCTCTCCCCTTGGTAGTTAGTCCTGAACCTGAGGAAGGGCCAAGAATATGTTCAGGAAGGTCCAAGTTAGGGAGCGTGGTGTCAGGGATATTGAGTATCCTGAGTCAACTGATTTGTCTCCTGTGGGCCTCCTGTTCACCTGTCAAAGGATTGAGCCAAAAGTTCCTTCTAGTTTGGACCCTGTGGGCCAGAGCCTTTTGGAGGAAATGCTACCGGGGTCCCTGAGGATGGAGGGAGAGAAGTGACTTGTGCTCTTGGAGCCAACTCGAACCCTAAGCAGACCTGGTTAAAGGACCCGCCTCCCGCGGCCCATGGGCCCAGCACCGGCCTCCTTCAGCTGGTGAGACCCGGCAGGGCACGATCAGAGCAGAGGCGGGCTCCCGAGGAAGGATTCACAGCCAGTCCTTCAGAAGTAGGGCCGAGGAAGGGATGCCCGTGGCCACCCTGTGCCCACACGGTCCCGGATGGAGCAGTCAGGGGCCTGGAGACCCCAGCGAGATGATGAGAGCGCACAGGAAGGGCTTTGGGAGCGAGCCTCAGGGCTGTAGGTGCCAGCTCTCCGGCTTATTATTATTAGTCATCGGACGTGTAGTAAGCCCCTGAAGTACGCCAGCCACTAGAGAGCCAGAGACAGGGACAGTCCTCGCCCCAAAGGGCTCACTTTCCTTCTGGAGAAGAGACAGTGCCTTTGTGCACATGTGTATATTAAAGAGAAGCAAGAGAGTCGGTGGCTGGGACGAGGGGGCCCACAAACCAAGCAGAATAAACCTCAAAATGTATCCCATGAGTAGTTAGATTTATCAGCACACCCTCCATTCTCCCAGGGAGAGAAAGGAAACGTGTATTACACGCTTACAGTGTATTAAGTTGGGTGCCAAGAGACCACTGGATCCAACGCGGGGGCCCTCTGGTCCCGGAGAGCCACAGGAATGGCGAGTGGGATGGAGATTGGCACGTCCCATCCAGGTACAACGTCGAGGGGGAAAACCAGCTTGGAGGGACTCGCCAGCCCCCCTCACGGCTTCTCCGGGGGGCTTGCTGCTTTTCCCTCTAGAATGCCAAGGGAAATCCTCCGGGCAGTAACTGGTTTTCTCTTCTTCTAGGACAGAAGCTTCTAGATTCTTTGGCCGAAACCTGGGATTTCTTTTTCGGGGATGTCTTGCCCACACTCCAAGCCATTTTCTACCCCGTTCAGGTGAATAATTTCAATGCAGTGACTTGGAGACGGGCCACTTGGGTCTAGCTAGCTGTGTACCTTTTTGAACCCCTTTCCCAACTAGGCAATGGGATGAGAGATTCTGGCACCGTCCCTTTCCTGGGATGCTCTAAGGGAACAAGTGCTGTGGCCAGTGGAGCAGCCACGGTGCACTAGTCGGGCAGTCCCCTGCCTCTGGTCCAGGCACGGGCTCGGGCCTCTCCTGTGCACGGACTTGGGGAAGTCCATTTAACCTTGGAGCAGGTTCTGTGAGATCCTCGGGGGAGGGGGAGCTGCGGCACCTCCCCTAACTCTGGCCCTCGTGTCTGCAGGGGAAGGAGCCCTCCGTCCGCCAGCTGGCCCTCCTGCACTTTCGGAACATTATCACGCTCAACATTAAGCTGGAAGATGCCCTCTCGAGGTCTCGGGCCAGGATCCCCCCCTCCATTGTCCAAATGCTGCTGGTCCTCCAGGTCAGTGCTCCCCCTGGGGTGGCTCTGGCTGCCGCACGTGACCCCGATGCTGCTGTTGCCCATGATCCCTCTCCCGGGGGCCGGGCCCTTCCCCTGCATGTCCGTCTCACCGGTGCCTTGCTGGGCCCATCCGAGGACTGATGGACAAATGGGGGTGAGAGGCGAGCAGGAGGTGCTCAGTCAGGGAGTCCGGGTGCCCTAGACTTTTCTCTGAGAGTCCCAAGGGAGCCATGCACTCAGGGGAGATGGGTGGGGGATCCCCGCCACTGGCTCTAAAGTACACATATAAACCCGTCACCCACTTGCTGCCAGGTCTGGGGATGGCACCGGGCTTGGCTATGCCAGTGAGAGAGGCCCCTGGGGAATCCCAGCTCGGCTGTGTTCTGATCACGGTGTCAGTGAGGGCGGCCGGACTGGGGAGGCCCGACTCAGTCTCATTCTCGGCCTCAGGAACAGCAGAAACAATGGAAAGGCCTCCGAGGAGGCTCATTCTGGGCTGTGGGCTCCCGGCCGCCACCCGCAGGTTTGTGGGCAGAGGCAGGATGGCCACCTGGGGGGTTTCTTTGGAGGCCAACAGCTGTGCCTTCCAAATCTCGGTTCTGTGATCCCAGGAAAAGCCCAAAGGGGTGGCCAAGCTGCAACTTGATGCCCACTGAGCACAGGCTCTGATCCCCCCCAACCCAGGCAGGAATTCCCCCTCCTATATCACTGACATGTGATCTTGGTCCTGTTTGCACACGTCTAGTGAAAGGGAGCTCATCCCCTATCCTGCCCTGATAGGTCTCGGATGCAGAGTCGGGACTTGGGTTAATCAACATGGTGGGATTTGAAGCGGACCCTGGGCCCCTGAAGGCAGACTTAAAGAAAGTCCAAGGTGGAGGGGATTTCCCGAGACAGAGGGGCTCTCCACTGGCCAAGCGCCCGTATTCACTCGAAGACTCCTGGTCAGCTTTCCCCCTGCCTCCCTCCCTCTAGCACCTGGCAGAGATCTGGTGCGTGGGGCATTTAATAAATAGCCCTGTAATTAATGGTGGAGCCCTCAGTACTTCTCCAGCCTCCCCTCGGGATAGCCCCTCTCTCACCCTCCTGCCCAGGGATAGCCCCTCTCACCTTCCCCTCCCCTGGGATCCTCTTGTCCAGACCAAAGCAACCAGGAGCCTTCACTCAGACCACCTGGCTGCCCCTCTCCAGATTCTCTCTAGCTCATCTAAACTGTTCTTAAGCCATGGTGTGCAGAGCCGGGCACAGAACCCTAGATGTGACCTTTCCAGGCCACAGGACAGTCGGCAACTTAGCACAACCCAAGGTGACCTTCCTGTTCTTGGTGCTGTCAGCTACCCCTCAAAATCCTGGAGAGCTGGTGGTCCACTGAAACTCCCAGAGCCTTTTCAGACAAGCAATAGTTTGACCTTACCTTCTGTATTCTTCCTTTTTCAAGTTTCAGCATCTTTCTGTTTCCCCACAATCAGAGGGCATGTTGGAATGGGATTCCTTCCCAGTGTGGCTTGTCACTTAAGCCAGGCTGCCACTCTGGTGGCTCCTCGCTCTCCCCACCATGGGCCCCCTTCCCAACAAACTTCCCTCTACCTTCTCAGGGTGTCCATGAATCCAAAGGCATCACAGAAGACTATTTGAAGCTTGAGGCTCTGATCCAGAAGGTGGTCTCCCCCTACCTGGGTACCTACGGCCTCTATTCCGATGACGGACCCTTCACACACTCCTCCTGCATCTTGGGTAAGTGGGAATCGGGCCTTCTGAACTCCACAGTGCAGATTCAGCTCGAAGCCCGGGTCTCAGTGGCTGCTTTTGGGAGGGAGAGGAAGAGAGGCAGGGAGGAAGAAATGGAGAGAGAGGAGACAAGAGAGGGAGAAAAAATGGAAGGAGGGAGGGAGAGAGAGGCAGAGACAGAGAAAGACAGACAATGAGAAGAGATGGGGGAGAGAAAGGAAGGGAGGCAGGGAGGGACAAATGGAAAGAAAGAGAAGTCATGGAGAGAGAAATGCAAGGAAAGAGAGAGGGAGAGACCGAGAGAGACAGATGGACAGTGAGAGACAGCAGGGGGAGACAGAAACAGAAAATGACAGGCAGAGACAGTGAGACAGATGAGGGCAGAGGGAGAGACAGAGAGAGGAAGGGAGGGAGGGAGAGGGAGTGAGGAAGGGAGGCATGGAGGGAGAAATGGACGGAGGAAAGGAGAGAGAAGGAAGGAGAAAGAGATAAAAGGAGGCAGAGAGCGAGAGACATCCAGGAAGAGACAGGGAGAGAGAGACGGGTGGTGGGGGTGGGGGAAGAGTGGAAGAGGCAGGGAGACAGACAGAGACACCGAGCGTGGGCTGGAGGTCATCTTTGGCCCCCGGCCTCCCGGGGTCTCCGAGAGATGTCCTGGCCCACCGGCCTCACGTGCCTCTGTGCTCTGTCTCCCCCAGAAAAGCGCTTTTCCCGGCGCCCCAAGGCAGGCGACGCCCTGGCCAAGAACCCGGTGGTCCGCTCCAAGAGCTACAACACGCCGCTGCTCACCCCGGTGGCGGAGTACGAGGCCGAGGGGCTGGCGGCGGGCGGCGCCGGCGTCCGCAGACACTCCGTCTCCGAGATGACGTCGTGCCCCGAGGCGCAGGACTTCGCGGCCCTCGGCGCCGCCCTTGACCTCGGCTCCCAGGGCTCGTCCCTGGCGGCCGAGGCCGAGCGCTCCGCGGCCCAGGCCCGGCCCGGGGGCCCGTGCCGGCAGCACCGCGAGCCCAGCCCGCCCTTCCGCCTGGCCCGGGCCGGAGCTTCAGCCCCTTCCTCCAGCCCCGAGAACCTCGTAGACCAGATCCTGGAATCCATGGATTCCGACTCGGAAGGGATCTTCATAAACTTTGACCGAGGACGCTCGAAGGCCGCGGGCTACGGCGTGGACGGGGGCAGACAGAGCGTCGTGTGACGGCTCCCGGCGGAAGGACCGCCCGGCTCGGGGCGAGGCCAGAACATGTGTCAGAGGCGGCCAGGACGCGGAGGGCAGCCTGCGCTGGGAGGAGGGGCCCGGGCACAACGCCCTCCCTCCGTGAGCCTCGGCCTCCTGTTAAATAGGGGGGGAAATCCCTGCCCTGCTGACCTCCCGGGGCCGACCTGAGGATCCCAGGAAATAATAATACGTGCCGAGGCACTTTGGAACTCTGCTGCACTGTGTGTAGGGTGTGTGTGTGTGTGTGTGTGTGTGAATGAGAGAGAATGAATGAATGAGAGAGACAGAAAATGAATGCGAGAAAGAGAGCGAGAATGAGAATATGAGAAAATACAGGAACCATTGGATGTATTTTTTCACTCCCTGAATTTCTCAGTCCCCTCCCATCAGGTTTTTTGCCCCTGGGCAGGGCTTCCCCAGGGGAGGGGCTTTCCCAGTGGATCTATCTCAGCGCTCCTGCCCCTTTCTCCCAGGGACTCTTCAACCTCGGAGCCTTTTTTTTTTTTTTTTTTTTTTGCATTCTCTATCAACTGATCACCAAGTGTTTTCCCTGCCCCTGGCACTGGGCAAGGCCCTGGAGATACAGATGAATAATCCAGCAGTTCTTGTCTCGATGGAGCTCACATTCTGCAAAGGAATATAACAGAACTATATTCAAGTAATAAGCTAGCCAAGAAACACAAAGGGGTTTTCAACCAGAAGGACACTAGGATTGAGTTTTTTGAGGCTCAGCCACTGGGCACTGGGTCGGTGAGCAGCCTTGTTCTCAGTCCAGGTTCACCCCAGAACCTCCCAGGAAATAGGAATATACCGAGGCTGGCCAGCATAAGTGGGTCACCCAAACACACACACCTCCCTCAGTCCCCTTTCAGGGTCAGCATTCCAGGAGAGACTCCCAGGGAAAGTTGAGAGGGAAGCCTCTCAACGGGGCAGCCAAACCCTGTGAACAGCAGTCTCTCTGGGTCAGGGTCACTCCCCTAAAAGTGCCCCAAAGCTCCCTGGTTATCACCCGTCTGTCACCAGGGACAGTAACAATCAAGATTTCCCACCCCTCGATCCCCACCAAACAAGTGCCCTCCATGCGTTGGGGCTGCTGCCTCCTCCTGATCCTATCCGTAGCCTGGCCGTGATGCTGGCAGCCTGGGCCCCCCGCCCCACCCCCAGCAGTGATAGCTCAGCCCAAAAATGGTCTCTGTTGCTGAATCTGTGACTGGAAACAGCTAAAGAAAGGTGCTCCTCTGGAGCTGGTCTCCCCTTCCTCCTCTCCCCAGCTCAGGCTGCCTCTTCCCAGGCTCCCTAGACACACGATGACAAAGAGGAAGGAACGTTCCCAGAGTAGCCTCCTTATTTATTGAGCAGGCCTGGGTCTGGCTGCGAGCAGCGCATGAATTTAGGCACAGAAGGAGTTTCCCTGCCTCTCTCCCAACCCCATCCAGGACTAAGGTAGTTTGCAAAATGAGGAGGCTGGGAACCAGAGCCTTGCCTTCCCACCTGCCTTCTGCACTCAGGCTGTGGTTCTCGATTTTCCCCTCACTGGTCCAAGTCCCCCACAGTCTTGGATACTTAAATAAAAATCCATGAATATAAAATGATTGTGTATGTGTGTGTGTGTTAAAATCCTGCCTGTGGATTCCATTTTCTGCAGTTCCTTTTACCAACATTTACTGCCTCCTCTGGGCAAAGCATTGGAGGGTTCCAGAAGTGGCAAACATCCCAGGTGATGAATGTGGGAGATGTACCCAGAAATGAGTGGTACACATTAGGAAATGAACAGACCTTAAAAGAGATGAAAGGCCCTGGAAAAAATGGAAAACTTGAGAAAGCAGTGCAAGTCACACAGTACAGGATTAATACGGACTTACTTGTGGGCTGATTCATCAACTGGAACCGAGCCTTGGAGGAAGGGAAGGATTTGTCCACAGGAGTTCAATGAAGCATCTTCTCTGAATACTAGCTCTGTAGGCATCCAAAGAAAGCAAAACTTTTTTTTTTGGGGGGGGGGGAGTCTTCCCAGGCTGTGATCGTTAATTAATTTCAGGAGGTGGGAAGCCCTGACACCCGGTGGAGGGTGAGATCACTCTCTGCCCAGGTGTAGATCCCTACCTTTTCAGTTGGAGCAGTCCTTGTCCCTGCTTCCTCATAAACCCAACGCTCTAGAGGCCTCCCCCAGGCATCGAGATGCTCAGGTGCCCATCTGTGGCTCCTCACGCTTGTTGAACAACTAGCTCATCTAGTTCCGGACTCATTCCTCACCAACGATGCATTCTCAGCCTTCTCATGCACTGCCTGGGGATTTATTACCTGGTGTTCGCCGTGGGCTTCGCCATTGATCTTTGGTGTTCCAAGGGGCACGGCCTTCCCACATCACTAAGAGAATATAAGTGTCATAAAGGAGAATTTCTGAATGATGCTTGAAAAAACAGTCCATTTCCCAAATGGGATCCAGCTCACTCCCTTCAATCCCAGATTTGTCTCATCACCTGTTTGCCTGCTGAGCCACTATTATGCTTACAGGTCACCTTGCAGGACCAGTCAGTCAGCTGTACGGCATTGCCTGGGAAATGGGCATTATTCATCCATTTAGCTTCCCCATGTGGATCATTAGTCCAGTTTCTTTTGAGCAGCCCTGGGTCTTGCTGAGGCGGCGTTCTGAAGATTAACATCATCCTCAAGCAAGAAGTAATTTGAGGGTCAGCACCTCCAATCACCTTCCCTTGAATCCTCTCATGTACACAGTAGATGCATAATAAATGCTGAAGAATGAATAGTATGGCATTGGGGGGGAAAGGGGAGGATGGATTTGGAGTCAGAAGACTAGTGACCTTGACGTCAACATTTCCCTTCCTGGGGATTCAGGCTGCTTGCTACCAAAATGAGGGGCTCATCCCGAATGGCTTCCTAGCCAGCGCTAAACCACATGATGTCAAGTTGTTCTGGGTAGCTGGGGAGGACAAATCCTGGTAGAGAGGGGTGGACACTGGTGACAAACACGCTTCCTTTTCTGCCCTTCTTCAGCTCTTGGCAGGGAACAAGGCACCTCTTGCTTCTCATAGGGCGATCAGATGTCTCCTTAGCTGGCAGTGTGTCCCCCTTTTTCCTGGCTGCAGAGAAGTAGGTGAAATATAAATGTTTGAGTATCCGGCCCTGGTTGTGAGAAGGCACCCTGAACTGTGAGTGAGATCTGGGGGAGGCAGGGGACTTTGGAGGTTGTAAACTTCTTGGGAAAAGGGTGTGCCTGAGCCCCTGGCTCTTCCTTCTGCTCCATGTGTCCCTCTCTGGGCCTCGGTTTCCCTTTTGATACAATGAGTGGCTTGGACTAAACTCTCAGGTTCCCTCCAAATACAACTAAAATGGAATCTTTTCCTTTCATAAATGAGGAAACAGACTCCCCCCAGACTTCCCCTGAGGAGAGGAAAGTTGTCTAGGGTCATCCTACAACTGCAGGACTTCAGGTGTTTTGATCTGGGCGGGACATTTCTCCCCCCACCCCCAGTGACTCCTCATTGTTGATCATTCTCCAGATAGTTGTATTATACAAGCTTGTGAGGGACCTTTGGGACCTACACGGAGGGAGCAGATTGAGGAGCTTGGATGAAGAACTTTTTCTACAAAATACAGATACCAGCTGTGCCTCAGTTTCCTCATCCCCAGAGGATGAAGAAATGCTTTTGTAGTGTCATTACTACCACCGTCAGGATTTTGGGAAACAAAACGAGGTAGAAAGACGTTGACAGAAAGGGGCATCTGGGCTCTACGAGTACGCCTTAGACCAAGGGCACCAGAAGCACGGAGCTTAAGGGGACCTCAGAGGTCAGTGTGCAGCCCTCCATTTTTTTATTCAAGATTTTTATTTTCAAAATCATATACATGGATAATCTTCAACATTCACCCTTGCAAAACCTTGTGTGCCAAATTTCTTCCCTCCCTTCCCCCCACTCTAGATGGTAACTAATCCAATATATGTTAAGCATGTGCAGTTCTTCTATATACATTTCCACAAATATCATGTTGCACAAGAAAAATCAGATCAAAAAGAGGGGAAAATGAGAAAAAACAAAATGCAAACAAACAACAACAGAGTGAAAATGCTGTCCAACTCTCCATTTTATGAATGAGTAAGAGGGATTTGTCTTTGGTCACATGGGGAATAAACGGAAGAACGACCCAACCCCCATTCTTGACCTCCAAAATCATCATGCTATGAAGAGTAAGGAGCAGGGCCAGCACTCGAACCCAGACCCAGAGCCTCCCCTGATACCCCTCCAACCAAGAGCAGGGATCACAAAACAGGAAACAAGCATCAAGGTTGGGAGGATTTCGGATGGAGGAGAGAAATCAGAGGAAGGTGGGCAAGTTCTGACCCCACAGCAAAAACTTGGTCGGTCGGTGCCCACGAGGTTGGGAAAATGGCAGAGCCCTTCTGCCCCTAAGTGTGTGATCCTCAGAAATTGGTTCTTAGATGTGGGTAAGAAGTGGTGACTGACTCTGATGTTAATCTGGAAGCCTTTAGTCTTCCAAGCGCCGGAAGGTCTGGGATTGTGTTTGTGGAGGCTGCTGGGATGAGACGAGCTAGCTAAGGGGGAGGAGAGGCTATGTCCAGATGAGAGCAGATAGGCGGAAGTGGAACGCCCAGGGAGCTCTTCCTCCTCCTCCAGCAAACTCTCCAAGCAGCAGCTATAGCTCCCTGAGGGGGTCTGAGGAAGGACACCTGATCAGATGGGATTTGCAACAGATAGAACCCAAAAATCAGAGAATGACAGGGACTATCAATTTGTTCCTGAACTTCTCTGGATAAAGCATGTTCATCTAGATTTAGATGATGATACTTCAATGTTTTTCTGGACTACTTTTCATGGCGGGCTCTCCCTCTCTAGCTGCTGGTGACAATTAAGCAATCACCCTGGAGTGGTTGAGAACAAAAAGTGAGATAAAATGGCAACAGTTTTGAGAAGTAATTTTAATTATTATCCCTGTTTTGTGTAGGAGGAAACCAAAGAGCAAGAACTGCTAAATGACATGGGGCTGGATGTTTCCATGGCTAATAAGTGCTGCTGGTGAGCCTAGAACTTGTGTCTCACACAAACACACACACTTACACACTCACATACACAAGTGCTATGGGATAATTAGAAGAAATTAAGTCTGTCACAAGCACGTTGAAAACAGTCACACATTGACTGTAATAATTGCAGTCATTTCTATAGCAACTCTCAACTAAGAAGAACATGTGAATTCATCATTATTCAAATGCCTGCTGCTGGTGTTGGAAGTGTCTGATCCATCCAGAGCTGTCCCAAATACAGGAAGCTTGTTATTGTGTGTGTGTGTGGGGGGGGGGGGTGTGTAAGAAGCTAACAAGGGAAATATTTTGGTGATGATAATCCTGAGAAATTCTAGGAGCAGGATTTCAAAGTGACCTTACCCTTCGGACCCATTTATCAGTCGGCTATTTGCATTTACTGTGCATTTATTAAATCCCTAATGTAAGGAAACCTTGGATTGGGGGCAAGACCAAGCTAAGGAGGGAATCTTAGGAGCCCTCCCTGAGCAGGGAGGCAGACAGTAGCCACTTAATAGATGCTTATTCCCTACCATCCATTCCCCTCTGTAAAACGCGACCAGTCTCTGGCATAGAGATGATAAGACACTCAAGTTTCCTCAATTTGTTTCCCTGAAGGCTCTGCCACTCGCCCAGGGCAGACCCTGCAGGAGCCCAAAGCAGCTGGTGACCCAGCTTGTTCTGTGATTCTGATCCAGAATCTTCATTCTGACTTGTTTCCTTTAGCCCCCCAGACAGCTTCTTACCTCTGACTTGGCTCTCAACCATGGCTCTCACTTTCCTTCCCTCCTCTCTTGTCTGTCTCTTCTTTTTTCCTTCTCTTTTTTCTCACTCTCCATTCATTCTTTCTTTCTTCTTTCCTTTTCTTCTTTCCTCCCTCCCCTCCTCCCTAACTCATACATTCTTTTTTCTTTCTTCTTCCTTCCTCTTGTCCATCTTTTTTCTTCCTTCCTTCCCTTCTTTCGTTCTTCTTCCTTCATTCCTTTCTCTCTTCCTCTTTTCATTCCAGCCTTCCATTTTTCTTCTTCCTCTCCCCATCTTCCTTTCTTTCTCTCCTTTTCCCTCTCCTCTTCTTCCCCTTCCTGCTCCTCCTCTTCTTCCCTTTCCTCCTCCCCTCCCCTTTCTTTCTTCCTCCCCTCCCTCATCTTCCTCTTCCTCTTTGCCTTCCTCTCCTTCCTCTACTCCATTTTCCTCTTCCTTCTTCTCCCTTTTCTTCCTCTTCTTCTTCCTCCTCTCCCCTTTCCTCCCCTTCCCCCCTTTCCTCTACCTCTACCTCTTTTTCCTCTTCCTTCTTCCCCCCTTTCTTCCTCTTCTTCTTCCCCTTCTTCCTCCCCTCCCCTTTCCTCCCCTTCCCCCCTTTCCTCTACCTCTACCTCCTCTTCTTCCTCTTCCTTCTTTCTCTTCTTTTCCCCGCTTCTTCCACTTCTTTCCCCCATCTTTCCCTTCTCCCCTTCCCCTTCTTCTTCTTCCCCTTCTTCTTATCTGTCTTCAAGATCTTCCTCTCTTCTCTCCTCTCCCTCAGGAGGCCTTTATCTGCCACAATCTGCCGTAGGGAGGGGTGTTTGTCTGCTTGCCTCAGGTGTCCCTCCCCTACTCCAATCCACCCTCCACTTAACTGTCAAAGGGATCATGTAGGCTGGCCACATGCCACCCCCCTCACCCCAATTCAGTGAGCTTCCCTGGCTCCTTAGTCCCTTCCAGTCTACTACCCAATCTCCACCAAGCCCCCTGCAATCCCATGGCCTGGCCTTTCTGCTGCCCCCCCCCCCCCCGACTCTACCCTCAGGAGGGAGGTTTTCCTCACTGACAACCCTTCTCTTCCCCTTAAGACTACTCCCTAGCTGTGTGAGACTGGGCCAGTCATGTCACCCTGTTGCCTCAGTTTCCCCATTGGTGAAATGTCAAACCTCTTAGGAATCTCCGCCAAGCAAACCCCAAATGGGGTCACGATCATGGCTGAAAATGCCAAATAGCATCTTGTTTGCACACTGTGAGTGGTCTCTTCTTCCCTGCCTCCCACTCCTTAGACTGAATCCTCTTGAGGGTTTTCTTTGGGGATATTTTGTTTTAACTTTCTGTGTCCCCAAATGTTTAAGTTTCTGGGCCACAGTAGGCACTTAATAAATGCTTGTCTTATTGAGGTGAGATCCCTGGCAGGACTTTTTATCTGTTCATGAAGCATCAGGAGGAAGAGAAAGATAGAGGAGGAGGAATCACCTGACCTAAGAGGGCCCCTGACTGAAACAGGAACCCCAGAAAACTTGACCCCAGGCAGCGGTCAATGGCAGAGGCCCCGTGGCTTCCCTCTTTTTCCAGAAGTGCCCAAGGTTACCCAAAGAGAAAGAAGACCAGCTGGCATTTGAAAGTCCACTGTAAAATGGGGACCACCTGGACGAGACCCTGACTCCCTCTCTTTCCCCGCCTGTGCCTCTCTGGCTCGCCCTCCTTTTTCTTTTTGCTCTTTTCTTTTAGTCTGTAATTCTGGGCCTCCCCTCCCACACTCTGGCAGATACAAATCAGATAAAGGAAGAAAGCCCGAATCTTGCCTTCTGCCTGTCCTGCTTCCTTTTTTCTGCGGTTGCCGAAATGCAGACTTCTCCCGGCAAGCACAGATTACGCACTGTGAATGAGGGCAGGTGGGAAGGGAAAGGGGAGCCCCCTAGATAGCCCCCTAGATGGGGCAAAGAAGCAAGCCCCCTTCCCTTCCATCCCACGGGCTCCAGGATGCATCTTGGTGGATTGGCAATGATAGGACAGGCCCCCGATCTTTTCCTTTTGGATGATTCCCCCTTAAGGCTCCAGCTCCTGTGAACCGCTTCAACATTGGGGTAATTGAATGGGCTGGCACTGGCCTGGAGGCAGCTCCAGAGTCCTATTATGGAGAATGGGGGTGGGGAGGAGGCAACCCCAGGATGTCCTTATTGACCTGATTATCTCACCACTTAGTCTTACCATAGCTCTGTTTTTCCACAACCTGTAACCAAAGGGAGTTTTAGAAAAGAAAATGAACAAATTGTTCCCCTTTCAAGGGGGGCTGATTTTTACATGGATAAAATGACGTTTGCATAACATGGAAAAGGTCAAACCTGATTGAAGCGATTACGGTCCAAGTCGGAAAGGCCCTGAGAGCAAGGAATGCCAGCACCCCACAGACATCACGCAGCCCAGGGCCCTCAGTGAACAGGGGCTGCTTTGATGCAAACCCTGGCAGGCGTTCCCAGAAGTGCCCTGGGCTCTCATCCCATCTCTAAGGTTCACAGCATCCCCTTGACCCAGTTATTTCATCTCTTGGAGCCTCAATTTCCTTAACTCTAAAATGATAGAGTGAGTTCCTCCCAGCTCCTGAAGCTTGGCTAAAGGGGTGGGAGCTTTGAGGAGTACCGGCTAGCACATCAGGCTTGTGGACTGGCCATCAGAAAACTTGCCTTGGCCCTTCTGAAGGAATGGCTCTCAGGGGATAATGGGTAAAGAATGGCAACTGAAGACTAGAAGCTCCCCCTCCCCCCATTAGGTTGAGGATTGTATGAGGCAACCTGGGGAAGAAGGGAGCAAGCTTTTATTCCCAGGGGTTCTCATTTCTTTAAATCTTGTTGTCATATTCCTAGGATCCATGATTTCTTCAGTGAACGGGGGTGGGGGTGGATGAGAGGGCCAGCGGTGAGATCTTCCCTCCATCCTTTGCATCTCTTTAATTTCACGTCTTGTGGCCAGAATATTTTTCCCCCTCGCGAGACCCGGCTGATTTGCCCATGGACACTGGAAGATGTCCGTTTTGATGGGGCCAGAGTGTCTCATGATCTTCTGGGTTAACCTTCAAAAGCCCAGATGACCTCCCTGACATGAAGGGAACTTCATGTGACCACTTTCAAAAGTCCATGCAGTGACTACTGCATGCAGAATAGAGCACTGAGCTGGCAATCACAAAAGGAAACATTGAGTCAGAAGCATCTTCTTGGCGCACACAGCCCCTAGTGGGAAAAAAGCAAAAATATCGATCGCTTTAATATACGTTGAACATGGATAAATTCAGGAGAGAGACAGAAACAAGTGTGGCCAGAAGTCCGGCAGGCTTCCTGAAAGAAAAGCCTTGACAGAAGGATGCCCACCAACCATTCTCAGAGAAGGCATTAACTCAAACTGACTGGGTCTTCCTTCCAGCCTCCTTGCATCCCCCGGGCTAAGGCTGGGGGAAGGGGGAGGGCTTGTGTTGATCCCTTGAGGGCAGTCTCTGCATATCCCTTTTTTGGTTCTTTAATGTTTTCCTTTTTTGGTCTTTTAATCCTAGAGGCTAACATAGGGTCATGTACACACTGGGTGATTAATAAATGGTTTTCCCCAGCAGCAGAGTTGGAACTCAAAGGTAGGCTTCCTACTTAGGCACCCACCTAGGCTACTTATATTGCTCTTTCAGTACAGAGACGGGAGTACGCTCGGAAGCTTTATTCCTGAGGGCTCTGCTGATCACGTGCTTTGTCCCCCTGACCCTTTTTTTCCAGCCTCAGTTTCCTCATCTAAAAGATGTGGAAGGGGTCTAGGAATGAGGAATTAGCCCTATTCTGTAGACTCCCCCCAAAACCCACCAAGGACTACAGGGGAGGTAGTTTACCGGGATCTTGATTTCAGAGACATTCAAGAAAAAGGTCCACAGCCATGACAGATGGTGAGAACGGTGGGCAGCCCACCGAGCCCTGAGTCCAAATGCCATTTTTTGTAAACTGAGGCTGTTGGACTTGCTGACTTCAGAAGCCTTATACTCCGAGAAGGCTGGAGGGCTGCCACAGAACTTCCTTTACTAAGTCTTCAGGAAGCAGGGGCTTGGCTGGCCTGGGTGGGAGGTGGGGGTTCTAGGAGTGGGGGCAGTTCAATGGCTTCTGGGTCCGTCCCAACATTCAGTTTCTGGGCATCTCCGACTCAAATTTCTCCCGCCTTCCTCCTTCTGTCTGGTCTCCCTCCCCTCTTGGACCAGGGACCCTTAGGGGAGTGGTCCCGGTTGGGGCTCTCCAAGGTTAAGGAAATCGGGACAAGGAGATGAGCCAGGGCAGTCTGGGAGCAGTGTTACTGGGCCAGACGGGGGTGGGGGTGGGGAGCACGGGGAGGGCGAGGAGGAAACCCGAGATGTGGGGGAGCTGAGCCAGCTAGGCTCGGCATTATCGCAGAATGCAGGAATGTGCACGCGGACCGGCCCCGGAGTCACCTCCTCCATCCCATCCTCCTCCAGTCCCGTCCCCACTCACCCCACCGGGGCCGCAGGAGCAGGTGAGGAGCCCCCGGAGTGGGGGTGGGAAGAGAGACACAAAGAAGAGTCCTTAAAAAGAAATCCCCGTTCTGGGGGGTCCCACTCATGCCCCGTGTCTCTCGATGCCCCTTTCCCCTCTCATCCCCCCCTTTTAAAAAATTTCCTTTGTCTTCTTCTAGACCCCTTCTCTCCCTCACTTCTTGCTCCAGCCGTTCTCTCCCTCCCCTCTTTCCATCCCTCCCTCTGTAGCGCCATCTCCCCTCCTCTGCCGTCCCCTTCCAAATTTCACTCCGGTCGTACCACAGTTCCTTCCAATCTCCAACCCCGCCCCCGCCCCCACCTCCGGCCTAGGAAATAGATTCCGGGCTCCGCTCCTCCCCCATCCGCTGACCAACTCGTGCCCCGAGGCTTTAGGGAAGGAGGGGGAGGGGCGTCGCTCACCTGGTCCGCCAGGTAGGCGAGCCCGCACGTTGTCCCGGACCCCGCCGCACTCCTCAGGTCCCGGCCTCTGGGACTCGCGGGGCTGGCCAGGAGCCACCCTCTGGAGGACCAGGTGAGCCAGCTGGGCCGGGCCGGGCTGGGCCGGGAAAGGAGGACGTGGGATCAGGCACACTTGTTGCTTCAGCAGAAGCGGGTGCGAGGGCTGGAAGATTATTCCCGAGAGGGAGGGGCCGTTCTTCTGTGGTCATCTGGCTGGGTCATTTGTCCCCGCCGCTATTCTTCCCTTCCCCTCCTCCCACGGGGGACCCTGGCCCGTTCCCGGTCTCCTCCAGAGTTCCTGGACTCCAAGACCGAGCTGCAAGGGACCTCGACCTCTTTTTCCAAAGCCTGGGGAGGCTGGGAGTCCGAGGAGACTGGAGAGAGCTGCCGGGGCCGGCAGACATGGTCCCATTCATTTCAGAGGGGGAAAACTGAGACTAGGAGATAGGAACAGCCGAGAGCTTTACCAAGTCTGCCATAGTTTCGTTTTTGTCTCTGCGTCTTTGCGCCCTGCAGAGGACCGGGCTCCCCGTAGGTGCCTAATAAGAGCCGTCCCCATCCAGGATCTCCTCGGAGCCTATTATTTAGCCCTTCAGGTTTTAGGAACCCTCCTCTACAGATCGGGAAATGGAGGCTCAGTTAAGGCTCATTGACTTTTGGCCCCTGGCTAGTGACACAAGGAGCAGGTGGCTCTGGGGCCCCAGGCTTCCTGAATTCCTAGCAATCTCCACCCACAGATGGTAGGATAAGGCACTTGGGCCAGGGGAGGGAGTGTCTTAACCGTTTTGATGGTAAAATGGCTCCCCCCACATCCGTCTTTTAAAAGGCTGTTGCTCCGTTGGGCTTTAGTCCCGCACCTTCTCAGCCTTGCTCTGAGCTTGTGTGGCCGAGATCCCTGGGGTACCTCCACCCCTGCCATGCCAGCCTGGCAGAGGAAGCTAAGAATGAAATGTACCAACATAAGTGGGATCCCATCGACACTGGGTTCTAGGCTCTGTCGGAAAACATTAGATCAAGAAGTAGTGAACTTTGGATAAACTGGACTAAAAGCACCCCTGGCCCTGGAAATCGGGAGTCCCAGCTGCCAGTCCTGGCGCACCTCTGGCGATCTTGGGCACCAATCATCATCATCATCATTGTAATAAGCATTTTTCTCCAGCTTTAACGTTTACAAAGCCCCATTGAATCCCTTCTCTCCTTCTGTCTTTACTTATCTTTCAGTAAGTAGGAGCATCTCACTTTTAACCCCCATTACTGAATAAAAATGGGAAGGGATATGTCCTCTCCGCTCTTGTTCCCCACCTGCACCACCTGTCACAGTCATGGATGTTTTAGCGCTCAATGAGAAGGGAAAAGAGAATCTAGAAATCGATCCGTAATGGACCATACAGTTGCTCGGAAGGCTCCAATTAGGGCATATTTTGAGTCTGACGCTCACCCTGATCATAGAATTGAGTGCACTGACAGTGATCGCACAAAAGTAAGCCCTAGATTAAGATCGAGACGTGTGTTGGGTATGGGTAGTGGTGTTCAAATTGTTAGGACGATGGAGAGGGCTAGAACGGGGGCAAGAGTAAATACTGGAATTTGGATCTTTTGATCTAATTGGATCAAATAGTTGGAAATGGATCTTTTGAAAAGATATTTTTACTTTTAAAATTCTGGACTTAAACATATGCAACGAGACTTCAACATACAAAACAGAGCAGGAAATGGGGTCTGTCTAGTAGGCAAATTCTATTTTCTTCCTTTTAAGTAAGTGATATAATGGCCTTGTCACTTGGTCTGTGTTCCCTCCCTCTCTCCCAGTCTTCCCACTATTCTCCTCTGTACCTGCAAGTGTACTTTCAAAAGCTAAGTGGTCCCAGCCTTGGGCATGCTGAGCTTCTCAGGCCTGCAGAATCAGAGGTGCTAGACTGGTTCCCCAAGGGAATAATTTCTTGTTCTGCTCTGTCCTCCGATTCTAAAAGATCCCAGCTGTTTTTTTTTTTTTCAAAATTCTTGAACCCTATCGAGGTTCTTTTTTAATTGGTCATGTCTTTCAGGTGGCCTAACAATTCTAATTGGGTGGCAGAGCCCATTTCTGCTGGATGATGAAGTCCAATAGCAATCCCAGCCCGGGAGGTGTTAATCAGGCTTCTGTCGAGAGCACTTTGATGCTATATTCAGCTTTTAAGAGTTTCGGCCAAGGTTCTGAGGACATTGAAATTTGGTTGAAGTCAGTGGATGTGAATTAGAGCTGGGACTTGCAGCAAGTTATTTCTGGCCTCAGGGTCCTCCCCTGTAAAAGGAGGGATTGGACTAAGGGGACTCCCCCAGGAGCCTTCCTTCCAGCTCTAGAGCCGGGATCCCACGGTTTTCTTAGATCCTCATGGGCCATGTGCTTCTTTTCTAGAGCTGCCCGATGAGAGGCGATCTGATGACCAGGAAGGACTCCTGTGCTCCACTTCCAGCCTCCAAGCTGGACTGGTTCCTGCTGAAAACATGTCGGGGACTGACTTGGAAGCATTAGCAGAGATTGGTAAATGCCCCTGATTCTATTTCACTCAGTGTCCTGGAAGGTTCTAGGGCCACCGTCCCAGACAGGTATAAGCATCAGAACCTGTATCATTCTGCTGTTTTCTATCCCCCGAGTGCCTGATGGGAACCATGGGGCCAGGACTTATAGGAGGGAGCTCTCATTCTTTCCCAAGGGATAGCTTTGGCTTCTCTGCCCATTTTAGAGATAAGGGAAACAGAGTCAGAGAAGGGAGGGTCTAGCCCAGAGCAGAAACTCAAACCCAGGTCTTCATCCTCCCATGAGATTGCCTAAGAGGCCTATTCAATGGAACTCAGCAAATTAAGCCAGCATTTAGGAGGCACCTGTTGTATGCTGTGCTCCTGGCTGAGCCCTGATCTCTGAGAGACATGTAGTCTGGATAAAATGCAGCGCTTGGGCCTCAGGGAGTTTCCAGTCCAGGGAGCTCTTCTCTAGTCACGGATGCTCCTGCCCCTGGACACAGACATAGGGATGTTCAAAAGCCTCTTAAACAGTCATCAGTGGCTTCCCAGGACTGGTGGTGCCTGAAAACCCCCCTTGCTTCATCTGGGAAAGGGTCACGTGGTCGGCACGGGCCAACCAGAGAGTTTTTCGGTTGCTTTTTTGTCTCCATGTTGCATCACGCTGCACGCTGGGTTAGCCTTCCCTGTTACCTGACTTACCCATCCTTCTTCAGGTGGGCCCCAAGAAAGAGACAGTGGAAAGAGCTTGAATTTGGAACCTGAGGACCAGGGTTCAACCCTGGCAGGATCCCTTAAGAGGCCATGGTGCAGAATGCTCTGCAAGCATCCATGTGCAGGAGATCCTGGAGAGATGCCCGGGATGAGGATTATCTCAGTGCCTCCCTTCCCTGGGCAGTAGTCCTGAGATCTGGAATGGGGTCTCTACCTCCTTTCTATGGGGGTGGGTGGTGGAGCTTATGGTCCTTTCCAGGACCTCTGCTTCCAGAAGCTTTCCACCCTTCAAGGCTTATTTCTTGCTGCAGAATTACGGAAAGATGAGGAAGCCTCCGTTTTAGGAGTGCCAAGGATGTCGCTTTTGCCCACCCCAGCCTGTGAAGACTCGGCCCTGGGCAGGGACCATCCCTACTATGATGTGGCCCGGCATGGGATCCTCCAGTTAGCAGGTATATGGGGTTTCAGTGAGGTTGGGAGGCTGGTGCCCTGACCCCAGGAGGGCCTCAGGGCTTTAGGAGGCTTTCAGCAGGGGCTGGTGGGTCCCTGGGGAAGGAGTTTCCTATACCACAATTTACCCAGCCATTCTCCAGTGGATGGGCATCCATTCATTTTCCAGCTTCTGGCCACTACAAACAGGGCAGCCGCAAACATTTTGGCACATACAGGTCCCTTTCCCTTCTTTAGTATTTCTTTGGGATATAAGCCCAATAGAAACACTGCTGGATCAAAGGGTATGCACAGTTTTGATAACTTTTTGGGCATAGTTCCAGATTGCTCTCCAGAATGGTTGGATTCGTTCACAACTCCACCCACAATGCATCAGTGTCCCAGTTTTCCCGCATCCCCTCCAACATTCATCATTATTTTTTCCTGTCATTCTAGCCAATCTGACAGGTGTGTAGTGGTATCTCGGAGTTGTCTTCATTTGCATTTCTCTGATCTACAGTGATGGAACACTCTTTCATATGAGTGGAAATTGTTTCAATTTCATCATTTGAGAATTGTCTGTTCATATCCTTTGACCATTTATCAGTTGGAGAATGGCTTGATTTCTTATAAATATAGAGTCAATTCTCTATATATTTTGGAAATGAGGCCTTTATCAGAACTTTGAACTGTGAAGATGTTTTCCCAGTTTGTTGCTTCTCCTCTAATCTTGTTTGCATTCGTTTTGTTTGTACAAAGGCTTTTTAATTTGATGTAATCAAAATTTTTTACTTTGTGATCAGTAATGGGGTCTCTAGTTCCTCTTTGGTCACAAATTTCTTCCTCCTCCACAAGTCTGAGAGATAAATTATCCTATGTTCGGGGAAGGCGTTTCCATGAGAAGAGCTCCCCAAGTGCAGAGGCCAGAAGCAGCCCCATACTAAAATCCCCTTCTCTGAATGTTTCCCTCTAAACCACCCCCAGGGGCTTGGTGGATCTTGGCTGGCTCTGCCATGTCGGGAAGTTTCTGAGGGGGGACCTCATGGACCCCAAGGCCTACCTTAAACGCCTCCCTCCCCTCCTCTCTCCACCGGGGGAGTCGCTGGGAGATGAATTGGGTCGGGAGTGCAGACAGTCATTATAAGTCTGGCAGGAAGAAGAGTTTTCCATTTGTGTCCTGGAAGGAGGAAAGGCCCACCCTGACAGTTACATGATCCCATGGAGATTGAGGGCTACCCAACTTCCATGGGGAGCCAGGGTCCCCAATTCTTTCTCTCTTATATCCTATTCCTCTGCAAATGCACCCTCTCCAGACCCCTGATTACCTGAAGTAGAGAAAAAGGCAATTCAGCCAGCCCCACCAGCTCCCCCAAACCTCACCCAGCCACCCCCAGACCCACCAATTCTGGGTGTTTAAAAATTCCCTCCTGTGGTCCTTTAACAACAGTACTGAGTGTGAGTCAGACCCCTCTCCCAGAGGAAGAAACTGGCTGAGACTCAGTGCAGTGGAGAGAGTCTCCTAACTAGCTGGCCTGGATGGGAGTCCAAGCGCCCTTCAGGGCCTGCTGCCTCCAGAGGGCACATTCAGGGCAAGACCCTGTCCCACTTCTCCTACCCAGCTGAGCACCCGGTTGTATTCCCCCTCTGCTCCCCTCCCCGGCCTCCTCACCTGCTGTGGCTGCTGGCTCAGGTCCTGCCCAGCCTGGCTCCCCCAGGTCTCAGATGAAATGTGAGAGGGCTGAATCTTCTCCGGCCACCTTTCGGTGCAGGTGCTGGCTGCTGTGCACAAGGGACGCCTCCGTCATCATTGACCCGGGGGATGGGGATGAATGGTGACTGCTGGGGTACAGGGGAGTGGCTCCAGGATGCCCCTTTATCCCAAACGGCATTCTCTGGGTTGAGGTGAGATGCTGCCCAGGAGAGGTGCCTCCTCGGCCTGGGCGTGAGTGCCACCCAGAGCCGATCACCGGGAAGTTGGGCAGTGGGCTGCCCTGGGGCGCCGAGGGATGGCCAGTTCATCTTTGGAGCCCACTGATGGTAGGTGGGCTGGAGGGGCCTCCCAGAATCATTGAGTCAGAGAAAAGCTAGACTCTCGCCGCTGTAGAGAAGCAAGAGTTTGGCCAGTCCACAAGCAGCATGTTATAGGCCATAAGCAGAGCCAGAGCATTCGGGTACAACAGAGTCCCCACCCTCAGTGAAGGCAGGGTCCAAGAAGTGGGAGCTTGGGGCCCCATGGGAAATCCCCCAAGGCCAGACAGGGCAGGCTGGGAGGACCTCCGAGCCAGCCAGCTCTGTTCCTGCCTTGCCTCTCTTCTTCCTCTTGTTCCTCTTCCTCCTCTTTTCTTTCTCTTCTTCCTCCCTCCCTCCTTTCCTTCTTCCTTCCTTCCTTCCCTTTCTTCCTTCTTCCCTCTTTTTCTTCCTTCGAACCCACTTGAATTGAATGAGGTTTTATTCTCTGCCTTTCTTTTATTTCTCTTCCTTTCATGTCTTTAGATGCCTGTGCATGCACATGGATGTGTTTCTACATACACACGCACACGTATGTGTATGTTCATAGCTCCCTGCAGAGCCCCTGCTGTCTCCCCAGTCACTTGTTCCCTTTCTGAGAACACGGAGCTTCGTCCTCTGTGCTTCCCTTCCAGAGCCCGGCTCAGTGTCTGGCGCACAAAAGGCCCTGGTTAAGTTCTCGTCCTTGACACTTTGGTGCCGACCTTGGAAGCCCTTGTGCCAAGGTCTCTCTGTCCTGTTGCCAAAGCACTTGGATTCTGATGTCATTTATCCTTCACCCCACGTCCAGGATAATTAGGGCAGCTCTCATTGTCCCCCCTTTTCAGATAAAGACACTGAGCTTCCGCAGTTGTGTGCTCCTCTTCCTCCCCTCAGTGCCCCGGCCTTGGGGCCGGAAGGAAAGGACAGACACCCCCAGTCCTGGAAGAGCGGGCTTAGCAGAGTTGGGCCGGCTTTGCCAGCGTCACTCAGGTCACATTCCCACCTGGATCCCTGCCCCCGTCTGGGGTGTGCACAAGCCAGAAGCCGTGTCACTGAGATCCTCCCTGGGGCCCCGGTGAGCAGGGTAAGGAGGCTCCCTCAGGGACAAGCTCAGGCTTCCCAGCTCCACTCTGATCCACAGATCTTCTTTTGGCTCTGCAGGGGACGATAACTCAGGAAGACGAGTCATCACCTTCAGCTGCTGCCGAATGCCCCCCTCTCACGAGCTCAACCACAGCCGCCTTCTGGGGTAAATCTGCCCGCTCTGCCTCTCTTGTGTCTCCTGCCTTCTTCGAGAGAGGTCGCTATCCTAGATGCTCCCATTGCCGAGTAACACAGGATTTAGCAAGCATTTATGAAGTGCCTGCTGTATACCAAGATCTGTGCTGGAACCTGGTAGAAATAAGTCTCCCAAAGCTGCTAGTCTTGCCTTCATGGGTCTTACAGCCGAGGGAGCCGTAGCAGCCGGCACTCTCCTGTGTGCATTTCAGTCTCTGCTCCGTACCTCGGATCTCTCCTGCCCATCCGGGCTTCCACTCGGACTGATTTTTTGGGTCCTAAGTGGAACTGAGTTGTCTCCTGCAAGATACTCCCCTGCTGAGTTTTCTGATAGCTTTTGGACGCCTATGGGAGGGAGATCTTTGCAGTTGGGGTGTGTGTGTGGGGGAACATGGTGAGTTGATTCCACCATCCCGTCTCTCCTCGTACCCTGGCCAGATACCTGAAGTACACCCTTGACCAGTACGTCGAGAACGACTACACCATCGTCTACTTCCACTACGGGCTGACGAGCCGCAACAAGCCGTCTTTCAACTGGCTCCAGAGCGCCTACAAAGAATTTGGCCGGAAGTACGTGTGGGGGCTAGTCTTGGCCGGGCGGGGGGGACTGTGGCAGATCCAACTTGGCTGGGGGGAGATTGCTCCTAACTGAAGAGTCTTGTCCAGAGCCACAGGATGACTTGGGGGTGTTCGGGGTTCTTTTTATGCTGCCCACCATGTGGGCGGGCAGGACGGTGACTCACTGATTCCCACTAGCCGAAGCCTTGTTGCCCCAGGAGTCCAGAGCCTAGAGTCTGGACTCGCCCTTGTGGGTCTCTTACGGAAGCCCGGGACAGACTCCTTCCTGTCTGTGTAGGTGCTTTCACAGAAGAGCCCCCATCGGAGTACTCACATCCCTCTGTGTTTCCTCCAACAGGTACAAGAAGAACTTGAAAGCCCTTTATGTTGTGCATCCTACCAACTTCATCAAGATCCTGTGGGCCATTTTCAAGCCCCTCATTAGGTGCGTCTCCATCCCTGGGGCTGCCGGTTGGGCTCTTTCTGTTGGGATCATAGGCAATGCCGTTGCCCCAAGAAAAAGTCTCCCCAGAGCCTCCCTTGTGTCCTCGTATCTCACATCCTCGCATTTGTCCTGCTCCCAGTGGGACCCCCAGCAGAACCTAATGGCGCCACAGGCTTGTAGCAGAATGAATGGACATTACTGTCCACCTTTGCCGGATAAGTCCGGCGTTGCTCCCTAGTGGCTGGGATTGGAAGCAGCTGCACATGAATCACAAGGGAGAGCTGCTTTCTGCTTACTTTGGTTTATTCTGGTTTTTAGGCTCTGCAGCTGGGGGCAGCCGCCACCCAGAGAAAACACCCTTGGTTTAAAATCCAGGAGACCTGGCTTCAAGTGCTGACTCTTCCTATTCTTTACTTGATGATGCTGAGCAAATCCCTTTCCCTTTTGGGGTTCCCATCGGGCTTTCCCCTTTCAGTCCCTGGACTCTTAATATGTTGTGCTTCTTCACCCTTTCTGTAATCCATTCATGTTTCAATAAGCACTTATTAAGCATCTCTTGTGTGCCAGATATGTGCTGCACACCGGGATAAAGTAATGGGGGAAAAGGAAATAATGCAGACTCTCAAGGAGATTTTATCAAGGAGAGTCTCCCCCCCTCTCTTTGTCTCTATTTCTCTGTCTCTGTCTATCTCTCTTTGTCTTCGTCTCTCTTTGTCTCTGTCTGTCTGTCTGTTTCTCTCTCTCTCTCTCTCTCTCTCTCTCTCTCTCACACACACACACACACACACACACACACACTCACACTCACAGTCACGTACTATAGAAACAGGCATGGCGAGTTCTCAATCCCAGGATCCCAACTGTTCTGCTACCAAGACATGAATTGACTTAAGAACATTTAAAAGCTAAGGCAAAGGTTGCTGAAGGAGGTGTGATTTTCAGAGAGGAGGGGTGGGTACAGGTGTGTGGGGAGGAGGGCAGTGTGTCGCTAAGAACAATATGGGGCCCCATTTGGTATCGGAGCCATGAATGTAGCTATCTTGTCAATGGGTAGGAAATCAATCGGGTTCAGGGGTTTGAAAGTTGAAGAGGCATGTGTCCCACGGCGCTCTCCCTGGTCCTTTCCTCTTCCTCTCTTCTATCATTTGTAGCTCTGTACTTCGCCTCTCCTCGGTTAGCTCCTTGAAGGAAAACTCATTGACAAAGGGCCGTGCGATGGAGGAGGGGCTGGTCTCTTTCCTTGTCCCAGAGGCAGAGCCCCCCAAGCCAGGAGAGATAATGGCAAAAAAAAAGTGAGGGGACTATGGGGAGGTGGCGAGCTACCCGACTTTGGCTGGAAGCCAGAGCAGAGACTCTAGATCAGGTCTGGGAAAGGTCTCCGAGGGTTTGACCTCAGATCTGTGAGGCGGGAAGAACTTCTGGGTTCAGAGGGCCCGGCTCCAAGTCGTAGCCCCTGTGCTCGGTGTCCTGAGGGCCCTTCCAGCTCTGCACGTGGGCTCCCCGGATGGCGGGGTCACCTCCCCACGGTGCTGTTTGAGGGGACTGGAGTGGAAAGCCCTGCAAAGGGCTCTGGTCACAGCTGAGACACTGGATTCCATTTCCTCCACTAGAGGGAGGCAGCGCCCACCAATTGGCTGCTCCTGTTGAAAGCTAGTTAATGGGTGGGCATGGGCATGGAAAGGAAGAAAAGTTCGCTCTCTTCACTAAGCATTTATTAGCCTTATGCTGTGTGCAAGGTGGAAACAGTCTCTATCCTTCGGGAGTTTGCCACTAGTTGGCTCCTCTGGTTCACATCTGGTGTGAGAGTCCAAGAGCTAGACCAAAGGCCAGCTAGAGGGGGAACTGAGGCCCACGTTAGGTCACAGACCAGGCCTGGGAGAGACCAAGGTAGCCAGCTGTCCATCATCCCCTGATTGTACAGACAGGGACACTGAGGTTCACCTTGTTCAAAGTCATGCGTTAGTAAGTTTATCCCTGCAATCCCCGAGAGAGCGGGAAAGTTGTAGTGTTTCCCGAAGGGGCAGCAGGACGCTTTTGGTTTTCTGTGTATGTGGGAGAGGGCGGCGGACAGGGGTGATCTTGATCTCTAGCCTGCTGTCAGGCGTGAGCCTCTTGTCCTGGCTTCTCCTGAAAAATCCTTCCTGACGTGGCCTGGTTCAGCCCCTTTTCTCTTCTCTGTTGTAAGCTCCATCTTCTGACCTGACACATTCCTCCCGAGGAGACGTTATTCACCTGGTTCCTGGGTCTGTAGCCTCCAGATCATCCTGGCTTTCTCCCCCCCCCTTGTTAGCTGACAACTCCACCTCCACATGGGGCCGCCAGCTATTCCAGGGCAGACCCTCCTTAGCACCTGTCCCTCAGCAGAGATGTTAAAGGGAGATTCTCAGCTCCACCTAGCTCGGTCTCCAGTTCTTAATGCAAGTATTTTCACCCCCATCTTCCAGAGGAGAAAACTGAGGCACAAAGGTGGTCCTTTGCTGAAGGATGGGGCTGACTGCCAGAATGTGGGCTCCTTAAGGGGAGGGCCAAGCTCTTCCTCTTCCTTCATATGCTCTCCCAGATGCTAGTACCTTCCTTTTTTCATATCCCCTCCCATCTCTGTGGAAATTGTACCTGCTTCTCCATGGTCTTACTCTTCAGTTGTGACTTTCTTGAGGGCAATTTTACCTTTTTTTGTGTCCTTAGTACATGGTGCCTGGTATATAGTTAGTGCTTAATAAATGTTAGTTGACTGACTGGTTCCTGACAGGATACAGGTGCAGTCAGTTCTCGCTAAAGTGACCTATCTGCTCCGAGGGTGTCCAGTATCAGTCCTTCATCACCCTGGTCTTATTCTGGCTTCCCACAATGCTCCTGACTCCCAAGTGGCCTCCTCTCAGGTGTGAAGTGATTTTCAAAGAGTTTGTTGATTTGGTTTTGTTGACATGAAGTTGTCAGGGAACTTGACTATGGAAGGCAGCCCCTCCTGCTCTGCCCACGTTGGTGCCCTTTCTGTGGCTCAGTAACCACAATGGCCCCAGAGATCTAGGAATCTCAGCTGTGTGGATTTAGTGTGAATTCAAGTCCATTCCCCTCTGAAAGCCTCAATTTCTTCCTCTATAAAATGGGATGATAGTGGTAGTGGCTTTTTTCTTGATCTTGACAGGACTTGGGTGCTATAAGATACAGAAACTTGAGCTGACTTCCCGCAGTCATCCTCACCCCACCAAAGATACCTCTTCTTAACCCTGATCCTTTCCTTTTTATAGCCACAAGTTTGGAAAAAAGGTGACATATTGCAACTACTTAAGTGAGCTAAGGCAGCATCTCAAGTATGACCAACTAATGATTCCTCCAGAGGTTATTCGGTGAGTTGGAGAAATGATGATGGGGACATTGACAATGAAGGTGATAGTGGTCATGGTGATGGTGGGGACATTGATTACAATGTTGAAGACCTTTAAGAAGCTTCAACAACTCAAGGAATCAGGGAACGCTCTTGTGGGAGGTGTCCCTGGAACTGAGTCTTGAAGGAAGCCAAAGGTTCTGGGAGGCCTTTTCTGGGAGGAGGGAGAGGGCATTCCAAGCCCGAAGATGGGAGATGGCGTGCCCAGCTCTTGGCATCCACCTCTCCCTCTTGTTCTGTGAGTCTCGACTTCAGAGCTTGGGGGAGCTCTGGGAACTTCTGCCACTTCGAGTGGAGGGGGGAGCTCTGGGGCCATCTGTGGGTGCTATCGATGACAGGATCTTTGTTCTATCCCCAGACATGATGAAAAGCTGCAGAACATGAGGCTGGGCCGCCCGCCGCCCTCAGTGAAGACGCCTCCCCCTCGTCCTCCACTGCCCACCCAACAGTTTGGTGTTAGCCTGAAATAGTAAGCCAAAGAATTGCTCATTTTTCTGTTTTCCTTAAATTTCTGAATGTCTGTGTATCGGAGGTCATCAGGGATGGGCCTTTCAAGCTCATCACTTCCAGGAAGTCTTCCCTGGTTTCCTTCCCCCAAAGATGGGCCTCTTTCTAATCACCAGATCATGGGGCTTCCTGCCTGCCTGCCACCTTCTTTCTTTACTAGACCAGAAGCTCACTGAGGGCAGGAGCTCTGATACCCGCTGTTAGCCAAAGCTCCCATTCTGTGAACAAAGCTTAGTTCCCTCTCTTGTAAAATGAAGGAATTGGCTCATGTGAAAGCCCCTCCAAGCTCAAAATCCCGTGATTAACTTTGGCCAGTGCCATTGCCTCAGTGGGTCTCAATATCCTTCCTTACAAAACGGATCTGCTGATAATCCACTCTCCAGCCAGGGAGTGACTTGGCAGAAACAGACCTCTTTTAAGCCTCTCAGCACAGAGCTCTGCTCACAGTAGATGCTTCATAAATGCTGGAAGAATAGTATAATCTACTGGACACAAGTACTAGCACATGGTAGGAGCTTAATAAATGTTTGTTATTTAGTTGGATAATCAAAGTCAGTGGTATTGGGTGTGCTGTTTGTGCATGCAAGTACCTGTGCTTACATCGATAGGGGTGGCACATTGGAAAGCACATAGGACTGAAAGGAAGCCTTTCTGGTCAGGAGAGCTATCCTAGTGTTCCCCAGAGTGCTCAGGGAAGTAGGGGACACCCCATCCCTGGGTGCTCACCCGGGAGAGACTGACTAGTCCCTCATCAGAAAGATGCCTTTCTTTTTTTCCCTAATACATTTAAGAAAAATTTTAAATACACATTGTTTTATGAATCACGTGGGGAGATCAATCAGAGCAAAAGGGAAACACCAAGAAGTGAAAAGAGCATTCAGTCTCCTTAATTCTTTTTTCTGGATTCAGATGGCATATTCTGTCCAAAGTCTATTGGGATTGCTTTGGAAAACCCCTGCCTTTTTCACTGTCCTCTCCTCCCAGGAGGGTATAACTTCCTGATAAAAAGGAAGAGAGTCTGGCTCCACACCCACTTGGCTGTTGGGAGAACAAGCTTCTTTCTTCCCTCTCTCCTAGATCCAAACTCGGCCATTTCCAGTTTCCAGCGTGCATTTCCATTATCTTGAGGGGTCTCATTCTTGTCCATCATCAACATCATCCTAGTCAGGGATGGATAGGATTTAGAGTCTCTGTCTCTCATCTCTGTCAATTTGTGTAAAGTCAATTTTATTAGGCAGAGTCCTGGTAACATTGTTTTTCCACTCAAATACCTTCAGTTGCTCCATGCTGAATACAGCTCTTATTGTCTGGCCTTTGAGACCTTCCAGCCCATCAGTCAATAACCAAAGCACCTTCTATGTATCAGGAATAGTATTAAGAGCTGGAGATACGAAGAAAGGCGAAAAAGAGTTCACATTCTGAAGGGAAAGAGAATATGCAAACAATTTTTTATAAACAAGTTATAGAAGATAAATAGAAGATAAACAGAGGAATGGCTCTAGAATTAAGATCATTGGAAAAGGCTTCTTGTAAAGAGTGGATTTTAGTTGGGTCTTAAAGGATATCAGGGACTCAGGAGGTAAGATGAAAAGGAAAAGCATTTCAGGCATAGGGGATGGCCAGAGATAGAATTTTGTTGGACGTTGGAGTCACAAGGTGACTTCACAAGGTGGGGAGTAAGATGGGAGAAGACTGAAAGATAGGAAGAAGATGTGTTATAAAGGGTTATCAATTCCAAAGAAAGCATTTTGTGCTGAATTTGTATTATAGTTTGCTGTTTTTTCCCCATAATTTTGCTGAAGTTGTTGATTGTCCACTTAGTTGGTTTTTTTTTTTTTTTGCTTATTCTTTAAGGTTCTCTAGCTAAAACATCATATCATCTGCAAAAAAATGATGCTGTTGTTTCCTCATGGCCTATTCCTTATTCCTGCACATTTTTTTTTCTTGTCTTCTTGCTGGCACCATATTGAATGGTAATGGTGAGAATGGGTACCTTTATTTTATTCCTGATCTTACTGGAAAGACCTCTAGTTTATCTAAGTTATAGATAATGTTGGTTCCTAATTTTAGATAGATACTACTTATTATCTTAAGGAAAAGTTCCTTTTATTCCTATGCTTTCTAATGTTTTGTTGTGTTTTTTAAAAAAGTAATGGAGGTTAAAATTTGTCAAAAAACTTTTCCTATTATCTATTGGTATGATATATGACTCTTGATGCTTTTATTATTAACATGATCAATTCTATAAATAGTTTTCATAATACTGAAGCAGCCCTGCATTTCTGCTATAAATTTTTGGTCTTGGCATATAATATTGTTGTGATTTGTCCTTTGCTCTAGAAGAGAACCCTGAAATCGTGAGGTGATGCTGTACCATGCAAGTTAATTAAATTTAAGTAAGAGAGGGCCCTGCAAGGTCACCTGTTTCATTTCCCCTGTGGAGTCATCTGGGTCTAGTGGCCATATATTGTTAAGGATGACTGGAAATGACCCCAGATGCAATAGGATATATACAGTGTAGGCATATAATCTTTGTGACGCTTTGTTTTTCCTTTTTTCAATTTGTGTAGTATTAGGATTGGTTGTTCTTTAAAGGTTTGATATATTTTGCTTATAAATCTAACTGAATATTTTATTATTAATTGCTAAGTTTGCAGTATGGCTATTATTAAACAATTAGCTCTGAGCCCCCAACCCATGTTATTTTTCATTTAATGAACTGAAAAAAAAACTCTTTTCTAAAAAAAAAAAAAAAAGAGTAGGTAACGTCTCTCTCTATATATGAAAATCTCCATCTCCTGAGGCTTAAAGATATCAAAACCACCATCAATATAATTAATTTAAAATGTAAACAACACAATTTTTTATGTGGTAGCTATGAGAAAGATTACATCCAGAAACTGACTTCTCCTTTATTCTGAAACTGCCCCATCATTCAGCTGTGAGGGTGGCAGTTATATTCTTTTAAGAATATTTTTATTTATTTGCAATATAAAGGCTAAACTCAGTCCTTTCAGGAAATAAGTTCTTTCTATCTTGTCTAGCACAAATTTAACTCTTCAAAAGGACGTTATCTTTAGTTCTTTTCAGGGAACAGCTAAACTCAACCTCTTTAGAGGTAACAATTAAAAATCTGTCTCTTCACAAGTTCCTCAGAGTAAAAATTCAAACATTCCCCACTGAATCCCCAGGAGAGGTAGTTAAATTGATATGCTTCAAAATTCTATTGTCTCTTAAAGTGACAGTACATATATACAGTATATAGAGTCCTGGGAGAGGAGATTTTATATCCATAGGTATGTGTATAATAGCATGTAATACTTGCCAATTAGATATGTGTGTATACATACACACACACACACATATATAATATGAATATATAATAGTAATTGATAAGTGTGTGTGTGTGTGTGTGTGTGTGTGTGTGTGTGTGTGTGTGTAAAATCAAACCTGTGATTAAGAAGCTTGCGATATAATACTGGTGAATTTAGGGTCAAAGAAACTGGTCCAAATATGAAATCCCAGCTCTATTCCTTATCTCTTCATAACATCAGACAAATAAGTTTATCTCTTTATGTCCCTGCCTATTCTGTGCCTAGTTTCTACATCTGTAAAATGAAGTAATTGCTCTCTGAAGAAATCCCAAATCCATGTTCTGTGATTTAAATGGAGGCTGGGTGGCCACTTGTCTTAAATGTTGGGAAAAGAAATTGCATCATGGGCTAGACTTGAACTAGATGACTCTCCCTGCCACTGAGATCAAAGCAACTGAGATTTAAAGAGCAGAACTAAATAGGAAACTGGATGGAAACTACTGTGACAGCTTAGCTCCTGACCTTCTTTTTCCTCATCTTTAAAATGGGAGCATTTGCCTTCCAACTAGTCCTGTTTATACTGGAATAGTAGCTGCTGTGCCTAAGGCTACCAGCATGAAGTGTATCTTCAGACAGAGGTGCAGGAGGAGCCATGAAAGCTGCTTAGGGTAAAGTAGCGGAACTTCCAGCCACTTCCTAGTTAAGGAACTCATTATGAGGTAGTCATTGCAGCTGAAGAGTTACAAATGCCCTCAAGTCTAATATAAAACTCTGCTTGTCTTGCAACTCCATCTTCTGGTTATAAGAGCAAGGTCCCCAAGATAGGATATCAGCCCTCTTGGTTCTCTAGACCTGGGGACAGCTTGATCTTATCACACCAAAGGAGAGGATTAATTAATGGTCTTCCCAAACACCATTCATTTCCCCTTTCCAAGCCATTCATTTCCCCTTTCCCAAGCCTCTGGCAGGAGGAGTGAGCAATAATTGCAATCACCTCAATGGTGCTAATGGAAGATGACACTGTGTTGCTGGTTGAGTTAGCTGTCTAAGAGAAGCAATTAAGAGATGTAAGGGAAACAACAATTAGGAGAATCAGTGGCCTTATAATTGCTGCTAGTTAACTTTAAATCTTAGACGAAATTGGTGAAATGGTGCCGTCTCCTGTAAATCTGGGTGCAGAACTCTGAGGGTGCAGTGTGACAAAATCAGGAAGAAAACACACACTGATTAAGTGCTGACTGTGTGCAGAGGCAGGGTTGGAGAGTGGAGGGGAGACAGAGTTTGGACCAGATATGACCATCCTCTTCTTCTGGAGCTCATATGCTAATGAGAAGACAAAACAATAACCACAACGGCTGGAATGCAGTAAGTGCTTAATAAGTGCTGAGTTGCCCAGGGAACACAGAGAGGAAACAAAGGGCAGTGTAAGGTCAGAGGAGGACTCTTAGTATTAGCCAGAGGGTCAGGAAAGCTTCACGGATAAGGGGAGATTGGAACAATGAGGAGCAGGTTTGGAGCTGGAATGGGATTCAGAGCCCATCTAGGCTAACCTTTTCGCATCCGTGAGAAAACTGAGGGCCAGAAAGGGTACAGGGCCAGTGAGAGGCAGAGCTGGGATTCGAACTCCACATTCAGCCTTCCCTACCACTCCTTTCCATGCTGCCTTCCACTGTTCTTTTTCAGGGCTTCCTTTAAGGCTTGGAGGCTACTTTAGATTGCACAGACCTTCCAGGCCAGCAGCAGCTCAAGCTCCAGCAAGTCCCCGGAGCTGGAAGATGACCAAGCTGGACAGGCTTTGAGTAGATATTACATATCTATAATTACATTTCATGACGTGAACATGGTGGAAATCCAGGGTTCACACACCCAGAACTGCAGGGAGCCCCCTCTCCAGCCAGGTGAGCCATGCTGGTGCCCAGGGGGTGTTAAGTGACGTGTCCATGGCATGAAGAGACCAAGCAGGGAATTGGTCCCAGTTCCTTGTCCACACACAGCCCTGTCAACTGCTGGAGTCTTGTTTGATCCAACGCCGTTCCTGAAAACTGATCCAAAGAGTGGAAAGATAGAGCAGTCAGTGAAAGAAAAAACTGTGAGCTTTCCCCTGAAATAAAGGCGGATCTTTCGGTACTTTTCTGTCCCTGTTCTGGATGGGAGTTCTGATCTGCTGCTACAATGTTATGAGATTTAAACTGGATTATGGCACATGGATGGGGCAGGCTACAATGTATCTCAATCAAGGCTCTTTCTGGGGGAAGCTCTGGCTCTGGCTCCTATGCAGCCATGGCCCCTTTCTTGGTCTGAGAAGTTTGGACGGCATTGGAGAGGGGCTCATGAGCTCTGGATCCTCCAGCTGGTCCGAGCTGGTCTTCCAAGTACGATCTCCTCCTTTGCTTTCCTCATAGCCGCTGGCCTCCCCAGTAGCCACCGCAGGACTGGCCGGGTCAGGGGCAGCAGACGCAAGGAGCCGATTTGTCTCGTTTGCCTACGGGTAGAAGTTTGGGCGGCAGCTTTCTGTTTGATCCTGCCTCCTAGGGGGCCCGAATCGGTCAGAAGGGCTCCCTTCCCTGTCGGCCCCCATCCCTCTTCCCCTTGGGGAGGAGCAGAGCACTGGAAGGAGCCCTAAACTCTGAGCCAAGAGGCTCATCCGGGTACCCTCTGATCTGGGCTTGGAGCTGAATTGCAAAGGACTGTTTGTTGGGTCTAGCTGGGAACCAGGTGGGGCTTCTAGCATGGTTCTGGCTCAGGAGTGGAGCAAAATGCGAGGCTCGTGCGGTTACCATTCTGTGGTCACCAGACATCGCAGGGAGTTGGGGTTCTCACCAGATGCTGCTTTGGCTCAGCTGGGAGCTGCCTGCTTGCCTCCATCTGGCTGTTGGTGTTTAAGTCAAAACTCTGAGGGAGGAAGGAGCTCCTGACTACGCTGAGCCTGGACGGTCATTATCCCTGGGCCACTTATGCCTTGGGGACAATTTTATTACCTTTTTCTTTTGTAAGGCATTTGGGGTTAAGTGATTTGACTAGGACCACATGGTTAGTAAGCATCAAGTGTCAAAGGCTGAATTTGAACTCAGGTCTTCCTGACTCCAGAGCTGGTGCTCATTACCTTTTAAGAAAACTAGCTTGGCCTCCTTTGGCTGCTTAGGGTAAGATCTTAACAGATTGTTCCTGTTGTTTCTGGGCAGCTAGGGAGTATCATAGTGTACAGAGTATTGGGCCGGGGGTCAGGAAGACAAGTTCAAATGTGACCTCAAAGGTTTACGAGCTGTGTCATCCTTACTTAAAGGCGCTATGACTCAGTTAGCTCCCAAGGTTACCATAAGGACAAGCACTTTGCACATCTTCAAATGTTCTATACCTGACTGCTATTGTTGTTACTATTGTTATTAGGAAGTATTATTCCTACCATGGCCGGATCCTTGGGAGCATATGCTGTGTTGAATGTGTGGTCTCCACCCTCTTGGAGCATCCATCCAGCTCAGAGTGTTAAACACGTTGCTTGCAGCCCCCCCAGCACTCCTGAGTGGGGCTCAAACCAGATCCAAATGTAATTGGGAAATATTTAACAAAAAGGGGGAATAAAACATCAATAAGATTATTTTAAATGTAGCCACTGAGATCCTTTGTTTTGAGTCAGTGGCCCCCAATTCTATTTGAGTTGAACCTCATGCATCTGGAAGAATGAGTTGATCTCCTCTCAATACACATGTTCCATTTGATATGTCGGAGCCAAGAGTCACAGCCCGAGAGCCCCAACTTCTGGGCCTTGTGGGCTTCCCATTGAGTCATTGTCTCCTTAATCCATCTGATCTTCACTGGGCTAGCATAACCTTCTGAGTCCTTTGTAAAACTGACAAGGGACTCATAATGATAAATGCACTGACCCTTTCCCACATGTATAACACCTTCCTAGTCTTCATCTTCATCATGGGTCTCAATGTTCATAAGTCCCTGGAAGGGAGATTGAGCAGGCATCTTATAGTGGGAAAAAATGGAGTGTCCAGTGGTTTGTTTGAGTTTGAGACTAGAACTCAGAGGTTTTGACCTTTGGTCTTTGATTCTGGATTCAGCACTGTTCTGTGCCTTTGGGGATTATTATTGGAGATGGTTATAATGAGAGTAATAGGTGCCTCTGAATCTCTGAATATCTGCAGAGGTTTAGCACATACGGACCAGATTGGTGAGGTTAGGTTGTGGCCATTAGCTGAGTGTGGGTAAGTTGTCCTAAGGAACATGGCACACAGTAGTCAGGATGTGACTCTTGCCTCTGTCTCCCAATCCACCACACCATGACAGGTCTCATATAATGTATACCAGTCAGGAAGATCCGTCTTCCTGTCTCCCAATCCACCTCGCCATTCTCACGCCATGGTGCAGTTCACATCTGTAAACTCTTCCTTCTGTCATGCATTTCTTTTGAGGGTCTAGGGATGAGTGGGCAGGGTGGAGGGATGTACCTCTTCCTGTTTCATTTCCCTAGTTCTGCCCAAAAAATGGACCTTTTCCTCTCTCCTTTCCAGCATCAGAGACAAAAATAAAGGTGAGCTCATCCCACCAGTCATGAAGGAGACTGTGACCTATCTGAAGGACAAAGGTGAGTGTTAAGGCAAAGCAGTGAGCCCCCAAAGGAACTGAGGAACCAGAATCCAGTGTGGTCACAGCAGGAAAAAAAAGTGGAACATTCGTGGCTACTCCCCAAAGCCTCCAGACTTAGCAGCAACCCCAAGGGATATGTGGGGGATATGTTCCTCTTCTACAAAGAAGGAAACTGAGGCTCAAGGAAGGTTTGGAGGACCATAGACTTAAAGCTGAAAGGGACCTTAGAAACCATCCAGTCCAGAGGATTGTTTACAGAGGAGGCAGCTGAGGGCACAAGGGGAGTGGTTTCCCCAAAGTCACACAGTCACTGTGTCTGGATCCAGGTCCAAGCTTTTTTCTTCTCTTCCATAAATTAAAATTCAGGCTTTGTCAGCTCCGGGTTTTGTGGTCTTGGGAAGTCTCTGAAAATGCTCATCAGGCAAGTTCAAGCAGAGCTCGGGTCCTGGGTCTTCTGCCAGAAACTACTGCCTCTTGGAAAGGGTGCCCCTGCCCTCCTGCACAGCTGTGTCGCTCAGGTCCCCACACAGAGACTAGATTGTCCCCAAAAGAAAGGAGACACACATTAGAGTGACTGGCACGTAACGTCTGGAAGCCATAACTATATATTGCATCCTGATGTGTGACTCGGTGCCAGAAACACTTGATATGGTTGTGAAAAAGGTCACAAGTGCTGAGACGTTTTCATTTTGGGCTCTAGCAGGTCAGCAATGAAAGAGCTGGAAGGACTTTAGGATATAGTATAGAGAATGTCAGAGCTGAGAAGAGTCCTGGTCAGTGCTTCTGACCTGGAGGTGTCAGAGCTGGGAGGGAGCTTAGTACAGGGGATGACAGCACGAGATGAAATTTCAGCCCATGGAGAATCTGTGGCAGGGGGAAAGCTGGACAGTGATCCTCACCCCGTTCCCTTGCAGATAGGGATTTGAAGAAATCTCTGAGCAGATCACCCCTGACATAGGATGATCTCTGTGATTTGCCAGGATCCAGAGCAAGAAAGGCATCTCTCATTAAACAGCCCCCCTTAGGCATTTGCCTGCCTCCTCTCGGTCTCCCAGACTCTCCTATTCTTCCCCAGCCTCACTGATCCCAAAGCTTTGGGCTCATCCCAGATGGACAATTCCCTCATCCCAAGAAGATTTAGGGTCCCCTCTTCCAATAAACTCCTGCCTAAAGGTCTGGGTCAATGATGATAGGGGCCCTTCCAGCTTTGGGAGAGCACTGGAGGGAACCACTAACGCTATGTGACTTGTGACATTCTGGCTGAGGAAGGCATCATGGTCCCTTTGATTCTTAGAATGTCCTACCTTAGGATCCCCAGAGGAAAATTAGGTTGTGGTTATTACTCCGTAACAATGACTAATCATGCTCATTTCTGGGCCATAGGTCAGATGGACTTTAGGATCTACTGACCTCAGGGATTTCCAAATGCCACATATGTTGAACCCCTTCTATGTGGCAGGAGTTTTTGTCCCTGGATCGCCAGTTCCTAGCCCCTGGTCTCTGCCGGAGGACCCTTTCCCAAGAAATGGCTTGCTGGGCCCTTGTGCCATTAACGTCCATGATTAAACAGTTAAACTCATTTTGTGCCCAGAGAGGGAGAAAGGTGGTGACAGTGGAGTGGTTGCTGTGGTGGTACCTGCATCAGCACAGGGCTGTAGAGAGATCGATCAGCTGTGGCCCCACAGGGGATGATCCTCCTAGATTCTGGCAGAGGGATGGCCCGCAGGGAAGACAGCTCAGTCTGAGAAACCCTGGAGAAAGAAGGGGTATGGCTGGCCCTAGGTCACAGAGGGTTGGGCTTTGCCCCTCCATCCAGAGCCACTCCCACTGTACCTACGAGAAGCCTTGTGGCACTGGGGTGGTCCACTGCTTAGCACCCTGAATGTGCCTGCCCAGAGTGATGGAACTCCCCTAGAATTCCCTCTGTACAGTAAGGAAACCCCTTCTACCCTCACAAGTCACCCCCCTGCTTTGCTGCTAGAGTCCTTGAGGGTACCGAAGGGGTCTGCCAAGGGTCACACAGCTAGTCCAGGGGAGAGATAGATTTGCATCCATGTCCTCCTCAGACAGGGGAGTACAATGGATAGAGTCCTGGGCCTCAGATCAGGAAGATCTGAATTCAAATACAGCCTCAGATTCTTATTAGCTACCTCAATGGGTCATTTTATCTCTGTCTGCCTCAGTTTCCTCATCTGTAAAATGGAGATAATAATGGCAGCATTTACCTCCCATGGTTGTTATGAAGAACAAAATAGGTGATATTTGTAAATTGTTTTGCCAGCTTTAAAATGTTTACTGTTATTGTTGTTGTTATTATTATTATTTGACTCTAAGACTGGCTCCTCCACTACACTGGGACCATGGACTGAGGGAAGCCTCCAGAGAATTGGGTGGGTCACCCTGGGGGGTTTATCCAAGATCTATAGGAGCAGGGTCTATCCTGGTAGGAGGAGGACCCTCCACAAAAGGTCACTCTTTTTGTGACTTTGTGACATTCTGGCTGAGAAAGGTGTCATAGTCCCTTGATTCTCAGGGTATCTTGCCTCAGCACCCCCAGAGGATGGTTAGATTATGGTTATTGGTCCAAAATAATGACTAATCATGCTGAGCTCTGCTAACATTTAGCAGCCCTTCTGAGGCCATTGGACTCCTTGTCACTACTAGCCTCCTGTTACGGTAGGTACCTTTCTTGATCCTGCTGGGTCCTGCTTCATCCTTGTTCTAGTCAGTCTTAAGGATAAAGCAACTACCCCAGAATCCCTTCTGGACCTCAGATTCCTTCTTAGCCAGTCACCAGCAGGGTTGTGGGCAAGAAGGTGTGACCATTCCCTTCACTCCAGTAGTCTTCTCCCCCCAGGCCTCCGCTCCGAGGGCCTTTTCCGTCGGTCAGCCAGTGTTCAGACTATCAAAGAAATCCAGAGACTGTATAACCAAGGTGAGTATCCCTCCTCCATCTTCCCCAGCGGACACAATCCCAAGCTCTGGGACCTGTGGTGGCTGGAGCAGGGGGACTGGTTAACCTGTCTGGGAGAAGACATCTCAAGTTCTCAGAGGGATTTTAAGTGAAAGAGAGATTAGACTCTGTGCTTAGTCCCAGGAGGCAGAATCCATCTGAGGGAAGTGACACGGAGACAAATTTGGGCTCTAACCCTTCTGAATGGCAAAGGGATAGGAAGTGCTCCATGAGGTGGCCAACCCATCAGCCTAGTGAGAAGTGGTCAAGAAGGAAGAGAACCAAGAGAAAGACATGTAATGAAAATCCAGAGCAGAGAGTATTTTGGAAGAGAGGTGGTTCTCAGTCCCACTTACAAAAGGCAGGTCCAGGAGGATGAGGACCAAGGGGAAAAACCTGTCACATTTTGTAATTATGAGATTGTGCTAACTTAGGAAAAGGCAGATTCCCTTAGGTGATGATGGTGTCAGCCAGACTGCAGGAAGTTGAAGGTGGATGAGGAGAGAGGAAGAGGAGGCAGTGAATACAAAGTTTGTGATATTTGGCAAAAAAAAAGGAAGTATGAGTGATAATAACTTGAGGGGATAAGACAGAAGGAAGGTGAGAGGACAAGGGGTTAGGGATCCAGAAGCTGAGCATGATTTGGGATTGAGCTGGCTTCTTCTTGAGATGCAGTTGGAGAGAAAGGACAGAGAAGTGAGAGTGGAGATTGTGGCACTAGACCAAGATGGCCAGTGTAGTCTCCTTTTGGCTGAGGGCCAGCCAAAGGGCTTAGTCAAGGTCCCCTACTAGGGGAAGATTGACTGAGGGTTCTTGATGTTATTTGTCAAGTGACCCAGTTTGGAGGGACGATGGCTATTTTGGGAGGAGCCACCTCAATGGGATTTTGGCTTCTTTTGTCCTGTAGGAAAGCCGGTGAATTTTGATGATTACAATGATATCCATGTCCCAGCCATCATCCTGAAGACATTCCTTCGAGAGCTGCCCCAGCCACTGCTGACCTTCGAAGCCTATGAACAGATTCTGGGAATCATCAGTGAGTACTGCCTGGGGGCAGCCCCAGATGGACGTCAGGCCTTCATGGGCTGGGCTGGTTGGTCCCTGCTTCACACTGGGACAAATGTGATCCAGGGGCCCATGTCAGGGATCAAACTGTGGGTTCTTTGCGATTCTTCCCTGCAGCTGCTGCCTTCATTTAGTTGACTACATCATCCTCCTTTCCAAGTTTGTCTCTTTAAAGCTAAATATCCCTCTTTCTTCTTTCTTCAGACTCCATTTCCTTGTCCTTTGTTGGGTTTTGGGGAACCCAACAGCAAAGGGAGCCAGTTGTTGCCTTCAAGAGACAGTAAATGCACAGAGGGGTAAATGTAAGACAGATACAAAGCTGGGGGTGCAGTTTGGGGGATGAAGGGTCTCAGGACCTTTCCTAGCCTATCTTTGTCTGACTCCAAGGGGGCCTTCTACAAGGTCCCCCCACAGCAATGAGATTCAAAGAGCAGGAGAAAAGATGAGATCAAGCAGAAATTTTAGAGCCAACAAACTGAGACAGGTCTAAGATTATCAAGGAGCTGGAGATAAAACCCCCTCCCCAACTCGGTATCCTGTGAGTTTAGGAGCATTTTCTTTTTTCTTTTTAAATTACTTCTTAATCATATATTATTTTTCCAATTACATGTAAAGATGGTTTTCAACTTTCATTTTTGTAAGATTTTCAGTTCCAGTTTTTTTTTTCTTCCCCCTCTCCACACTAGCAAGCAATCTGATATAGGTTGTATATATATATATATATTCATTTAAACATTTCCACGTGAAAGAAAAAATCAAAAGGGAAAAACCACAAGAAAAAAAGCAAAAGCAAAAAAAAAAAAAAAAAAGTGAACATAGTACTTATCAATCTACATTCAATCTCCATACTTCTCTCTCTTAATGTGGATGGCATTTTCCAGTCAAAATTTGTTGGAATTGTCTTGAATCACTATATTGCTGAGAAGTACTAAGTTTATCATAATTGATCACATAATTTTTCTGTTACTGTGTACAGTGTTCTCCTGGTTCTGCTCCCTTCACTCAGCATCAGTTCATGTAAGTCCAGGTTTTTCTGAAATCAGCCTGTTCATTTCTTATAGAACAATAATATTCCATTACATTCATATACCAAAACTTATTCAGCCATCCCCCAACTGATGGGCTTCCATTCATTTTCCGATTCTTTGTCACCATAAAAAGTGCTGCTACAAACATTTTTGCACATGTGGTTCCTTTCCCCTCTTTTATGATGTCTTCAGGATATGGACCCAGTAATAGCACTGCTGGATCAAAAGGTATGCACAATTTAATAGCTCTTTGGGTATAGTTCCATATCACTCTTCAGAATGGTTGTATCAGTTCACAACTCTACCAACAATGTATTAGTTTTCTCATATCCTCTCCAGCATTTATCATTATCTTTTCCTGTCATCTTAGCCAATCTAGAGGTATGTAGTGGTACCTCAGAGTTGTTTTAATTTGCATTTCTCTAATTAATAATAATTTAGAGCATTTTTTTATATGACTATAATTGCTTCATCTGTTCATTTGAAATTGTTCAGGTCCTCTGGCCATTTATAATTGAAGAACTGACTCGTATCCATATATATATATATATAATATACATATATATATGTATATACATATATATGTATATATATATAAAATCTATAATATACATTATGTGTAATATATATTATATATAATGTATCCGTATATTATATATTTATTTTAGTTCTCCAGATATCTTAGAAGTGGAGTCTTTGTCAAACATATTGGCTATAAAATATTATTTCCCAGCTTTCTGCTTCCCTTCTAATCTTGGATGCATTGTTTTTGTTTTTGCAAAATCTTTTAAATTTAATATAATTGTAATGATCCATTTTGTACTTTATAATATAGCCTATTTCTTCTTTGGTCACAAATTCTTCCCTTCTCTAAAACTCTGACAGGTTAGCTATCCCTTGCTTTCCTAATTTGCTTATAGTATCACCCTCTATGTCTAAATCATGTGCCCATTTCAACCTTGTCTGGGTATATAGTGTGAGATACTGGTCTGTGCCGTGTTTCTGCCAAACTGTTTTCTAGAAGTGTGTTCATAGCCCATCATCCATCCTTTCCCAACGGTACCTTAGCTGACCGACTTAGATTCTGTCTTTGCCAATTATTGGGCTTCCTTTTAACATTGTGGGGGGAGCTTCTCTTGAGCCACTTCCAAGGACTATTGTAAGACTCCAGAGAACTTGAATGGAGTAAATGTCCTGGAGAGGCTGTAGAATGTTGTGGGCACCCATGTAGGCCGTGGTTGAACATAGGCTTTGAGTCCTGCTACTTGTGACATCAACTGACCAGGCTTCATGGCTGCCTGGCCCACCTAATACTTAATACTCGTTGACTGACTTCCCGGCCCTCTTGGCCCTCCAGATGTAGAGAGCAGCCTGCGGGTGACCCGCTGCAAAGAGATTGTCAGAGGCCTTCCAGAGCACAATTATGCCGTTCTCAAATACCTCATGGGCTTCCTGCATGTGGTGAGTAGAGGGAAGTGGGTATTCCTGGCTGGGGCAAAGACCAGAGGGGCAAAGCCGAGGTGTTCTGGGAACATTCTTCTGTAGCATTTGATTTGGAGCAGAGACAATATGGGGAGAAAAGGAGGGGGAGGAGGGAGGAAGAGAGAGAGGGGAGAGAGATACAGGGAGACAGACTTGTTCTAAATGATTTTCTATCACTGCCTCACCCACCCCTTATAGGAACTAGACAGAAACGTCTCCCAGGAAGGAAAGCTGAGGTTTTTCCCTGCCTCCCCTAGCCCTCTCTCATCCTCCTTCCTCTGTTCTCTGAACCCTTTATCCCCTCCTCCTTTTGCTTTTCCATTCCTCATCTACTTCTTCTTTCTTCCCCATCATTTTCTGCCCTCTCTTCTGTCTGTCTGTCTCTTAGGTCTCTTCCACAGTTGAACCACTGTTTCACCTATTATGTGCAAGGCATTTTTCTATCTCTCTGTCCCTGTTTCTGTTGTCTCTCTGTCCCTTCACAGTGTTCTCCTCCTTTTCCTTTCCTCTCTTCCTCCTCTTTCCTTTTGCCAAGGCTCTCTTTTCAGCACTGCTGGCTGGGGGCTTGAGCTGTACTAGTGCCTTCCCAACTGTCTCAGTCCCAAGTAGGGACTCGGGGGACCCTTGCAATAAGAAGTCTGATATGTAAAGCCCTTGTCTGTAACTCAGTCCAATCTGGGCCTGTCTGCAGGGAGCTTATGGTGGTAGGGTGGGGGACAACAGACTGAAACAAACATGCTGAATGTTAATGACTACTTGAAGAGTGAAGAGCCAGCTCAGGACTGGGGGGGGCTTCTCGGCAGAAGTGGGTTTTGAACAGAGTTTGGGAGAGGGGGTGGGTAAAAGAAGCCTCAATCTTTGGAGTGCCATATTATGTTCTCATTTGTGCTCTTTCCTAGGTATCCCGGGAGAGCATCTTTAATAAAATGACGGGCTCCAATCTGGCTTGTGTCTTTGGGCTGAACTTAATCTGGCCATCCAACGGAGCTTCGTCCCTCAACGCCCTGGTGCCTCTTAACCTGTTCACAGAACTGATGATTGATTTCTATGAGAACATCTTCAGCTCTCGAGTGGTGCCTTGTGGGACCTCGACTATTTGAGGAGACACATGGACTCAATGGTCTCTAAACTCTCTTCTATCTCCATTATTATGGTCTATAGTTAAAGGCCCTTCACATCTCTGATATTCTATGTCCTTCTGCTGTTACGCCCAGCTCTGACATTCCGTGTTCTAGGGTCCCACTCAGTTTTAACATTGTATGTTGTAGTGTTCTATGTTCTAACATTCCTTCCAGCTCCAACATTACATGCATCTATGGAGTATTGTATTCTCTCCCAAGTGAAACATCATCTGAGCCTTCTTGATTATCCTGTGCAAAGTTCTGGTACTCTTCCTTTTCATATCCCACTCACACCTTAAGACCAGCCATATTTGAAAATAGATATTTGAAGGACACATTTTCATCCCTTAGATTTGTTACTGTGCTCATTTCTCCCTTAAGTGAACTATATGAATTATGTCAGCTTTCTGTCCATTTGGAAAAAAGCAACCACCAAAGATATTAAATGTCTTATTTAGCATTTGTTCCCTGGTGAGTTTTCACATTTAATCTCCAGAAAAGTCTCATAAGCTTGTCCAGTGACTTCAGTGAAGGATAGATATGGAAAGACAGATTCAAGACCTATAAGACCTACTAGATTTTGTTCTTGGGCAGTTGACTTTCACTGACCTGACCCTCAGCTTCCTCCTCTTCAAAATGTGATCAGGAAGGCCCATCTTTTCCATCTTCTCAACCCATCAGGCAATTGTAGAGACCAAGCAAGAGAATAGACGTCATGACTCTAACACTTTAGACTTGGGTCATTGTTATTTCCTTGAGACACAGCAGAGTATCATAGAATGAACTTGGGTGTAGGGGTCAGGAGATCTGGCTTCAAGTCCTGACTATGCCGTTAATTGACTGGATGGGTAACTTTGGACAAGTCCCTTCCCTTCTGTACAATGAGATATTTGGACCAGATGATCACAAAGATATCATCTGGCTCTGAACTTCTGGGTTATATATGCTCTATTCTTTGCTGAGGGACAATAATAACATTAATAAGTGCCTTTTATGCAACACTTTGAACAATATTATATGCCTTATTTCCTTTCTACAGTGCCTGGCACATAGTAGGTACTTAATAATTTCTTATTAATTGGTGATTGATCCTCACACAATCTTGGCAAGGTAGGTACCAGGAGTATTATTAATCCCGTTTTACAGACTGAGTTTTAGAGAAGTTCAGTGATTTGCCCAGCTAATAAGTGCTGGAGTGGGATTCCCGCCTGGTTTTCCTGACTCCAATACAGTGTTCTATTTTTCCATGTCATCACCCAAGTCATTTAACAATTTGATTGAGAGGTTAGAAAAGAGAGTGTTCCAGACATAAGAGCTTGCTATTGCAAAGACATGAAGGTGGTAGCAAAAGTTTCAAGAGGAAGAAAATTAAGCTAAAACTCCACCATAATCCCCTTTGACTCGGCAATAGCACTGCAAGCTTTGTATCCCAGAGCTCAAAGAGTTCAAAGAAAAGGAACTACAGGTTACAAAGATATTGGTAGCAACTCTTTTTGTGGTGACAGAAAACTAGAAACAGGATGCTCATCAACTGAAGAACTGCCAAATAAATTGTAGTATAATTGTGATGGTACAAGAAATGACAAGTAGAGTGATTTCAGAAAAACCTAGGAAGACTCATGTGACTTGATGCAAAGTAAAGAGATCAGAATCAGATTATTGTACACAGTAATAGCAATAGTATATGGTGATCAGCTGTGAATGACTTAGCTCTGCTCCCCAATACAATGATCCAAGATAGTTCCAAAGACCCCATGATGAAAAATGTTATCTGCCCCCAGAGAGAGAACTGATGAGCTCTGAATGCCGATTGAAGCATTTTTTTTTTACTTTGTTTTTCCTGCCTGACCTTCCTCCCCCCTCCAGAAAAGGCTGATTGAAGGGTTATGTTTTGTATGACTTCACACATATAATTGATATATTGCTTGCCTTTTCAAAGGATGGGGGAAATGAAGTTGGCAGGGAGAGAATTTAGAACTCAAATTTGTAAAAAAAAAAAAAATGGTAAAAAAATATATTTTTTAAAATAGTATATCTCAGTCACATTTAAAATGAAAATAGATTTAATCAAAAGAGGAAAAATTAGGGAAACTACACTGTATGTCAGCCCTATTATTCAATATTGTTTTAGACTATTTAAGGTAACGAAACAATATAAAATACTTGAGGGTGTACCTGCCAAAACAGACACAGGAAATATACAAACATAAGCATAAAACACTTTTTATACAAATAAAAAAATTTAAATAATTGAAGTAATGTTTATTTTTCATGGGTAGATAATATGATTTAAAAAGAGAGAGAGCAATTTACCTAACTATGTAACTAATCTATTCATATAATGCCATCTGAATTAAATTATTAAAAAATTATCTGAGTTAGAAAAAATAATAAAGTTCATTTGGAAGAACAAAAGGTCAAGGACTTCAAAGAAACCAGTATGTGTGTAGGGGGTGGTAGATTGTAAAGGAATCAGATTTATAGTTTTTGATCTTAAACTATATTATAAGATGAGATTATTGTTGAAGTGTAAATGGACATTCTTGATTATTTTAAATTAAAATTTTCTTGTTTAAATAAAGCTTATGTAGCAGGAATGCAGAAAGCTAGAGGAGAAGCTTCCAGAGACAGTCTCTCAGATAGAATGTGATTGTGTTGGAATATTGCTGTGTTGTAGGAAATGATGAGCTGGTTGATTTAGGAAAACATGGAAAAACTTGGGCCTATGAAGGAAGATGTTATTCTTCAGAGAAATAGATAAAAAGTGGAAATAAGTATAGTACGGTTACATATATATGCATGTTTCTATATCTCTATATACTCACACGCACTTAATTGTAGCCTTCTTGGGCGGGGAGGGATGATGGAGGTGGAAAATAAAGTCCAAAGTGCACAGTAGAAAACAAAAGAAAACCTACAAGGATGCAAATAAAGCTGATCAGCAACAATGTGTAATATTTATTATATAGGTTTTCTTGAAATGGGAATTTATTGTTTTATATTGAATCCTCTTTTAGATTCTGCTATGAACATGGCAATGTTTTGTTTCTTATTTTGTATTTAAGTTTAAAATAAAATTTAAAACTTGGGGAAAAAACCTAGTCCAAAAGTCAACAATAAAAGAATGAAGATTAAACCTCAGAGACATTTAGATATTTTGAAATTCTTATCAAATCTTACAAGAATGAGAAACTGAGACAATAACTAGTAAAGTATAGTCTCTTAATGGAGCTCAAAAAAGCCCGAAGGAAAGTGAAAATGTGCCCCGAAATTCAAATGAAAAGTAAAACCCATCAATGAAGATGTTATGAATCCATGTCATAGAGGTTTGAGCTCTCAATGAAAGACTAAAATTCAATGAGCAAATAAGGGGAAAAGTGAATCCACCATGGAGAGTTCCAATAAGATGAACAAATTTGAAAAAAAAGTGCAGGTAAGAAAAGAAAGAAAGCAGAAGGGGCCAATTCCAAGAATTCTGCTCTCCATAGTGTAGACCTCGAGAACTTGACCTCGAGAACAGGATATACTGGGCCAGCTTAGGGATCATGTCTCCCAGAAGAATGGGAAATAAAAACCCTGAGCATCTTAACTCAGGAAATATAAGAAAACTTTCCAGAAATTCTGTCTCAATACAGAAAACAAAGCATTGGTTGAAAGAATCCATAGATTGCTTCTGGGGGAAAGATGCTTCAAACTCCAAGACATGAAGTGTTTAAATTAAACTTTTCTAGTGATCAGCAAATTCTGTAAGCAGCAAGAAAAGATCCCTTCAAGTTTAAAGGAAAGGAAATTCAAACAAGACGATTCCAACACAGAATTTGTCCATATTTGTAAATATTGTTTACTTGTCTTCCCGATTCCATCGCAAACTCCTTGAAGGCAAGAACTGCCTTGTGCCTCTTTGTGTATCTTCAGAATTTCCTGGCATTTAGTAAGTACTTGGATATCTTTCCTTCTCGGAGAAAACCAAAGCATCAGGGAGAGGATGGCATGACATGCAAGTGAATTGGATTTAAGTGAGGGAGGGCTGTGCCTCACTTTCCCCTCCAGAGCCATCTGGGTCCAGTGACAAGATCATCTTGATGTAGGCTCTTAATAAACATTGATAATTCCACACCCATGAAAAACCTCAGAAGGGAGGGGCAAAGGAGCTCCAGCTGTGCCCCAAATGATGCTACCCCAAAACCTGATCCTAACCTCCGAAGAGAAGAGATGGCCAGTCAGGGAGAGGGAGGCGTCGGAGGCACGGGGCCCCGGAAATCCAGAAAAAGTCATTAAGACAATTTCCCAGGAAATAATAAGCAATGCTTTCTTGCAATCTCGTTTTTCATTTTGGGGGGCTGAGTTTAAGTCATGGTTTTCAGGGAATTCTGTGACTGTTTTGTAGCTTCAGTCCTGGGAAAGAGCCTTCAGACTCGACGCACTCTTGTCATAGCATTTGCTTTCCCAGTTCACTTCCAAGCGTGGCTGACTGATGAATGGGGGAGTCGGGAATCTCTTCTACTCAGAGGCTGTGACTTGGGACTCGGCTCCTCACTGCCGCTGCCTGGTTTCTAGCAAATCCTGGCATGGATTACAGCTCCAGAACTTCTGCTGGCTCACTCTCCTGAACTTTGGAAGCTCACAGGATTGTAACCACAGGCAGTCTCCAGCAAAAAGCAGGAAAGAACAGATGAGAGAAACAGACAGACACAGAGACAAAGAGACAGAAACAGGCAGACACAGACACAGAGAATGAGGGAGGGGGAAGAGGGAGAGGACAGAGAGGGAAGGGGGTGCAAAAGTGGGGCCATATGCTTATAGGTCATTAGCCCCAGTCAGAGAGAAAGACATGAGCAACTCTTTCTTAAATGGGCTCTTGATTTAAACACAGCCATGTTGAATTGGGGTCTAATGATTTAAATGATCCTTCCTTCACCTCTCTTCTAGGTGAAGTTTTTTGAAAGCAGGTACTTTATATTTCTCCTTTTCTCCCAATCTTTTGATTTAATTTCCTCCTGTCTAGTGGAGTCTTTGGTTTTTCTTTGATGCATTCAAGTTTTGGGGGAATCTGTTGCTTAAGATAAAATTTTGCCACTTTTTCTTTTAAGTCAGGTTAGTTTTTATTTAGTTTTTTTTTGTTTGTTTTTTGTTTTGCCTCTTGGTCTGGTCCTTCAAGGGAGTCACATGGTTGAGGGAGACAAATCATTTTCTTCGAGTCTCTTCATGTAGTCCTGGGGTCACTCTTGCCCTCCAAACTGGATTTTGGGGACCTTCTGAATCCATTAGAATTCTTCACAGAGTTCAACATCTCGTGTTTGCTTCTCTCTGGTCCCACAGCTCTAGAATTGGGCCAGACCCTGCCCATGCTGTGCTTTGGGGTGTAGAAGTCAGTCCTGTTTGGAGTCACCTCAGTTGCTTGTCTGGCCTCTGCTTCCCAAGAGGAGCCGTGGTTTTAGGTTTAAGATCTCCACCCCCTGAATCTTCGGGGCCCTCAATGGTGTTTCAGGAGAGAGCTCTGGGGACTCATATCCCTCCGCCCTGGTCTGCTACCATCACTCCTGGTCACTTCCAAGGTTCTTGCTATGGGCTTTTACCCACCGTTGGGGAACTCTCCACTCTGGATATAGAGATACCCAAAGACAACATGTGGCTCTAGGCCATCTTGGGTCATCCTGGGAGGCTTCCTTCTGGCCCTCTGCCTGAATGTAGGGACCTGCTTTGCTGATGGGGGCCTTCTGGCTGGGTGTGTGTGTGTGTGTGTGTGTGTGTGTGTGTGTGTGTTTGTGTGTGTGATTTTCAGGGGGGAATGAGGTCACAGCCCTCTCAATGTCTGTCTTCCCCAGCATCTTCCTAACATGTCACATGATCCCCGATGTCCCTCTAAGCCCCCAGTTCTTTGATTCTCAGAGTCTATTAAAAACTGAAGGTGGTCCCTGCACAGCCCTGCCCATGGGCTCTGCGGTAGCATACCCCACCACTCATGAGAGAGAGCAAATGAAGGCCCAGAGGGACTTGCCGATGATCCCACAGCTAAGCAGCAGAGCCAGGAACTGGTGACGTCCTCTTGCTTCCAAACCCTGTGCTTCTTCCTAGCGGTCTGAGACTGTCCAGGGGCCCCAAGGAAGGAGTTCTGGTCTCCAGAACTGGCCAGTCTCTGAATAGCTGAGCCAGCTGATGCTCCTGGAAACAAAGGGAAGGCTTCACAGTCCCCTGCAAACACTCTTTGTTAGTTTAGGAACCTGCAGCTTTCTTCCCTGACAGGAGGCATCTTGCTCTCCAGCAGCTCAGAACAATAGTGTGACTGTTTCAGGGTTCAGCCTCAAGGAGGAGGAGATGGGGGGGACAATGAACACTGTGGCTCTCCAAAGAGCGGGGAGCTGCGAATGCCAGAATGAACAATGACATTCAGGCACAGCTCATGAATTATGCAGGAGGGGCTGTGGGGAAATGCGGGTGCGGGGGAAAATATATGTTTTAAATTTGCCGACTCGGAGAGGTGTCCCTGAGATGTCCCCTACTGTTCCTTTGATCACCAGCTCTCCTCACAAACAATAACCGCAGAATGCCAGCGTTTGTGCTGGGTGCCCCCGTGAACTCTTCCCTCTTCTCAAAGAACAATTTTTGGATCATTTCCATGGCAAAAAGAAAGTGACTGGGGAGATAAACCCCTGGCAATGCACACACGTGCCCGTGGCCACACACGCAGGGATGCAAAGCAGATTTCAGCTTGAAATAATGAAGGGCCGTTCAGAAATCACGTCAGCAGATCGGATCGGCGGAATGTACACAGGAGATGGCTTTGAAGGCAGGAAGGAGCTTGAAATTGGAATTACTCTGAAGGTGAGGTCAGTGGCCCGGAGTTTGGACTGTGTGTTATCTAAAGAAAGTCAGACTCTGGGGCAGCTAGATGGCGCAGCGGATAGAGATACCTGCTTCAAGACTCCCATCACGAATTAAGGAGATTCGTCATCGGGGACCTTTCATAGAACACATTCCCCCCAGCATCCACGGCAAAAGCAGGCTGCCTGCTGCAGTCCCAGCCGTGCTTGCTCTGTAGCCTTGGCCAGGACCTTGCCAAACTCAGACCCGATGCACCACACCCCAGTGGTCTGTGGACATGTGCCTAACTACTTCCCCACCTAGTTTAAGGGAGAAATATCCCAGAAGTTTTACCTACCAGGTCATGGAACAGCCACCACAGGCCAGCTCAATGTGATGTGGATTGTCTCTCTTCCAATAAGGAAGAAGCCCAACCAGTGATTATCAGATAAAATCAATTCCCAGACTATCCTCTTTGGATAGTGATGGTGAGGAAGAAGCTCTCTGTCAACACCCATTGTCCGTCCCCCAGCTCCCGGGTAACTTTAAACCACCTTTTGAAGAATTCACTAGTATCCTTTATACCTGGGACCTGCCCTACCAGGTTGTCCAGCTGGCTCCTCTTTGATCCCTACCCTTTGAGCTCCCTAGAACTTCTTCTCCTCCTTGAGATCCTCCTTCTGAGTTCCTGCTCAGAGAGTCTCCCCTATTGTGTGCTAGGGGCCAGGTGAGGTGGGGCTTTAAAAGCCAAAGATACCTGCTTCAAGACTCCCATCACGAATTAAGGAGATTCGTCATCGGGGACCTTTCATAGAACACATTCCCCCCAGTATCCACGGCAAGAGCAGGCTGCCTGCTGCAGTCCCAGCCGTGCTTGCTCTGTAGCCAGGACCTTGCCAAACTCAGACCGGACTCACCACACCCCAGTGGTCTGAGTGATCCTGGGGGGGATACTGAGAGGGAAGTGGAGCGTTGGGACTTGGATATGGCGGATGAGCTGCCTCACGGGCCACCCTCCAGCCTGGAACCTCCTCCCTCCTCGTGGCCACCTCCTGGCTCCCCTGGATTCCTTCACACCCAGCTAGTGTCCCACTTTTTCAAGAAGTCTTCTCCAGTCCTCTGAAGCTCAGTGTCTTGCCCCCGAGACCCCCACTAGTTTACCCTGAATGTATCTTGTTTGTATTGCACGTTTCCTCCCCACATAGACTGTGAGCTCCCCAGGGAGCAGGGACTGTTGGGTTTTGCCTTTCTTTATGTCTCTAAGCTTTAGCACAGTGTCTGGCACATGGTAAATGCTTAATAAATGCTAGCTGGTGGACTCTGCTTTGGGTATATCAATTTGATGAGTGTTGAGTGGGGAGAAGCAAGGCAGAGATCCAGCAGCAGGAAACAGTCTGTAATGGTCTGGGTAAGAAGTGACCAGAGTTTTCCCCAGGGCTGGCAGTGTCAGAGACGAGGAGGGGACATTGCGGAGAGGTCATGAAGGTAGGAGGATTGGAACTCAAAAGCCGATTGGATGTGAAGGGAGAGACGAGTTGGGAGCCAGGAGGCTGGGAGCTGGGAAGGTGGTAGGATGAGGGCAGGGGTTGAAAGAATCATGAACTGGTTGGACGAGGCGAGTTTAAAATATTTATGGGACATCTGGTTTGACACATGCCCAGTGGATGACTGGAGATGTGACACTGGAGGTGAGGAGAGACATTGGGGCGGAATTGCAGATTTGAGATCATCATCAAAGGATGATCATTGAGTCTGATTGGATCTGGAGAGATCATCAAGGAGAGATGAGGACCCTGAACAGAGTCCTCTGGGACACCCACAGTTAGAAGACATGATCTGGAGGAATGTCCAGCAAGGAAGATGGAGAAGAAGCATCCAGATAGGGAGGAGAAGAGCAGAAGGAGCAATGCCAGGAAAACTGGGGCAGGAGAGAGTGACCTACAATGTCCAAGGCTGCAGAGAGGCCATGGAGAAGGAATCTGCAGAAAAGGCCATTGGAATTGGCAACGAGAAGATAGAGTCCGGCCAGCCCCCTCATCTTACAGATGAAGAAACTGTGGTCCAGAGAGGTCCCACCTCTAACAAATCAGGGGAGACGATGGAGGACGTACCAGAAGAGCATTTCCCAAGTGGGGATCTGGGACAGAACTCCCCCAGCATGTCAAGGGCTGCCTTGGACTACAAAACTGACTGCTCAGGGTCCTGAAAGAGTGCTCAGTAGCGTCAGAGCATGAGACCCTCCAGCCTCCTTTGGATTCAGAAATGGAGACCCAGAGGAACGAAGGGAATTCTAGTCTCCTTCTCTAGCCAGATACTTGAGGATCATGAGCCCTTCCAACACATGGTCCCAGGAAGCCCAGAGGGCTGAGTCTGCCCTTGGGTGGCCAGCTGTGCACCTCATAGAATTATCCCAGAGTAGCAAGAGGCGCAGTCACAGAAGTGGGCTGAAGATGGCAGCGGGGCAGCTCTGCTGGAGGCCGAGCCCAGACAACGTGGTTCGCTTACTTGGTTTTTTCCCTCATTTTTTTCCTTCTTGATCTGATTTTTCTTGTTCAGCACAATAATTGTGGAAATATGTACAGAAGAATTGCACATGTTTGACATCTATTGGATTACTTGGCATCTGGGGAGGGGGAAGGGAGGGAAAATTCGGAACACAAGGTTTTACAAAGGGGAGTGTTGAAAATTATCTTTGCATGTACTTTGAAAAATAAAAAGCCATTATTATTTTTAAGAAACCTAAAGTTTCAGAAGCCTTCCATCAAGGGGTGGCTAGGCGGCCCAGTGGAGAGGAGCAGGGCCTGGAATCAGGAAAATCTGAGTTCACATCCAGCCGGAGATACTTCCTAGGCAAGCTCTTTCTGCTTTAGTTCTCAGCTGTAAACATGGGCCAGTCGTTGCACCCACCTCCCAGGTTGTGAGGACAAGGAAGATCATGAGTGTCAGGTGCTTAACGTGGGATCTGGCAGAAATGTCAGCTGTTGGGATTATTTGCTCTTGGGGAGCCTTCCTGGGTTCTTCCTCAGTGGAGTCTGGGGGGCATCTGATCAGAGAAGAGATGGACAGAATGAGATTGCCTCCAGCTCTGAGGGGAAGAGAGGAAGAATGGGGCAGTGTCAAGAAGGCAGCCGCCATCTCCTTGGCAATGGATCACAGTTGGCCAGGCTCTTTGGGATCTTGCATCTCAGGCAGCTTTCCGGCACGATCGGGCATCCCGGGCTCCCGGGGGTACCCAAGGAAAACCTCCCAGGATCCTCAGCTCTGCCACCAAGACCATGTATCTGGCTTTCTTGTGCCCCACCCGTCCGTCTCATGAATAGAGCAGCTTAGGAGCCAGGCTCTCCCTGTTTTTAGCTCATGGCTACAGGCAGCTTCTAATAAGAGAAGCTTGGGCCTTCAGTGCCAATGAATATATCTCATTCCCCATTTCTCTCTTTTCTCCTCTCCCTCCACCCTGCCTTCCTCCACGACGCCAAGGCTGGGAAAGCCAGAAACCATCAGGAGCCTCTGAAATCGTCAATTGAGTTTAATGCATCATAAAGAATTAAAACTACAGAAGCATATTTAAGACAAACACTTTTTCCCTTCTATGCGCACTATCCACAGGACAGTCCCCTTTTGCAAAACCAAACCGAAGCAGAAAAATGAAAATGGAAACCAAAGCCTACAAACGGCCAGTCCCAGGATGCAGCACAGGGGCTGGCTGCTGCCTGTATCCTGCCTGCTAATGTTCCCACCGGATCCACCCGAGACGAAAGAAAAGACCATGAAATCTGAACCAAAGGTCCTACTGCAAGCCCCCTTGTGATGCATATAAATATTGGCGTACAATCACCAACAATAACAATGGCATTTCTTTAATCCACTTTGTCAATAAAAGAATATAAAAATCTTGTTCAACCCAGTGTTAAGTGTATTAAAATAGATCTGTATCATACGTTCTGCACAGTTTCTCCCGGAATGGTGAAAATGGTTGCAGGGCCCATGCGCCGAGACCAAGCCCCTGGCCGGAGGCGTGGCTCATGGGATACGGCACCGTGGAGTCTCCGGAGGCAGCTTCCCCTCGTCCCACCACCCGTCCAGAGACCACTCGGGCATCTGAGCGGGTGGCCCTGACAAGAATTGGCAACAGCCAGGTGAGAGCTGGTGAGCACTGGCCCAGGTGCTGATCCTGGGACTCTCAGGAATACTTGTTTGTGGAACATCCGGAGCTTTAGAGTTTTCTCATGTAAGCTCTTGTCACTATAACATTTATTGGCCAAAGGACTCGGGGCTTCTACAGATCCTTGAAATATCAAGCCAGTAGCCCCTCTTCCTCCTCCTCCCTGATGCACCCCACCCACCCCCCTTAGAAAGAGTCTCTGGATCTCTCTAATGGGACTGCCTCTCTCTCCCAGAGGCAGGTCAACCTTTGTTCTGGGCCGTGAGCGCCTGTGGCCCTGCAGGGAAAGAGCAGCGATTTTTTTTTTCCTTCACATTAAATATCTTTTCAATAAAAACACAGTACAAAAATGTAAAAGTATTTTTGGCATAGTGTCCATACTGGCAAGAAACGGAAAAAAATGGAATATTTATTGGCTCTTTCAAAGGAAAAACAACAACCAAAAAACCCCCTAAGGCTCCAACCCCAAAGTCAGATGACTGAAAGCCCCATATCCTGCCGAAAAGCTCCAATGTCCGGTCTACGTTCCACCACGCCCCCAAATGCCAGGAGAAAAATACATCAATAGCAAAAGAAGTCAAAGGGACCTGAAAAACGAAGGGTTGACAGTCACAGCTTGTTCAACACTTCACAGAGTACTCACAGAGAGGTCTCAGTATTCCACTAGAAAAGCTAAGTGGGCGTGTGGCCGGCTTTTGGGTTGCCTTCCGTGTAGATGCCCGTTCTCTGGGAGGAGACTTCTGATGGAGGGTTCTGGGTGCCTGCGCAAGGAGTGGGAAGCTCCGCTAGAGTCCAGTCACTACCGGCTTAATCCCGACTCCAACACCCTCCCGCCCTGACGCTGCCGCCTCAGTCGAGGGCATAACTCCCTGTCCATGGGCCTTCCCTTCCCCCAAAGGGCTCTAAAACCTACTCCTAATCCTGCTAATGATCATCAACTAAGTCTGGTACTTGAAATTCTCTCCTCCGGCCAAGTGCCACAACCGAGGATCAGCCGGCCCTTCTGTCCTCTTCTTTCCTTGTGTCACCTTCCTTCCCTTCCTCCCTCCTGCTTTTACTCGTTTCCTCTCCTTTTCTAGTTTCCTCCCCTTTCTCTCTTGCCCCTCTTCCCCATCTCCCCTCCTTTCTCTCTACTTTCCCTTTCTTCATCTAAGATTCATCATGACATATTGGCCAATGGACAGAAGCAACTAGCCCCAAGTGACCAGAGGCCCACTGAGGAGCTGGCCCCTTAGGAGGGGGACCTGGGACAGGAGGGTGTCATTTTGTGGGCGCCCCTCACCCCGTGGGGTCCGCTCCTCGCCGGGCCTCAGTTGTTCCCCTGGGCCTGCTGGAGGGCTGTGTGCACGGCCATAGTGGCAGAGGTGGCGGCCGGCTTGATCCAAGGCACAGCCAGCAGCGAGGAGGCAGAGGCGGTGGTGGTGGTCATGGTGACCTGAAGCATGTGCTCGTTCCGGATCAGCCGCAGCAGGGCCCGGAGCCGCTCCAGGGACGACTGGGCCCCCTTGCGCTGGGCCAGCAGGCTGGTCTTGAGCTCCAGGCATTTCTGTCCAAAGGGAGCAGAGAGAGGCTGAAGATGTGGCCCCACTCAGCACCCTTCTGCCCCTCGGGCTGGGCCCGGTGGGAGGGGGCTCGGAGCTCTCCCTTGGCTGAAGGCAAGGAGACCCTGGCGATAATGGTGGTCTGGGCATGGGCAGAGCCACCTCCGCCCACCCACTCTGGAAAGGGCTGAGGGAGGGAAGGAGGGGATCTAGGCTCGGGGTCTTGCTCTGCTGCTTCTTCATGGTCTCTGCAAGTCAGTTAACCAGCTCGTGCCTCGATTTCCTCATCATAGAGCAGAATAATTTGCGAATGCCCCATCCCCAAGTGTCAGTTAGGGAAAACCTTCTGTGAACTTGAAGGAGCACTAGGGACAGGAACTATTAAAACGTTTGCCGGGGGCAGAAGCAGGTTGGGTGAGCCACACTTCCAAGTCAGGGGAGAGATGAGGGGCTGCCAGGACAAGGAGACTTTACTTCCAGACGGGTTAGACATGGACCAGGTGGAAAGCCCAGCACTTGCCCAGGCACAGGAGGGGGGTATGGGGCTCGACCAAGGAAAAGAAGCTCCCAGAAGCAGCAGCAGCAGCGCTGTTCTGGGATCCTCAGGTTTATAGCCAACCCTCTGCCTCAGGGCTCAGGAGCATTTCCTGGTTCAGGACCCAAACTTGGGTGCTGGGCACACTAGGTGCTCCCTCAGGTTTCTGGATTTGTAATCACTCCCCGAAGCCAGGCCCTGGCTAAACCTTCCCTCTCTGCTAGCACCGTTCCCAGGGATGCCACGTGTTTGCTAAATGGACGAGTGTGGAAGGGATGGCATCCCTGTGCTGTAAGAACCTGGCCTGGGCTGGGCAGGAGCTGGGCTGGCACACTGGGGCACACTGCCCAGCTGCCCGGAGGACTCACCTTCATGGCTGTGTTCAGGAGCCGATCCTTCTCTTCCAGCTGTCTGTGCTCACTCTTCAGCTCGCTTCCCCTCTTTAGGAGTTTTCTCTTCTCCTCTTCTTTGACTAGAAGACAAGAGGGGCGCCCCAAGCCCAGGGTCAGGCACAGGCTCGGGAAGGAGGGCACCCTGGCAGGAGACACCTCACCACCCCAAGTCATGGGAAGGGGCCAAGCTCCCGCGCCCAGCCCAGAGGCCCCAAACAGGAGCAGGGCTGGTGAAGGCACACAAGTTTGGTATGCATTTTCAGGCATATTCTGCCATCTTTCTGAACCTCAATTTCCTCCATTATAAAATGAGGGGGTTGGCCCTCCCCTAATCCTTCTGGTCTCTTCATGTGACTGATGGGATGAGACCCTGACTCATCAGGAATGATCTTGAAGGCTCCTCATTTTGAGCAGCAAAGTGAGGTGTAGGGCGGGGTGGGTGCAGGGCGGGGAGGGCACAGGGTGGGGAGGGTGCAGGGCGGGGAGGGCACAGGGTGGGGAGGGCGCAGGGCGGGGAGGGCACAGGGTGGGGAGGGCGCTGGGCGGGGAGGGTGCAGGGCGGGGAGGGTGCTGGGCGGGGAGGGCGCTGGGTGGGGAGGGCACTGACTCCAGGCCACACGAGGTAGCTGATGGTGCTTTCTACAGAGCTGCCAAGGCCCTTTGCTCCAGGAGCAATTGGATTCTGGGCCCCTCTGTCTGAGACAGTGACCCATGCTAGGCAGAGATGTCCTGAATTTGAATCTCAGCCCTGCTACCTCCTGAGGGTCAATCTTCTTCCCTGTAATATGGGGCCACCCATGATGCAGTATCTGAACCCTAAGGCGGGGGGAAGAAGGTGTAGGGAATTCTGCCCACTGGCAGCTCTGGGGGCCTCAGAACCTCCTCTGCCCAATGGGGATCAAGGCAGGGAGGGAGCTCTGAACTCAGAGGTGGCGGTCTTGGCTCTGTCCTGTGAGCTTGAGCAGGTTCCTTCCCCCGCTTAGGAGTCTTGATGGCCCCCAGGGTCCCATAAGGCCTGGAGGTTGCAGACCAACAGGCTCTTCTGGCTTCCTGCCTGCACCCCCTGGGAGAGGGGCTCAGACCTCTGGGGGCTCTCGGGGGAACTGAAGCATGAGGCAGGGGCCCGACAGTCCCCGGATCTAGGAATTACTGCCCTTCTTTCTGACCAAGTTCAGTCGTGGCCACCCAGCTGGCCCCCTACCTGTTTTGTGGGTGACGTAGGAGTGAACAATGGCGAGCATTCCTGTCCAGGGTACATTTTCATCTTTGTTCAACACCTGAAAGAAAGAAGAGAGGGAGCGGACTGAGGACCTGGTCCCCAGGGAGCCAGGGAGACGGGGCCTGAGCAGGGCAGCCTGTGGGGCAGCGCCACAAGCCCAGCTTCCCTGGCCCAGGAGTTTGGGGCAGCCCCTAAAAGAAGGGCTCTGGCCCTGGGGGAAGATGCTCCCGGGGGCTGAAGTCTCGAGCATATGTCTCTGCCCCTTCTCCACAAGGCACTAAGGGGGACAGAGAAAAGGGCTGAGAGGAGGGAGGGGCCTTTCAGGTGGGTCCTGGTTGCCCACCTCACAATTTCCCAGGTAAGTAGAGGCCCTGGTCCGTAGGGACAAGACTCTAATTCTGATGCTCCAACACTGACAAGCTTTTACACACATTCAGTCCTACTGGGTGCCGGGCAGGACCCGTGCCAGGATTATAAAGACAAAAATGGGCCCTGGCACTCACTGTCGGATAGACCCACAGAGAGAAGCAGAGGCAAAAGGGGAGGCCCAGGAGGTGAGGCCTGGGCTGAGCCAAGAGAGAAGGAAGTGAGAAAGGAGGGAGAGTGTTCCTGGGACAAAGTCCTGGAGATAGAAGAGGATGGTAATAGCCAGTAGGCAGGTCGGGATGGGGCCCAGAAGGTCTAGAAGGGAGTCCTTTGCAACAAGCCAGGAAAGGCTAGCCTAAGTCTCCATCCCTGGAAAGCTGCCCGGGTTCCCAGCTCTGCCCCTCTCCATGGCAGTGCTGGGATCCACGATCTCCAGAACTTCCAGGACCCATTGGCCCAGGAACCCTGCTCCTAGCACCCCTCTCTGTTGGGTATGCACCAGATAGTGGGTGTCCACCTCTGGCCCAGTGTTAACTTCAGAATTATTGGGGAAAAGAGGCCCTCCCTGCCTCTCTCCCAACTGTCCAGCCTCAAGCTCCCCAACTCTGCCTAAGATCTCCCCTAACCCTGTGCAGGCTCAGCTCCCCCAATTCTGCCTAGACCCATTCCTTCCCCCATGTACACATCCTGCCCCTGGCTGGCCCTACCTTCTCTTGGCACTTGGGACACACCCAGACGCCCTTGGGTGTGGTTTTGAGTGGGGGGTCGAGGCAGCTGAGGTGGTAGGCCCCTGGGCAGGTGCCACAGGGCTGTAGGTCGGTGCCTCTCTTACATATCACACACACCTCCTCATGGGAGAGCTCATTCTGAAAGACAGAGGAAGATGGGGTGAGGCTGGAGGGGCAGCCCGAGGAGTGGCCAAGCTGGGCTGGCTCTCCTCAAGTCACTACCTTCTCCGTTTCCTGAGGCCATAAGGAGAAGGGACCAAATTGAAAGGATCCCGATCCAGCTCCACCAGAGCCCAACTCTGGTTCCTGGTCACCAAAGGAGATCATCCTGAAGGAGCTGGGAGAAATCATGGAGGTTTGCCCTTTACTGAGTCTATGAATGCTCAGATGGGAGAAACTGAGTCCCAGAGAGATAAAGGAGAACTGGTATTCAGTCAGGCCCTCTGATTCCTTAGCCAAGTGACCTTAACTTTGGCAGATTCCTCCTTTGTACCACCCTTACCTTCCTCAGTTTCTTTTTCAAAGGTGCAGGCCCACCCCAACTGCTTTGGTGCTTCCCAGTCATTGGTACATTCCCAGTCCCTTCTTCCATCTAACTCATGGTGTTCTCAGCCCTTCCACATAGAGGCAAAAGTTCTCATGCTTCCTGGCTGGGGTGATCCTGAGCAAATCATTTTTCTCCCTGAGTCCATTTCTATACAATGGGACTAACAGGGCTTGGATCCTAGGTGGAAGGGAATTTAAGGACCATCTGAGGTCTTCAAGGAATAGCTTGCCCCAATTCAGGAGGTGGGAGAGTTTAGACTCCCAACCCAGCAATTTTATCCTTCAGGTCCTGGCTGGTGAGAGGTGAGGGTTTGGAAGCTTTCAAGCACTCTAGCAGTAAGAGCCACCCCCCTTCTGTGGCCTCTGATGACCAGGCATTTAAAAGCTCATCAAGGGGATTTCCTTTGCTTAACAGAAGAGGAAGCTATGGCTCAGGGAACCTAAGGGACTTGTCCAAGATCAAATGGCCAGCTGGTGGCAGACCATGTCTAGGAATCAGGTCTCTCTACCCCAGGACTTCAACCATCCATCAATCTGAAGCTGACTATTGATGTCTGGAGTGCAGAGCCCAAGGCTTTGAAAGGTCCCCAGAATCATAGGAGAGTCCTGCCATGGTCACTGCCAAAGTATTGAGGCAGAGAAATGGGTATGGGCATTCTGGAGAGACTTGAAAGGACAAAGGATGACCTATGAAGGGTTTCCTGCTTTCATTCACCAGAAATATAAACACTCAGACATAAAATCAGAGTCTCAGAGTCACAAGAAAACTCAGAGATGAAAGGGACCTCCATTCTAAGGGGTCACCAGACTCCAACCACACAATTCCTAGGGGTGGACAGTCAGCTTTCCCTATTCCCTGAGCATTTTCATTAATCAAGGCTGAACTCTAACAGACCCCTGCCACCCATCAGATGAGCAGCAGTTTCCAAAGACCAAGCCCCCAAAGTGCAGACATGCATGCATGAACCCATGAATACAGTCACTTGTGTACTTACACTTACCCACCCACTCACACTCACCCCCCCACATGCATGAACCCATGAATACATAGTCATTCATGCACTTATCCACTCTCTCTCTCTCTCTCTCTCTCTCTCTCTCTCTCTCTCTCTCTCTCACACACACACACACACACACACACACACACACACAGCAGATTCACATCGGGTATCACATACCTTCCAGCAGGGCTCCTCATTTGCTAATGCATGGAAGAAGGGCAGAGAACAGTTAGTGGAGAATGAGGAAGTTAGTGGGGCTGTGCTCTCTTATGGGAGGACAGCCAAGGCCTGCTGGGGAGAGGATGGCAGGGAAGGGGGTGCCTCTGCTTCTGGCCTGGGCCAAGTAAGAATTGTGTGGGGACACCACAGCAAAAGGAAGGGGCATTCCAGAGTCTGCTGCCCTGGCCCAAAGGTAGTCTGGATTAGGTGCTGCCCTTCTGGAAAGAACTACACTGATGGTGCACCTGCCACTTTTTGCCAAGAATTCTTGGTCCTCATTGAACTACTGAATGGTAGAGCTAGAAGAAACCCTCAAATTCAGCATGGTGTTGCCAGGAGTCCTGAGGAGCTGACCATGGTGCTGCCAGGGTTCTGAGGAACTAACCATGGTGCTGCCAGTGGTTCTGAGGAGCTGACTATAATCTGCCAGTAGTTCTGGGGAGCTGCCCATGGTGCTGCCAGTGGTTCTGAGGAGCTGACTATAATCTGCCAGTAGTTCTGGGGAGCTGCCCATGGTGCTGCCAGTGGTTCTGAGGAGCTGACCATGGTGCTACCAGTGGTTCTGAGGAGCTGACCATGGTGCTACCAGTGGTTCTGGAGAGCTGACTGTAGCTTGCCAGGGGTTCTGGAGAGCTGACCCTGATGCTGTCACAGCTGAACCATTTTAATCAGAGAACAGGCCCCCACCATGGCCCCTCCCTCCAAGCAGAAGGACCAGAGAACAGGGCACTTACCTCTTGTTGACAGGAAGAAAGGGCTATTTAGGCAGTTGGATGCCAGGCGTTTCCGCTGCAGAGGATAAGATTTGCATAAGTACCCTTGATTCCCCCAAGAACTGCCCCCTCCAAAGTTTTTCTCTGCCTCCCCATTCTTTACCTGGCTCAATGTTTCCCACCTACTGTTATGCACCCAGGGAGAAAGCTGCCATAATTTATATCCTGCTCCTAAATTGGGGTTTCTTCCTTTCTCCAGAAATAATCTTCCTACCTCCACGCAAGAAAAATCTTGGCTGGCAAAGGGCTTTGGCAAACCAAGGGATCAGAGGACAAGCTACAAAGATTCTGAAGGTTTCAAGAAGTCCCAGTCCCTCTCCCATTTTTCAGAGCCCTCCCCCCGCCAACTCAGCAGTCAGAGTTAATGTCAACTGGCTCCCACTTCCAGTGCATTTGCTGTGCCTGATGTAGAGGGGAAAGTCTGACTTCTGAGTCCTCCTGCACTTCCTTTAGTAGTGTGTGACTTTGGGCAAGTCATGTAACTTGCTCATGTTTCCATTTCTTCTGTTGTAGAATGAGAGGATGGGACTCCATAGCCTCTGCAGTCCCTCTCAGCTCTAGAGCTGGGCTCTTGTGGTTTCATTTGGGCCCAAAAAGCAGCCCTGAGAGGGAGGCGCTATTATTACACATGGAGAAACTGAGGAATTGCATAATTTCATGACTGGCCCAAGGTCACAGGCCTCATGATATCAGAGTTGGGATTCAATTCCAGTGCCCTGTCCAGTATCCCTAAGCTGGACTGTCAGGCTTCACCATGAGGAGCTGTAGGGAGAACAAAGAATGAGGGTATCCTTGGTACTATACACTACCAGACTGAAGAGATAGTAGGATATGGAGAGAGGGAGAGTATTTGAACTCAGGCCTTGTGACTGCCAGGGCTGAGCTATTTCTAGAACACTGCCAGAGTTCTTCCCAAATGCAAGATGGCCCCTTGGTGGCCATCTCCCTAAGCTTCATGCAGAGGCACTCACCTCGGTCTCCAGGAGGCCACTGTATGCTGGGTTCGCTGTACTCCTCCTCTTTCTTTCCTGCCGCTTACTCTGAATTTCTGGAAGAGCACAGATAACCAAAGCCCATCCTGTGATATGAGCTGGTATCATCCCCAAGCGCCACTGCCCTCCTCAGCCACACAACACAGTCATAACCCTCTCTGTGACTCGAGTCCTTAGATAACCCAGATACCACAAAGAAGTGTCCACTAAGAATTCCCCAGGTCATCCTGTGGTTCCAAAGCAACTAGGTTATAGGGAGAGGGCACCAAAGCCTCAATGTATGCAAGAGCCCTCAGAAGGCAGCCAGACCAGCCTCTTGCTTGGCATGGGAATCACCTCTCTAGCATTCTTGAGTCAGCCACTCCATCTCTAGTTGAAAAAGCCCCATACTACATCACAAAATCATCGATGTAATTGTGCATACCTCCAATTGGTGGGAAGTGTTTTCTTTCTAGTTAGCCAAAACTAGCCTCTGCAGCTTCCTCCCCAACAAGGTCAATCTAGGGCCTCCCTAGATTCTTCCAGTTCTTGAATCTATCACGAAGGGTCTTGGGATCATTGGCCCATAAATGAGATGCGTGAGATATTTTCAAAGCATTATCATGTAGTAGGTGCTTAATAAATGTTTGTTCTTCTTTCTTCCCCTTCCCAAATTGTAGTCTATCATCTCTTCCAACCAAAGTCTTATCTCCTTTATTTCTTTGACCACCCAACTCCTAGAGTTGCCTACATTGGTCTCATCTCTGTCTGCTTTCTTCTAATTCCCTTGAAACCCAGTTTTCTGACTTCATTCCTCCCAAAGATTGGAGAGATTTCTTTTTGTGTTTTTTTTCCTTCACTCTCCTTGACAACTGCTGAAGGTGTCATCACTGCTCCTTCTTCCTTCAAGATCTCCTCCATCAAACTCATGCTCTAACTCCCTTTTACTCTGTTGATGAGCCAGATACACTGATCTTTTCACTCTTCAAAACTCCACACTCCTTATCTCACCTTGAGGTGAGTGCACAAGGCATCCCTATGTCTGAAAGAGGCACCTCTCTTTTTCCCATCTCTTAAAATTCTGAGTTCAGTTCACAGCTCAGCTCATTCATCACCTTCAGGAAGCTAGTGTTCCCTCCCCTCTCAAATTGTCCCATGTTGACTTATCGGTATAGGTGCTACATATTTACCTTCCCTTCCCCTTTCCCCCCGACCCAGTGGAATAGAAATTCCTTGAGGACAGAAGCCTGTTGTTTTGACATTCACATTCTTTGTATCTTTAGTGTCTAACATGACCTGTTGCCTGGAACCCAGCTGAAATTTAATCAACATCAGATTTTATTTAAACAATTTAATTCTCACACATCACAATTATTTACCTTTGTAATTTTTGAAATTTTATTCTTGTTAAAAATATGCTTTTATTTGTTTCATGCAATATTTCCTGATTACATTTTTAGTGAGGCAATTGGAATTAAGTGACTTGCCCAGGGCCACACAGTAAGTAAGTGTTAAGTGCTTGAGGCTAGATTTGAACTTATGGCTTTTGATTTCAGGACTGGTGTTCTATCCACTTAGCTGCCTAGCTGCACTCCCCCCAATTATTATTTTTTAATTTAACATTCATTTAAAATTATTTTGAGTTCCCAAAGTGAAGTGAGCAGAACTAAGTAAACAGTGTAGAGTTCAGGATAACAACAATATCATATAATGATCAACTATGAATGATTTGGCTATTCTCAGCAATACAATGATCCAAGATAATCCCCAAAGGATTCATGATGAAAAAAGCGATTCCTCTCCAGAGAGAGAGAATTGATGGAGTCTAAATGAAGATTAAGGCAAAAAATTTTAATTTTCTTAATTTTTATGGCATTTTTTGTTGTGTTTTCTTTTACCCCAAGGCTAATGTGGAAATATGTTTTACATACTAGCACATATATAATCTGTATCAGTTTGCTTACTCTCTCAGGGATGGGGGAAGGAGAGAAAATTAAAAACTCAAAATTAGGAAAAATAATGTGACAAATGGTTTTACACATAATTGAGGGAAATAAAATTATTCTTTCCTCCAAGATTCACATCATTTTTACTTGAACTACCCCTTCTTCTTGTTGGTAAGCATCAGATGCATAGAAACAAGTCTTCCTGGCTCTTCCACATATTTGGAAGAATTAAGGATTAAGGAGATCAAAGAGTGTATTAGCTGAGAAATAAACAAGAGACAGAGAGAACAGAAGGAAGAAAAGAGAGATGGAAGGAGAGAAAGGATCAGGGAGAAAGAGGGGAGAAAAAAGGAGCTCATTGCAGAGAAAGAAACAGACAGAGAGAGATCTCTGATAAATGTCCAACTGATTGAAGTCTGCCATCACTATTCTAATCAATGAAGATAATTATTTCCCAAGTTCCAGGATTTCATCCCCAAACATCTAAAGTTCACTCCCACAAAAAAGACCCTTCTGTCTCTCCACTGAGCTTCCCTAACACTTCTTTCATGTATATCCTGATGCTACTGAATATTTCACCTAAATGTGTTTCCTCAACCTCCTCAAGCTATGCTATTTCCCTGCACGGGTTCTCTCTTGACTATGGTACTGTACTCCTGATCTGGGGCCTGGCCCGGGAGCACTGCCCTTTCCCCTTGCATGTCCTCATGCTTAGGTTGTGCTTGGTATGTCCCATGTGAAGCTGTGGAGTTCATGAGCAACTGCCCTTTGGGAATGACTAAACAAATCTCATGTTCTCTGGGGCATTTGGCTTGATGGGCAAATAGCCCCCTTCCTTTTCATTTTAACTTTCTAATTAAGTCAGAAAGATGTCAGCTAAATACTGATTAGCTCCGCCAGCTTTCCCCTCTCCTTTGAAGATCATCGTCAATGCCCTTAATGGGCAGCAGGGATGGAAATGCCACCTGTGCCCCAGGTTGTCAGTTTCTTGTTCAGGACTTCCTAACCTGCAGCCGTGCTCCCCATTTCCTCTTGACAGTGTCCATTGTCCCCTTGTGATACACCCTGGGGTGGGTGGTGGGGAGAGCCATGGGGGTGACCACTCTTCTCTATTCACGGCTCCCCTCCCTGTCCCTGTAGCTGCCATGTCTATGCTCACACCATTCCCCATGCTTGATTTGTCCCTTCAAAGGCTGCCACCATGCAATGAGTATGTAATAGAATTTGTCTGAGGTTTCTGTATTGGAGTTTCATCCCCCTCTTAGATAGAAAGCTCCAAGAGAGCAGGGCTTGAGCTCCACTGAGCTTTCTCTTTCCCCCCAGCAGAGATTTCTGCACAAGTAGGCACTTCATGTTTTCCAAACTGCATTGCATTATAGGGGTTAGTTAATGAGTACGAATCCTCCTCCTGGGTCCTTATTCAGGGGCGGGATGGCCTCAGTCTGTCCATTCTACCAAGCCCCGACAGAGGTAGTTCTGCCCATAACGGCCTGGACCATTGAGGCAGGACAAGGAAAAGAAGCCCTTGGACATCTTACCTTCCAAGTGTTCTGCTGTGACCAAGCCTAGAGCTACCATGAAGGCGATTTTCTGAGGGGAAGAAACAAAAGAAGAATCAGTTTGATGGAATCCTGTGCTGGTGGTGTTTTTGTTTGCTTAAGTAGAACTGACCCCCAGCTTGTACATTCAGTCTGGGAATCCACAGGTGACAAGAGGGAAGGAAGCAGTAGGGGATGAGAGAGTGCAGCATATGATGTGAATAAAAACAAAATAGGAAAGAACCTAAATGGGAAAGAGCAGTTTCTATATTGTCCTGCAGCAACAGGGGCCACTAAGCAGGGAACTAATGTGTTCAGACCTGAGTTTAAGGAACATCTCTGTGGCAGCTGAGGGGAAGAATGGAGGCAGGCAGACCCACTGGGACAGTCTCCCAATCATACAGTAATTGGAAACAATTTCACAACAACCAGAAGAGTGGGAAGGAGACTATGGAAGGAACCTAGGGGTGGAGAAGGTTTTAATGGGGAGGCACATATTAAGTAGGAGACACACCAAGAAAGGGAAAGCCCCTTGAAGAGCACTGCAAACACCTTAAATGTCTGATAATCATGATATCAGACAGTGTGGTCAGCCTGCCCAGCTTCAGGAAGAGCCTGGGACTTCTGGATAACCTGCTGTGTTAGTCTACACAATAACTCAGCCTCTTGCAATGTCAGGATCTTCTCTATACAATGAGGACAAGGATAATCATGCTAGCTGGCTCACAGGGTCATTGGAAGGACAGTCTGAGCAAATCTGGGGGCTTCTGGAATGTCTCCAAGAGCAGCAGCGCCAAAAACTTAGGAGAGAGGTCTGCACAAAGGCACATGCTCTCTTCAAATGAGCAATTCCCTGCAGGACCCTGGAGCCACATTCCTAGCCTTGCCTTTGGAGGGCTGTTCAATTCATTTCTTCATTAACTGCTCTCAAATCCATAGAGCCAACCCATCACAATTCACCTCTTTCAGTCTTCTTTCCTGTATGTATATGTGACTTTGTCTTTTCTACAATCTCTCCCTCCCTCCTCTCTTCTCCTTTTCCTTCCTCTCCTCTCCTCTTTTTTTCCATCCTCTTCTCTCTTCTCCTTTCCTCTCCTCTCCTCTCCTCCCCTCTTCTCTTCACTCTTCTTCTTCTCTCCCCTCCCCTTCTTCCCCCCTCCCTTCTCCCTCTTCCTATCTCTCTGTTCACTATTCTCAGTCTCTCGGTTTCTTTTTCTTTGTTCCTCACTCTCTCTCTGTGTCTCCCTCTTGTCTTTACCTTTCTATGTCTCTGCCTCTCTTTTTTTTTTTTTTTGCACATATATGTACAACAGTACAGTTTCCTCAGGAAAAAAATAAACTTTCATAAGGATTTTTACAAGGCTATTCCATGTTGTAATTGCAAGTTCTATTTAAGTCATTAAATGAATTTACACTAATTATGTCATTAGCTGTAATTACACTAATTGTATAAATGCACAATAATCAACCAGAATTTACTTTAAAGGAATAAAGGAAATTGGCTCAGGAACTTTCCCTGCAGGTTCAGGTTGTAGGAGGGAAAAAAGACCTGAGGCAAGACTTGATCACAATAAAGGCAGTGATAACATGGTGCCCCCTTCCTCACCAACCCCATCTGCCCAACAGGTCTGGGAGACATTGAGGAGAATCAGTTTTGATACAATAAAACCGACATATTAGAGCAAGATGGAAACGGGGTGTCAAGGCTGAGAGAGGGTTTAGAACAGGAAATGTCAGAGCTGGGAGGGGCCCTCGAACGGAGAAAACTGGACTGGGAGAGGCCTTAGAACAGGGAAGGTCAAAGTTGGTTGTTCTGGATCCGGACTGGCAGGCTTTCCACTCTAGAAGATCTTGAAGTAGGAAAGCAGTCTAGCTAAGTTTCAACACGGGCATCTCTAGATTGGCTGTGGGGCAACAAGCTGTGGAAAAGACACAGGGACCCTGGGGATCAGTCCCCAAGTCACAGAGATTCTGTGACGTGAGGCCTCTGCACCAGGAAAGCAGGCAAGGATGCTCTGAAAAATATTCCCTCATTTGCTTGAGGTTGCCAGTTTGCATGAGTTGGATGGACCTTACAGAGGACTAGGGGACCATGGACAAAGAAAGGGGGGCTCTCTGGGGCCAGATACTGGCCAACATCAGGCCTGTCCCTGAGAGTGTCCCAGCAGGGGCCAGAGCCCTTCCTCTCTGATCCCTCTGGAGAGGATAGTCAGCAGCCTAGATCCTGACATCACCTTTATCCTTCATCTCAGACATGAGGATGAGATACGGAGGGAGGGGGGTAAACGTGTCAACGTCTGCCTTCCACCCCCTCTCTCTTTTCCTGGTGTGTCCAGGAGGGACAGTGTAAGAAACCTTGATAGTCACAAACATGCAAAGAAGGATAAGGGATAAAACATCCTGTCATGATATCTCCAACCAGTCACTTTGTAAGTCAAAGAACAGTCTAACCACAAAGCTTCTGATAAGAGGGGTGGGCAGGCCTAAAGCTGGCTAAAACTGGCAGGGGTCAATGCCAGAACAGGAGCTTGCTGCAAGCACCCGCTTAATGACCCTCACTCATATTAACCATTAAGGGGTTAGTCGTCATCACTGAGCATAGGGTGGATGACCAGGGTGGGAGAACACATCTAGGAGAAACACGTAAGGGGCAAATGAGGAAGGCTGTAACCCGGAAGGCTCGGGACCAAGTGGAACTCTGAAGGGAGGAGGACTAACGTGGAGCACAAAAACTCTCTTCCCCTTCTGTACGTGTGTGAACTCCTATGGAGGTTTTACACCCACCTCTGCAGGACCCTATAAAAGTTTCAGTTGCTTTGCTAGCCTGAGTCTGTTCATCCCCTTTGGGGGCTCAGGATTTTACTTCCAAGAGGAGGAAGAGGAGGAGCCCCGCCGACCCAGCCCGGGCAGAAAACGGGAGTCGTACTGACCTCTGGACTCTCCTGGACATCAGGAGCCGCTTCCTTCTTCCTTTTAGAGGCTTGAGCTTCCTGAGATGACTCTTGGGGAGGGTCTTGTGCCTCTGTCTTGCTCTCCGGCTGGGTCTGAACTTGAGGCTGAATAATAATGACCTGGGCGGGAGACAAGAGCGCCATGCTGACGTCCATTCTCGAACCTCCCCATCTCTGGCCCAAGGCGGACCTCTCACCCCAAGCTCTAGCCTTGGAGTCTCTATAGTGCCACAACAGAGGGAATACAGCCTCTCCTGAATCGGCCCCATCCCTGACCTCTGACCCAGCACCCAAGGGTATGAAAGTCCCTTTGGCTTCCTTCATCTCACAGAAGCCAGACCAGTTTCTAGACCACAGGTAGGTCTTCTTCAGGTTTGAGTGCTCCCAATTCGGGGCTGACTCAGGGCAACCCGACTCCTCTGCACTTCGGCCCCATGGCCCCCAAGCCACCCCCTGCGGCCCCCCAAGCCTCCTCCTGCAGCCCCCCAAGCCTCCCCCCGTGGCCCCCCAAGCCTCCCCCTGTGGCCCCCCAAGCCTCCCCCCGTGGCCCCCCAAGCCTCTCCCCCATGGCCCCCCAAGCCTCCCCCTGTGGCCCCCCAAGCCACCCCCATGGCCCCCAGCCTCCCCCCGTGGCCCCCCAAGCGGTCGGGCAGGGGTCCCCCAGGCCCGGGCTCACTCACTTTGTTGTCGGCACTGATGAGGAGAGGCTGGACCTTGATGCTGTCGCTGACCATGGAGACGGCGGCAGCGGTGGCAGTGGTAGAGCTGGGCTTGATGGGGGAGGCAGCATTGCTGGGGGACGTGGAGATGATGGCGTAGGCGACGCCGGCCCCGCTCAGAGGGGAGGGGAGGCTGGCAGGCTCCACCACAGGTTGGCTGACAGTGTTGTTGGCAGTGGGGAGGGCCGGGCTGGGGTTTTTGATGCTGACAACAGAAGCCTTCTGGAAGGTTGGCGTCTGCCTAGAGGGGCGCTCTCGGCACGGGGAGATGGGAAGGCTGTCGGGAATCAGGGTCTTTGGCCTGACCTGGGGGAAAGAGCAGTCTGCACTTGTAAGCCCCCACCACGGGACCAATAGAGCCGGTAAACTTGTAAAGCACTTTCTCCTACCCCCAAACCTTGTTGAGCTCTCACCTGAGCTCCCACCTGAGCCCTATGAGGATGGGATCATCCTCCCTTTTAACAGATTAGGAAATCTCAGAAGTCAAGGGACAAGACTGATCACACAACTAACACATGCCAAAAGTCAAATTTGAACCCAGGACTCCTTCCCCTTAGTCCCTCACATTCTCCCCTGGGCCCAATGCCTCCCACAGTGATAATGACCTTTGTAAACCCCCCTTCAGGAGGGGTCAGTATATAGAAATAGCTTTGCACCCCACGAATCTGACTTAATACTATTAATAATAAAACTTTGGTTGTAGTAGTCACCAGCAGTGACTCGCAAAATGCAAGACATGCTATGGAGGTTAGGGATCAGAAGGAACATTTGACTAAGAGAAGAGGAGGTGGGAGGAACAGGGAGCAAGAAAGCTGGAGACCCCACAGTTTGGGCAAGGCCATACTCAGACACAGGTGGGTCTGGGGAAGGGTCATGCTCCCATATGCAGCCAATCTCTACAGAGCAAAAAAAGAGCTTGGAGTTTGGAGGCACGAGCCTCCGAGGGAGGAAACAAGCGTTTCTGTAGTCCCTACTAAGGGCCAGATACTTTGCTGATTGTTGTTTACCAATGAGATCTCATTTGAGCTTTAGAACTCATCTTGTCAAATACCCTCTTTGTACAGAGGAGGCAAGAAAGGACCACCAGGGGAAGAGACTTTCCCAAGATCAGGAGCAAGGCTGTGCCGAGGGTTCATTTAGTCATTGTGAAGTGAGTCCTGAAAAGGAGAGGGGCCTGCCCAGGGACCTTGGGCCATGGAAACCTTAAAAAGGGAGAGATTTCAGAGAACAGTAGGTCCTGACCTGGAGAAAACAGACTCAGGGGAGGAAAGCCTTTGCCCTTTGCAGAATGACTGGGCAGCTGAACAGAACTAGGACAGGACCTCCTGGATCCTCTGCCTGGGCTGGAGGTTATCTGGGAGCTGCTCCAAGCCAAGCTCTCCAGGAGCCTCTCCAGCATCAGCAGCATTTCTGCACCCAGTCTTGCGACCTCAGCAAGCCCAAGGTGGTCTCACAAAGAACTGGGAGGGGAGGGGAAAGAGCAGCCTTCGTGCTGGCACCCAGCCCAGCTAGGCTGTGCTCCCCTAGCGCTGTGAGCTCACACCCCTCCGGACCCCTGCGGTCAGGACCTCATCTCCACGGACAGCGACCACCAAGCAGCCAAAGGCTGAGGGCTGCCTGCCTCTTATGGCCAAGGCTAGGAACTGGGAGCGGGTTCCCCTTTGGGGCTCGCAGCTTTGTCCAAAGAAGAGGGACAGGCAAGAACAGATGGAAAATGAATAAGCATTTACTAAGTGCCTAGGATGTGCCAGACACCGAGCAAACTGCTTTTTGCAAATATTAGCTCATTTGAGCCTCACCACAAGCCTGAAAGGTGGGTGCTATTATTATCCCTATTTCCCATTTGAGGAAACCGAGGCAGGCAGAGGGTAAATGACTTGCCCAGGATCTCAGGCTAATAATAAGTCTGAGGCTAGATTTGAACACTGGCTTTCCTGACCATTGCTCCATCCCCAAGTTTGTTCCTCAAGGGAGCAGGGCAGAAGATAGGGAGTCAGATTCAAGTCCAGACTCTGGCACTAATCTAAGGGGGGCTAACCTAAAGCAAAGTTCCTTCTCCCTCTCAGGACCTCAGTTACTTCATTTAGAAAATGAGGGGGATGGATTAGGGGACAATGAAGGAGAGCTGGAATTTCCATGGACCTTGAAAACATGATCCACCCGGGAGCTGTGTGAGATGGGGAAACTTGGGCACAGAGAGGCTGAGTAAGTTGCTCAGGCTCAACCAGCTTTTAAATTTCTTAGACAGAATTTGAACTTGAGTTCTCTTGATTCTAGTTCAAGATTCTATCTACTATGCCATCTCTTAAATGACCTCTAAGGTTCAGCTCTTCATGTCATAGTTTAAATTTCCTCCTACTTTTGATAGTCTGTTCCAATCATTTCACAAGCTTCTATTAAGCAATTATGTCAGTCAATCAACACTTATTAAACACCAGGCACTCTCCTGAGCACAGGGGACACAACAGAAAGAATTTAACAATCTCTCTCCTAGTTCCATGATTCTATGGTCCACAATGTAAAAGCTTCAAGTCATGGCCTCCCATACATTGTGGTGATCCCCAAGGACCTGCCTGGATCAGTCTGGAAACACTCCCCCAACAGAGAAACAGCAACCACACATCTTTTTTCTCTACCACAATAATTCACAAACTGCTCTAAGGTGTGGAGAGGTTGCAGTTGATGTCTATTCCCATGAACCCAATGGCTGTGTTTTAGAGCTGTCCTAAGATAGTTCTGAAACACCGAGACTCTGCTTTAGGACTCTGTGGTCCCCCAAGACAACAAGGCTCTGCTTTAGGATTCTGTCATCCCCCAAGACAACAAGGTTCTGCTTTAGGACTCTGTAGTCCCCCAAGACAACAAGGCTCTGCTTTAGGACTCTGTAATCCCCCAAGACAACAAGGCTCTGCTTTAGGACTCTGTGGTCCCCCAAGACAACAAGGCACTGCTTTAGGACTCTGTGGTCCCCCAAGACAACAAGACTCTGCTTTAGGACTCTGTGGTCCCCCAAGACACTGAATCTCTGCTTAGGCCTCTGTGGTCCCTCAAGACAATGAGCCTCTGCTTTAGGAATTTGTGGTCCCCCAAAACACCGAGTCTTTGCTTTAGGATTCTTTAGTCTCCCAAGACAACGAGTCTCTGCTTCTTTAGGACTCTGTGGTTCCTTGACTAAGAAGCAGAATCTCTGCTTTAGGATTCCATGGTCCCCCAAGACACCAAGTCTATGTTTTAGGACTTTGTGGTACTCAGAGGCTATTTGTAAGGCCATGATGGGGCTAGGGGAGAAATTGATGATTCTAAGCCTGAATGAGCTGCAGACTTTGAGCACATGCGATTCCAAGAGGCTTTGCTGCCATGAGTCTGAGGCAGAGATTCTTTGCTTTTAAGATTCTAAGCTTGGCAGGGCTGTTAAGAATGGGCTCCTGGGGATGCCGGCTGATGGGGACAAGGAGGTTTCAAGATCTAATTACTGTTTGCACTGAATAGCAATCTCATAATTAATATTTGTTGGTTTTTCTATTTAGCAGTGATTCCATGGCATACCAAGTGACTTGGTGATCATTTGTAACTCAGCAAGAGCCATAGCAGGGAGCAGGATGATTTTTGGAGGTTTTTCTAGGGAAAATCTTCCCAGTTTGTATGAAGTTACCAGGTGGACATATGTCTCATGGCCTCCAGTTGACAGGAAGCCTCTCTTTCCCTGTTTTTCAGTCCCTTTCTTCCAGGCAGTCTCCTCAACTACATCCTCCCCCTGATACAGAGTGAACATGTGTTCCCTTTTACCTATAGGATCAAATATTAATTAACCAATAAGCATTAAGAACTTATGCATCAAGTGGGGGTTTTGAGGGCTAAGAAAACAGGGAAGTGGGGAAAAACAGCCCCTATACCCATTCTAATAGGAGAAACAAACTTGTTGTTGGCATTTCAAGGCCTTCACATCTTGGCCCCTTCCTACTTTGCCAGCTTTCTTACACTTGATTCCCCCCACACACACATACACAAAATCAATAATCCAGCAACACTATCTCCCGGCTGTTCTTCATACATGACTATCCATCTTGATACCTCTACTGAGAATTCTCCCCCTCCTTACCTCACCTCTTCAAATCATTCATGTCCTTCAAGACTCACCTAAATACCCCCCTTCTCCAGGAGGGCTGGGCTGAGATTTAAAACTGGCCTCTTCCCTCCCTCCTTTCACGTTATCTTTAGTCCTTTTCTGTAAACTCTATGTCTTTCTACATGTGCATTTTGTTTTCCTCTTGCTATTAGAATGTAAGCCCCTTGAGGCAGAGATGAGGGAAGCTTTTTTGGGCTCAGTATCCCCAGGGCTTGGCATGCAGTCAGCAGTTAATTAAATGCTTGTGACTGATTGCAGCCTAAATATGTTGCCCATAGGGACTTCTTTTTCTAATGGGGCTGCTGTATCTTATGAAGTTGAGAGGCAGAGTCAGGAGAACTCAGAATCATAGGGCTGAGTTTGAGTTGATCCGATGACTTCAAGAAAGTCAATGAGTTTTCCCATTTTTAAAATGCAATCACAGGATTCTGGGATCTCGAAGTGAGAGTTGGAAGTGATCCCAGGCCTCCCTTTCCAGATTAGCAACTGATCCCAAGTCACACAGCTAGCCAGGATTTGAAGTCAGGTCCCCTATCATTGATAGGGGGCTCTCTCCACCATGCTACTGGACAACCAGGCTTACACTATGCTGCTAACTTCTGGTTGTTGTGGAGAAAACTCTTTGTAAACTTGCTATATCATCATCAGTGGGCAGCTGGGTATTGCAGTGGCTAGTGCACTAAGCCTGGAGTTAAGAAGACTCCAGTCTCAGACACTTACTACCAATGTAATGTAGATTATGGACAAGTCAATTAGCTCCTATTTACCTCAGTTCTTCACCTGTAAAATGGGAACACACTGCAGAAAGAAAAGGCAAACCATTCCAATATCCTTGCTAAGAAAACCTGTCTATGGCTCACATAGAATCCTTGTAAAGCTAGAATCACAGTACTCAAAATAAGGGACCTGGGAAGCCCTTGGAGTGTAGCTCTCCCGCTCTCTGTTACCCAGAGCTGTTTGCATGACAGTAGGCTCATGGGACAAGGGAGAAGTAAGGGTAGGGATCTAGTCAATGGGGAAGGTAACTAGGACCTAAATCCAGGGGTCCCCCAAAGCTACCTCTGGCTCCTCAGCAGCCTCACACTTACATGCACACACACACATAAGAGCATGAGGATATGTATGTACATATCCACACAGCCTTCAAGACTATAGTTGTGTTTGGAGTCACCAGTCATCATGGGCAAAGAAACATAGATTGTGGGCACAGAGTTCTCTAGATGTCCCTTCCGGGGACACGCTCTATCCCTAGGACAGGGATGAAGAAGGGAGATGCTCATGCCTGAAGGGATGGGGCAGTGGGATGAGGCTGGTTATGAGTATTGGAAAAAATTAAATATACTCAAAACAATTTACAACTTTAGCAAAGTTGGAGGATATAAAATAAGCCCACACAAATCATCAGCATTTCTATATATTACTGAAAAATCCCATCAGTAAGAGACCAAAAGAGAAGTTCCATTAAAAAAAACTGTAGACAAAATGAAATACTTGGGGTCTTCCTGCCAAGACAAATCTAAGAACTATATGGACATAATTATAAAACCCTCCACATACAAATAAAATCAGATATAAACAACTGGAAAAATATCAATTGCTTATAGGTAGGTCAAGCTAATATAATAAAAACAACAATTCTGCCTATTAGTCTATTTGTTCAGTGCTATACCAAACTGCCAAAAAATTATTTTACAGAACTAGAAAAAATTAAATAGTGACACCATGAAGAGTGCTAGATTTGGAATCAGAGGTCCTGGATTTGAATCCAGCTCTGACAGTGTGAACAGAGGGCATTTGCTTTTCCTCTCTGAATCTCAACTTTCTTCTTTGTCCCTCTGCAAGAGGGGTGGCCAAGGTCACCTTGAAGATACCTTTTAGTTCCAAAGGGACAACTCACTTATTCTGTTTTCTCTCTTCCCTTCCAGTCTAGGGGAGCTTGGCAAAATGAAAACAGAAGATCCCATAGGGTAAATCCAGGTTTTGTGACTAAGTCTCCACATTCAGTGTCCTCCTTTGCAGAAGGAAAGGGTTAGGATAGGTGACCTTAAAGCTCTGCCCACTGGCCACACTTCCAACTCAAAGCCATTGCTGGGCTTTCTCAGCGCGAATTTAGCTTCATCATGGAGGGTCCAGCTCCTTTCTTATCCCCCTTGATATAGCCAAGTTGAGGTATAATATCTATTCCCCATGGCTCCAGGAAACAGGTGATCTGGTCCCAGGAGTTTGGGCAGAAACAGAGAGACTCCCAGAGGCTACAGGGTGAAGGGGTCTCATCACCAAGATGGCCATGGAGGAAAAAGGGACACACACACACACATACACGCACACATACACACACAAGACAGAGAGAGAGAAAAGAGAGAGAGAGAAAGGAGAGAGAGAGAGAGAGAGAGAGAGAGAGAGAGAGAGAGAGAGAGAGAGAGAGAGAGAGAGAGAGAGAAATATGTTTTGTCCTTTTACCTGAGGTAGCGCTGCTGGTCCTTGCCCCACCAACCTGTGCAAGGAGCTGACCTGAGGAACTTTAATGGGCACTGCTGCAATGGTGCCCAAGGCCTGTGGGAGGAAACAGAGAGAGAAAGAGCAGAGAATGAGAACTCTGAAGATCCAAAGTAAGGTAACAGGGGTACAGTTACCCATCTCATCCATAATCTAGTACAGAATGTCAGAGCTGGGAGGGACCTTACAACAAGGAACGGTTTGCTCTAGGAGATTTGGAAAAGTCTGAACTAATGAGGCAGTAAAACAATTATTGGGGATTCCAATATGACCATTTTAGACCAAGACAAGCCTAACAGAAAGATAAGAAAGAAATTAAGGGACTGGAGGGGATTTTAGAAAAAGTGATTATGATAGAATTGCTGACTGAGAATCAAAAGGATTATACATGTTTCTTGGCTTTGCATTACATCCTTACAAGAACAGGTATGTGCTAGGACAAAAAGAAGAAAAGAAACACTCCTCTGTATTTCACAACATAAGGTTATAATCAGCAAGAAGAATTTAAAGAAAGGATTCATACTAACATGAAAATTAAATAAGAGAATGCTAAAAAATGAGTGGGCCAAAGGACAAATCATGGAAATAATAAATAACAATGAGAGAGCGTAGCAAAACTTTTGGGATGTGGCCAAAGCAGTCCTCAAGGGGAATTTTATTTCTCGAAATACTTTCATCAACAAAAGAGAGTAAAAGAAAGCATCAGCAAATTAAGCATGTAGCTTAAAAACAAACACTAGAAAAACAACACATTAAAAACCCCTAAATAATCATAAAACTATAACTTCTAAAAACCAAACACATAAACAAAAACAAAAAAGACATTACGTTGATAAACAAAACTAAGAGCAGCCAGTTTTGTAAAAATGCTAATTAAGTAAGCAAAATATCAACTGATTTAGTTGTGCAAAAAAGAAACCAAATTGCAAAAAGGAAAATTCATAATAGATGAAGAGGAAATAAAGGAAATTTTTAGGAATTATTTTGTTCTCATCTTTGCCAATGACAACAAAAACTTAAATGAAACTAATGAATATTTATAAAAATACAGAATAACCAGATTAAGAGAATAAGACAGCAACATTTAAATGACAGTCTCAGATACAAAAATTGAAAAAAAAATCTAAATGAACTCGTCAAGGAGGAATTTCCCAATATAAATGGACTTGTAAGTGAATTTTATTAAACATTCAAAGAAAATTAACTTCAACATCACATAAATGACTACATTGAAATAGAAAATAGGTAACAAATTTCTATAAAACAAATGTGATTCTGATTGCTCTAAGCCAAGGAAACATAAAATAGTGAAAGAAAAGTACAGACCAATATCATTAATGAATATTGATTTTAAAATGTTGAATAAAGTATTATCAATGAATTGAAAGCAATATTCTCAGAATTTTCCTTTTGGAAAGGACCTCCGGAGCCATCTAGCGTAATTCCAAAGATGATTCACTATGACCCAGTTGGATTTATATCAGAAACATAGGGATGGCTCAGCATTAGAGAAATTAAACATAAACCACATTCTGAACAAATGAAATAAAAAAATGTTAATTGGGCATTTAGTGTTTGCCAACCTCTGCCCTCAAGGAGCTTACATTCAAATAGGGGAGATAACACATATATGGAAAGCATAGATAGGGAGGTATGATTTACTTTGAAAAGTTACAAGAATTGTAAGCAATTTTTTAAAATCACAAAATTTTGAGAATGAAAGGAGAAAAATATTTTGACAAAGTACAGACTTCATTTTTGTAAAAAGCACTAAAAGCACAGTAAATAAAATGGACCTTTAAGTAATAAGTAGTATCTATCTAAATCTAAGAGCTAGCATTATTTGTAACTGAGAAGGATTAGAAGTCTTTCCAATAAAATTGGGAATAAAGCAAAAATCTCAAATATTATAATTTACTACAGTTCTACAAATTCTAGGTATAGGGGAGTAAGACAAGAAAAATGAGAAAATAAATATGAGTGAAGAGGAGGAAAACTCTACAGGAGATATATTTACAGAATCCTAAAAAACTAACATCAACACAAAAATAGAAATTTAAAAATAGCAGAATTATCAGATTCTCTATAGATTTCTAACAAAACCCAATAAGAAGAGAAAAGTAAATTCCATTCTCAGTAGCTAAAATATATATTTTTTTTAAACTTGGAAGCCATTCAAGATTTATATGACTGTAACTAAAAAACACTCTTTATAGAAATCAAGACTTGAATAATTGGAAAAAATTGTTTTTGGTTGGGTAGGCCAAAGAAATATGATAAAGACGAAGATACTACCCCAATAAATTAGTTCACAGATTTAGTGCCACAACAGTCTACCAAGGAATTATTTTATAGAACTATACAAAATAATAAGTTTAATCTAGAAAAAAATTCTAGAAAATCTAGAAAAATCTAGAAAAAAAAGTCAGCAATCCAGCATTGTTAGATAAGAAAAGTTAGTATAAAGTAGGAAAAAAATATTTTAGTAATGGCTAAAATAATAAAAAATTTAAATTAAAAACAGAAATAGGTTAAAAATGGAATACATTAGGTCAGTGAAACCCAGAAATAACAGAACCTCAAGGAAAAAAATAAAAAATTCAAAGACATCACTTATTGAAATAAAAAATTCTTATTTAACAAAAACTTAAGGAAGATTTGGAAATCAGCCTAATTAGGAATTAGGTTCACACCAGGATCTTGCAATATTTACTCCCTACTAAACTCCAAGTAGATAGACAATTTAAATGCAAAAAGTAATGACATCAAAAAATTAAAACAATTAGGTACCTCATATAATAATGGTTAGCAGAGAATTCCTTTTTAAAAAAATTTTATTAAACCTTTTCATTTTCAAAACTTATGGACAGATAATTTTTCAACACTGACCCTTGCATAGCCTTGCATTCCAAATTTTCCCCTCCTTCCTCTCACCCCCTCCTCCCCTAGATGGCAAGCAATCCAATATATGTTACACATGTTAAAATATATGTTAAATCCAATATATATAAACATATTTATACAATTATCTTGCTGCATAAGAAAAATCTGATCAAAAAGAAAAGAAATTGAGTAAGAAAACAAAACATAACAAACAACAAAAAGAGTGAGAATGTTATGTTGCAATCTACACTCAGTTTCCACATTCCTCTCTCTGGGTGTAGATGGCTCTTTTCATCACAAGATCATTGGGATTGGCCTCAATCACCTCATTGTTGGAAAGAGTCACATCCAACAAAATTGATCATTGTGTAATATTGCTGTTGCTGTGTACCATGATATCCTGTTTCTGCTTATTTCATTTAGCATCAGTTCATGTAAAACTCTCCAGGCCTCTCTGAAATCATCCTACTGAGAATTCTTAACTAAAATAAACTAGTAATCATAGAATGGACCACTTCAATTACATAAAACTGAAACACATGATGAAAACTCAACAGCTTTAGAAGCCATTCATTGGGACAGTTGGGAGTGGGGAAATAATCTTAGCAGCAAATATATCTCAGAACAATATGATATTCAAAATATACAAGAAATTGATACAAATGTAAAAGAACAAGATCTATTTCTCAATAGAGAAATGGTCAAAGGAAGTGAACAGACAGTATCAAAAGGAGAGAGGCAAATGCCGACAATGATACAGAATACTCTAAATCACTAATTATAAATATGAGGCATAAAATTTCAATCCTGTGGTTTCAGTTCACAGCTATCATATTTACAAAGATGAAGGATAAAAATGGGAAATGTTGAGATTTGCTAAGTAGAACTGTGAACTGGCAAACTGATCCAATCATTCTATAAAATAATTGGAAATTATTCCTAAAAATCAGCAAAAATTCCTTTTGATTCAAAGATATCAGTATTAGGAACATACATATTAGAGGCAAAAGACAAAAGAAAGTCCTATGTATGTAGAACTATCTATGGCAGCACTTTTATAGTGAACAAAAACCAAAATAGGTACCTATTATTTGAGTGATAGCTGGACAAACTGTGATCTATGACTGAAATGGAATACTATTGAGTAATGATAATGAATATAAGGAATTAAGAGGTGGGAATGTGTATGTAAACAAATACAAAGCATAACACATAGGGAAAGAACATCAATTTAAAACCATTTTGTCTCCCAAGTAGTGGCTGTAGAGGCCATGGAATTCCATAGAGTGCCAGGAGGGTAAGATGCACATCCTATCCATTCCCTAAGCCAATCCTTGCCTTATCTCCCACACAATTGTACTATCCCTTTCACATTCAATTCCTCACTCTCTCCCCTTCTAACAGCTGGCCTTTCTTGGCTATACTTGACATTGACACTTCAGTGTCATTACATACTAATTAAACCTGTTCACCTACATCAGCTGTGCAGGCAAATTGCCACATTCCATCCTTTCCAGGGCCAGAGCCCTTGTCCCTTGGATCACCACAGCAATGGAGGTGATCAAACAAAATACACCATTATTTCAGCAAGAAAGAATAAATGGTGCAGAATGAATGGGTATGGATAGGTTGGAATTCTGTCCTGTTTTACCAGACACCTCTTTTGAACATCCTTATTTCTTTGGAACACAATATCTTTCCAGTCTCCCAGATCCTCAAGGTCCTGTACACTCTTCACTTCTCACTCAGCTGAAATTGCTTCCCTCAAAGTCATCAATGTTCTTTCAGTGGACAAATCTAATGGTCTTTTTTTTAATCAAATCATTTATTTAACAAAAATATTACAAGAGCAGCAAAGCATATAAAATACAGAAATACAGAATGTCCCAAACCTTTCCCCAAATTCACCTCTGTTCTGATATTCCTGACATCTGTTGAGTGGACCTGATACAACAGGCACTTGGCTTCTCTACCTTGACATTATCTATTTGGTTTCTCACTTGCCTCTCACCCAATATATCCAATCCATTACCAAATCTTGACATTTCTACTTCCACAATATCTTCCTCTGACTCAGCTGCCTTGATGAATCTTATCACCTCACACCTGGACTATGCCCAGAGCGTCCTAGAAGATCTCCCTGCCCCTGTTCTCCCCTATCCCATCTATTGTGCTCATCAGCAGTCAGAGTGAATTTCCTAAATATCACTCTCCCACTCAGTGATTTTTTATTGACTCTCAGATAAAACCTTATTTCATGTCACATTTTAAAATTCTTACTTTGCATTATTACTTTTACAATTACAATGTATATATGTTGATTCACACATTATAGAGTTTATAAATAGGCTGACATGTATATATTGGGGTAGACACACAATTTTTTCACACTAGGGATACAATCAAAAAAGGTGTTGAGGTCATCAGCCCGGACAATATCCAACATGATGGAAAGGAAAACAATCTAGAATTCTCCAGAACTCTGGTGGCAGCTAATAAGGGCTCGAGTATGCTCTGCTAAGACATCTGTTGGCAGAGTTGATACCCAAGAGCTATGGAATGGAACATTTGTTTTCATATATGTCCAGTGTATTGGTTTATAATGCTTGAGTATAATTACTTATTATGTACGAATGATTAAATAAGAAAGCATCAATGAAGCATTTAGCATGTTCCAGGCACAAACTCTGGACACTTCTTTCAAGGGGCTTATATTCAAATGGAAAAGATCCCACACATTGAATGTGGTGGCCAGAGAAGGCTACTTTGCACTAGAAAATTACCAGAGAGTGAGTTACAAAGGAAAGCTTTATAGAAGAGAGAGGACTGTAGGAACTGAGTGTGGATTACAACACAGCATTTTTCACTCTTTTTGTTGTTTGCTTGAATTTTATTTTTTTCTCATTTTTTCCCTTTTTGATCTGATTTTTCTTGTGCAGCAAGATAGTTGTATAAACAGATATGCCCATATTCAACTTACATATATTTTACCATGTTTAACATATATTGAATTATTTGCCATGTTGAGGAGGGATTGGGGAGAAGGGGAAGAATTTGGAACACAAGGTTTTTCAAGGGTCACTGTTGAAAAATTATCCTTGCATATGTTTTAAAAATAAAAAAAAACTTCAATAAAAAAGAAAATGATGGAAAAATGTTATAAACTTATGTCAGTCAATAATCATTTATTAAGCATTTACTATATGCCAAATTCCACTTCTAAGCACTAGAGATACAAAAAAGAACGAGACTCCCTATCTTCAAAGAGCTCATAGGCTAATGGCAGGGGGAGGGGAGTGGGGAACACAACTAAACAAAATATGTACAATTAAACTCTCTAAAATATAAATAGGAAATACATAACAGAAGGAAGGTACATAACAGAAGGAAGAGGGGTGAGGACGGCTTCCTGTGGAAGATGAGATTTTAGTTAGAATTTAAAGGAAGCCAGGGAAGCCAGTAGGTTAAGATGAGGATGGAGCATTTCGGGCAGAGAGAATGATCAAAGCTGAGAGATGGAGTGTCTCGAAACCAGGAGGCTGGTGTCCCTGGATTCAAGAGTATGAGTCGGGGAATTGGGTGTAAAAAGTCTGAAAGGATAAGAGGGGGCAGATTGAGTGGCTTTGAATGCCAAACAGATCATTTAGTAGTAGTCCTTAACAGTGAGAGGGAGCCAATAGATTTTATTGAGTGGGGGGATGACATAGATCTGTTTTTTAGGGAAATCTTTAAAGGGTGTAGGAGGATGACTGAAGTGAGGAGAGATTAGAGGCAGGCACCTTCCTCCCAGAAGCTATCACAATGGTGTGAAGAGGGTCAGCATCAGAAAAATAAGGGGATATATTTGATGGAACAGAAGTAAAGTCTACAGACATTGAAGAGATATTGGCTATGAGAGAAAGGGGAAAAGGTGTGGTGAGAGATGCTGAGGAGTCCAGGTTGATTCCAATGTGGGAATGCTGAGGACCTTTGAGGATAGAGGTACCCTGATCAATAAAGGGAGGGTTTAGGGGGAAAGAGAATGAATCCTGCTTTAGATATATTGATGAAATGCTTATCATGAGTACAATTTTTTCCTCAGAGACATTCTCAGAGATATAGCACATTTCAGCTCAGAATTCTTTAGCTCAAAAAATTAAAATCAAAATTAAAAAAGAATTCTTCAGCTCAAAAGATTCAACACCCTCAGTCTCTTCAATAGTTGGGATGTGTATAAACATGTGGATCACCACAATCCTCCACATACTTAGCAAAGCAGAGTACTAAAAACCAGAGTATGGCCAAAGTTCTTGTTTAGCAACAGGCTGGACGAAAGGGAAAACAGTCAGTCAGTGAGTTAGTGGAGTAGAAGCTTCCTGAGGGCAGAGCCTGTTTCAGGTTTTTTTTCCCCTTTGTATAGGCAATACCTAGTACCCGACTAGCACTTAATGAACTGAGCTTTACTGCTTTCTCATTCTCCCTCTTTATGGGAGATTCAGCATGTGGAGATGCTTAATGCCTCAACAATTTTCAGACTTTTTTCTCTGTTTAAATTTGAAAAAGAACCATCTGTCTGTTAGTTTTAATTAGTTAATTAAAATCAAGTTGCTCAAAGATCGGGGTCCACACTTAAAACCGAAGGAGGCGGCGTTCGTTTCACAGGGACTCCTCCCCATTTCTTTGATAGCTGGACACTTCTAAAACACTGGCCAAGATGCCCCCAGGAATATGGAATTTGGAAGAGTTCCCACTTATTCCATGAGTTCTTTGTTTTTTGTCTTTCGTCTTTATTAATTTTAAGCAGCTGCCAAGGATGCCAGCACTTGACTGACTGGAAATAACTTTTATGTAGCACTTATGTGCCAAGTACTGTGCTAAACTCTTTATAATTATCTCATTTGAAATGTAAGATGTCTACTGAACATCCAGGTTGAGATGTCTAAAAAGCAATTGGAAATGAGAGACTTAAGAATCTCTCTAAACTCAGGTCACAGATTGAGTACAGAAAAGGTACATAGGGTTCACTCCAACAGATTTAGAGCGAGTATGGGAGGACCATTTCATCTTAGACTTAGAGAAGATGCAGGGGGACCACAGTAACAGATTTAGAGCTGGAAGGGGCTTCAGAGAATATTTAGCTGAATGCTTAAATTTTACAAATGAGAAAACTGAGACCTAAAAAGATTAATCACACAGATAGTAATTGTTAGAGCTGAGATTTGAACCTAGGTCTTTTGACTCCAAAAAAATCAGTATTTTTTTTTCCAGGGGAAAGGAAGAGTGAAAAGGTTTTATTTAGATTTTACAATCAGGTAGAGAAAATGGTGAAATATGAAAGCTGCAAAGAAGGCCCTGGTGCCTGACAATTGCTAGTATTATATCTATCTGTGCACATATATACACACACATTGGCAAGGACGTTTGTCTTTGTGTCCACAGCACCAAGCTTGTGGCCCTGCACTAATTTATTAAGTAGGTACTTAGTAAATTTTCACTGAATGGACTGAATGACATTCAGTCTGGGCCATGTTCCATTTGTCTTTACATCTTCCCTTCAGCCTTCCTACTTCTCCCAGACATATCCCCCACCCCCAAAGAAACTAGCTTAGCCACATTCTTACAAACCTTTAATTAACAAGCAGCAAAGACATGCTTCCTGGCGATGTCTGACCTTTCCTCACTTTGTCAGAATTTATTGATACCGGCAGAAACAATCATTGCAAAGGTTATTTTATGAGAGCTGGATACTTTATAGTAGCACTTTTGTCAAGATAAATGAGTTTCTTATGACTACATCTACAATTCTAAGTATTTTAATAATAATTTTCAAAAGGGGCCCTTAAAAGTCAAAGATAACTTTTAACCTCTCTCTAGTTTGCAGGCTACCTTGGGTGGCCTGGAAACCCCTGGAATTCTCTTGACAAAGCGAGACTGGATGGATGAGGAGAGTGGGGGGAAGGGAGGAAGCTAGGGTCAGAGTCAGCAATTGCTGGTTCTTACAGCCTTGGGCATTTTCTCCAACATGGGAGGGGGGAGGAAGAAATAATCAATAATAATAAGTCACATTTACACTGAGCTTTATAATCTATTATTACTATTACTACTAGTAATAAAGAATCATGGGCTTTTAGAATCTCATAATCTACAAAGAACAAAAATTGCAAGTGGCAAAAAGGGCAATACAAAAGGTGGCCCTAACATGTCACTAGGTACCTCAATGGTTGAGGTACTTGGACTTGCTCAAGAACATGTGTGATCAGAAAAGAGTTTGGGCCGGCCCAACTCACAAGAGCAGGGAACAACATACCCTATTTCTCACTTTTGCCAAAGTACAGAGTATTATTGAAAGAATATATGAAAAATTTTAGGGAGATAAATTGGAAGCCCCATCATGAAGGATTTATGCCAGAATATGAATATGAATCACACAGAGTGAGTAGATGGAGGCAGATTGTTGAGTGGTGATCTTGGAAGGAAGTGCTACTTGAACTGTTTAATAAATGCATGCTGACTGACACTAATAAAATCATGGACCCTTCAAAGTATATCCTCTAAATTTCAATATGGAACAAGTTTACATATATTTCCAAAGATCCTTGCTTTCATTAACATGGATGCATCTTTCCCACTCAGATCAACAGTCTTTTGTGCCTCAGTTGATATTTTCTTTTTAAAATTTGAATAGTATTTTTTCTATATACATGTAAAGATAGTTTTCAACATTCATTTTTGTAAGACTTAAGAGTTGAATTATTCATCCTTCTTCCCTTACTTTCCCCCTGCCCAAGACAGCAAGCAATCTGATATAGATATGTGCAATCCTTTTAAACATATTTCCATATTTGTCATGTTGTACAAAAACCATCAGATCAAAAGGAAAGAAACCATTAAAAAGAAAAACAAATGAAAAAAGGTGAAAATACTATGCTGTGATCCACATTCAGTGTTCATAGTTCTCTCTCTCTGATGCAGATGGTATTTTCCATCCCAAGTCTATTGCAATTGCCTTGAATTACTTCATTGTTGAGAAGAAGCCAAGTTCATCATAGTTCATCATCATATCTTATTTCTATGTACAAAGTTCTCCTGATTCTGCTCACTTCACTCAGCATCATGTCATTTAAGTCTCTCCAGACTTTTCTGAAATCAGCCTGCTCATCATTTCTTATAGAATAATAATATTCCATTCCATTCATATACCATAACTTATTTGGCATTCTCCAACTAATGAGCATTCCCAATTCCTTGCTTCTAGAAAAAAGGGTTTTTACAAATATTCTTGCATTCGTGGGTCCTTTGCTCTCTCTTATGATTTCTTGGGATATGAACCCAGTAGTGAGACTGCTGGATCAAAGGGTATGTACAGTTTTACAGCCCTTTGGCCATGATTTCAAATTGCTCTCCAGAATGGTTGGATCATCTTACAAACCCTTCCAACAATGCACTAGTGTCCCAGTTTTCCCACATCTCCAACACTAATCATATTTTCCTGTCATCTTAACCAATATCAGTATTCTTCTCTCACCTGGAGGCTATACTTTTGGTGGTGGGAACAAATATTATTACTAACAATAATGGCAGACATTTCTCAATAGCTTTATGATTTGCCAAGTACTTTCCAAACAGCAGGGTGAAATGGAAGTAAATACTATGGATGGCATCCAATCCAACAAACCTTCATTGAAGACTAACGACATGCTAGATGTGGTGCTTCATGTTGGAGGAGCAATCTCAAAGTGAGCACCTTTCATAAGAGTGAAGGATGTTGGGCAAGTCACTTCATTTCTCCATGCCTCAGTTTTCTTCTTTGTAAAGTGCTGGAGCTTGCCTTGATCATCAGGGAGGTCTCTTTTGACCTAGAGTTTCATGATCTTCTATGACTTGCTCACAATAACACAATGTCAGATGTAGAATTCAAGTCCAGATCCAGAACTATTTGCTCCACACCATTGCCTCTCCAAAAATCTCCTGAATAGATTTGAACCTCAAACCTCAATATGTAATAAAAGTAGCTCTAATTGTCATCATAAACATCCTCTTGGGGAGCACAGTAACAGCACCATTCTATACATAAGGAAATAGAGGAGTGAAATGACTTGACCAATGTCACATAGCTCCTGAATAGCAAAACCAGGCCCTCAGTCTCAGGTCTCTTGGGTCGAGGTCTGAGGTTCTCTCTGCTTGAGAGACACATGGAATCCTTCCACTAAGACCAGATTAAGGACATAATGGCCACTGCCACCTAAAGCTCACGAGTAAAGTGGAATCCTACATTTCATCATCCCTTTGAAAACCCTCAACTATGCTACATTTTTCACACATTTAACTCTAGAGTCTAGTGGAGTCTTCTTACAGAAAGATAGCATCAGAAACAATTGTCATAAATGTTCCCGGTCAGGTCTGTATTCAATGTTGACAACAGCCAACAGCCACAGGATGGATTGGATTCTTCACAGGAGAATGATGAGGGCTCAAATTGCCATGGCAATGGTAAGGTGGGGCATTCTGAAGCAGAAGAGGGGAGAATTGGGGATGATCCTGCAATCTGTGTGATTTGGGCTTACTTTGTCTTCTTCCTTCGTTAGCTTTACTAATCTTCCCACATGAGGAAGCTCTTCATCATTGAGACATAAGTTTGCAGCTCAGGAAGTAGCCCATGGCTCTAAACTGGACAATCCCATGGGCCTTGCTTTTAAGGTGTGATTTCAGCATCATACTAGAGTTAAATGTGCCTGGACCTGCAGCGTGTTCTACATAAAAAAAAAAAAAAAACAAAACCCTGGATTTCTTCTGAGGCCAGAAGCTAGGCTCTGCTAATCACTGCCTTGTGACCTTCCTCATTATGGGTACCCATTTCTTCATTTGTGAAAAGATAAGGATACAGACCTTCTAGGTCTGGTGGCAAGATCAGAGACCTATAAAGAGTCCTTTGCAAAACTCAGGGTAGTCCTATAAAAATCAACTCCCATTGCTACATGTCCCATAAACAAAACATCCCTGAAGTTGGGTGAGGGGTATTTCACTATCATCTAGTCCAACATCCCTTCTGAAGCAGAAATTTCCTCCACAGCACCCAAGACAAACATTGCACACCTTCTGCTTCAGCTCTCTCCAGGATAGGGGGTTTACTCTCAAAACAAGACAACCCAATATGGTTGGTTAACTCTGTTATTAAGTTAGATTCTATTTATCCCAAATCAATTTTTTAGAATTTTATGCAGTGACCATAGATCTCCCTAAAGAACTAGCTCTGTAGACTATTATTTCAAGACTCATATTCCCAACTAGACCACATGTGCCTGAAATAATAAAAATATTTTGGAGTAGAGTTTACAAAGTGCCTTACATTCACAATCTCCTTTGAGTTCCACAATAACCCTAGGAGACAGGGACCACAGGAACCTCCATTTTATAGATTGGAAACTGAAGCACCAAAGGGTAAAGTTTGGTACAGAGGTGCAAGAGAGAGAAAGCTGAAAAGGCATGCTGGAGATAGATTGGGGATGGTCAGGAATAGTGGACTAATTATATTTGGCTCCCCAGGAGGCTGAAGACTATGCATACAGTGAGTGCTTTAAAACCTGTCATTAACTTAAATTGCTAGTCATGGCGAAGGTTCATAGAACCTGACGGCACCCAGGACACGTAGACAAGGTGTGCTGGCAATAACCTGTAGCTTTAACCAGGAAGCTGCACCTGCAATCTCAACATGCCAGTAGTAATTGTCCACTCTGGGGCAAGCTGCAGGAAGTCTAGAAAGCCCAGCCCATTCCAAAGGCAGTGTTCTTGATGTGCTCCATGCTCACCAGGGAGCCATTTCTATCAGGAGACAGGAAAACACACTAGTGATGATTTGGAAGTTGATGAGAAGCCTCTTACCAGAAACCCCTGCCCTCACCATTGCAAAGTTGATTAACATGCAGAGATATTATATGATGTTGCTGAAGAGGCAATGTACCCCTAAAAGGCCAAGGATGGATGCCCTGACCTGTGCTGCAACATCTCCATTCCGGTTTGGGCTTTGCCAGGAAAGTGGACTGGGGAGGAAGAGACTTGGCACACACACACCACTGCAGGGACTGGCATCCCTCTGAAGTCTCATGACTCCAAAGGAGCCAATGTTTTCCACAAACAGCTGACTTTGGGGAAGCTAGGGAAGCCAGCTTGATTTTCCATTCCCCTTCACACATTCAGCATCCTAGACTCTCATCTGTTGGGTCTTGCCCTGCACTCTCCCACCTTTGTGCATTCACCTAGGTCATCTGCTATTCCTGAAAGACACTCCCTCTGCTTTCTAGCCTGCTGAAATCTTTAGATTATTCTAGAGCACTTTGGATCACAGGCTAACACAGAGTACACAGTTCTGCTGCAGACTGGGTGACACATTTAGAACTTCTGAGAAATTCAGAAATTTATCTCAGGTCAGTAGTAGAGGAAAGAAGAGATATGAGAAGCACATGGTGTGACTGTCCAGAAAGGAATTTTTTTTAAACTTGGTTTTGAATGCCTGCTCCCATATTTACAAGGTTGAATGACACTTCCCTGGTCAGAGCCCAGCTTTCCCTCGTTATAACATCCGTGCACTGCCTGATGCTTCCAACGGTATAACTTTGCATCTCATTCTTATGGGGTTGAACTAGATGATTTTAAAGTGAACTCTTTCAGCTATAAATCTGTGATTTAGAGCATAAAACTTAAAATGGCCAAACATGGAACACAACAGCAGCAGAGCCAGAAAGGATGAGGAGGGTACAGAAGCAGTGAGAGTGGAAAGCAGGAGATGGATGTGGGAGACTTTAAGAAGCAATACCACAGCAGACTATTTAGAATAAAAGGGTTAAGGAAATTCTTTTATTCCATAAATTAAGATTTTAGTAAATAAAAAAATTTTAAAAATAGAAGAAATAATGGCAAACTTAAATGATCTCCCTGGCAGAAACAAAATCTGGAGTGATGCAGTATGGGAAAAGGAGGGAAGGGACTTAGGATGGAGAGGGCTGATTTGACCCAAGGACTGATACCATAAGCCAGTGATTCTAAAGTGCTCTAAGACTTACAAGGTACTTACACACACATATACATAGGTACATAGATATGAATAATATATCTCATGGATATGTACGTGTGTGTGTGTGTATGTGAAACTAAATTCTTGAATGTACACACTCATGGCCTGCCTGGATTACTGCAATGATCTCTTAGCTACTCTGCATCTCAATGCTAAGTCCCAGAGTTAAGACTGGAATCCAGGTCCTCTGGTCTATGACTGCACTTCCCACTATCATCACAACTTCTTTTCCCAAAGAAAATTCAAGGAGATCATATTCAACTCAAAGTTGGCCTGACAAATCTGTCCCATAATGCTGTTGTCTAGAAGGCCACCTGTGGGGAACAGCACAATTCATGCTCCAAAAAGGACTGATTCCCTGAGTTTCTTCCAGTTCTGGAATACTATATATGTTCAGGGCTCCCCAATTTCCAACTTTCTGCCACTGTGTGGGTACTGCTCTGGTTTCTTTGTTCAGCACCTAGCACACAGGAGAAGCTTAATAAATGCTTCAAGAGTGAATGAATGAATGACCAGTCCCAGCTGGTAACATCCTCTCACTGGGGACCTGCAGTCTGAGACAGGAATTCTCTTACTCCCTGGAGAAGGCAAATTCTAAAGAATGTAATCCCAAAGGCTTGAGATAATTAGCAACCCTCCTTCCCTTCCTCCTACCCTCACCTCTGAGTGCTTCTACTTCATTAAACCTAGAAAATGATGTTTACCCCCTATCTCTATTATCCTAAATCCAGCCTGGACCTTCCCTACGGTTGCTGACTCCTCCTGCTCACAAGGAATCCACAAACCCCTTCAGTGTCTCAAGTCCTATTAATCTGCTTCCCTATCACTCTCCTGTCAGTGAAGAGAGGCTGGTGTAACACAAAGGAAAGCTGAGTGGAATCCTATGTTCCAGTTCTGTCCGATGTGCTGTCTACTGCTGGTTTGTGACCCTGGCTGAGTCACAGACCCCTATATTCTGGCTTCCATGGGCTGAAAGGGGACACTTGATGGACACTGCTGCTCTGATACCAGAGGTCCTAAGGTCCAGATTAGCCCCAAATCTGAGCAATCTTTTACGGGAAAGAGGTGATCACTGTCTTCGGCACTCTGCAGTCCTGGGTGGAAAGAGCAACATACGAGGAACACTAGGATGTCTCTAAAGTCCCTCTCAACTCTCATGGCCCGGTTCTAAGTTCCCTCCCATTTCTGACATTTTCTCTCCTTAGGTCCCTCCCAGTTCTGACAGCCCCTGTTCTAAGCTCTTCCCAGCTATGATACTCCCTGTTATAAGCCCCCTCCCAGCTATGATACTCCCTGTTATAAGCCCCCTCCCAGCTCTGACATCCCCTGTTCTAAGCCCCTTCCCAGCTCTCATAGACCCTGTTCTAAGGTTCCTCTCATCTCTGATAGCCCCTATTCTAAGGCCCCTCCCAGCTATGACACCCTTGTCCTAAGCCCCCCCCATCTCTGATAGCTCCTATTCTAAGGTCCTTCTAAGCTCAGACATTCTCTAATCTGAGGTCACTCCCTGTTACCATCCCAATTGCAGTGACTCTCCTAACGCTCCAGCAAGAAGATAATTAATGGGTGTCTCATAAAAACCACCCATTCAATGGTTTGGCCCTGTCTGGGCAGCACGCAAAACTGATCATCCACTTGGGTTTTCCTCTGTGGATAGTTAGTCTCCTTGATTGGAGAGCCAGGTTTGCTTCTTTGAAGATTCCATTGATAGGAAAGCTTGTCATTGGATTAATTCCTGCCTGGGACCTTCGGTGGGCAGAGGTCTCCCAGTTTTATACCCAACTTGATACGTAAGTCCTTAGGGGCTTATCAAACCAGGTCAACTCTTCATGAAATTGTTACAGATTCCTCATAAAGGAAGCCCAAGCCAGCAGAACACAGACATGCATAGAATCAGGGTTTATTTTGAGCTCCAAAATATGGCTCCTTCAGGTTCTCTATGTAGTGCTGAACATGTCTGACCTGGCACAGACAAAGGCAGGGGATGATTATACCCCTACTACTATCCTGAGGCCAGGAAGAACCCCACAATTGAGTCTCAGGCACTTAAGGGGCATCTTGGCAACCAAGGCACAGACTACTAGTTCTCCAGCCCCTAACAAGCATTGATAGGTATAGATCATTTCCCTAACCCCCCCAAAAAATTCTCCAAACCATTGATGATCCTCATCTCCTTCTTCAAAGGTAAATGTCAATCCATCTATATTGCATTTAAAGCTATCTGGGATGGGACTCAACTATACCTCGCCAAACTTATTTGAAACACATTGCTAACAATAAGAATGCACAACATGTTCTTTACCAATGTTCAACATTGATCATAATAACAGTACTTGATCGAGCCCAGCCCAAGGTCAAATGCCAGCCCCTAGGGTTCCCGAGCCTTGGTGTTCTGTTTGGTGTGGTCTGATAGCCTGCGTGGCCTTGTGATCTCCAACACTTCCCCACTCTTTGTGGTTGCAGGTCACTTGGTGCCCCCCATTCTGGGGCTTCCAGATCACTTTGGAGATACCTGTCTTGTGGTTCTAGCCAGAGAAGCGAAGCCCACAGAAGGCTTGAATACAAGCCCTTGGACTTATCCCATCTCACATCACCTTGTTGGCAGGCTCTCCTCAAGTTTCTCCACTAAGACCAAGGCCAGACTGAAAGGCTCTCCAGAAAGCTGTCCAGCCCCAGGAAAGAGATAATAAAGAATTTAGACTATAACCCCTGGCTACTCTTCTGGTGATTACTGAACTGAACAAAGTCTGCCTGAAAGACCCCCAAAAAACTAAAACAAAGAACATGACAGATAAATATTATCTGACATTTACATACTGCCTCTTGTATGAATGTCACAGGTCTAAGGGCTGTATTATTGATTACTAATAATTAGCATTTATGGAACCTACTATGTACCAGTCACTGTAATATTAAATTTAGGGAAATTCATAAAAAAGTGTTACCATTTACAGCACCTGCTGTCAGCCATATCGATCATATCTGGGATTTTTGGTACCTACTATGTGACGGTAATTGTTCTACTCAATGTACATTTATGGATGTGACAGTTTGCAATGATCACACCTAATATGTGCCAATCGTTCTGAAAAAACCTGTCCAGATATGAATAATAAGAGTAATCATTTATAACCCCTATTATGTTCCAGTCAATGATCCAAGCATTATACACAATTTAAAATTCACAGCTACCATTTGCTAGAACTACTATGTGCCACTCACTGTGTGAAACACTCTATTAGTAATTGCTAGTAAGTACACACAGCCAAGTATGTGCCTGTCACAATTCTAAGCACTTTCCATAGGGAAATAAGAGGTGACATTTAAGGTGCCTACTATGTACCAGTCAATATAGAAGGGAATTCACAGAAATTCATAAAAAATAGCATTTATGCCACCTGCTGTGAACCAGTCAATGTGCAAAGCACTTTACATTTATAATAGAGTATAACTGGGACTGATGGCACCTACTATGTCCCAGTAATTGTCCTACTCAATGGACATTAATAGTAAGGTTTCCAATTATACCACATACTACGTGCCATCCATTTTACGAATTCTTTCCAGATATTAATAATAATAGCTAGCATATACCCCTGTTACTCTTGCAAGTATTATCCAGAAATGACTCCTCATACCTAGCATTTTATACCAGCTACTGTGTGCCAGTGAAACACACTCTCTCTTTCCCAATAGCTAGTATTTACATACTGCCAAATATGTGCCTGTCACTATTTTAAGTACTTTCCATAGATAAATAATAGCTAACATTTACATAGTGCTGTTGTGATAAGGGAGCCCCCTGCTAGTGGCTGCTGGAGGTCTAACTCAGACCTGTAGAATGGATCTCTTCATTTGAGAGGATGAGGAGGATACAAGGAGGCTGAGAGGCAGTTGCCACTCTCTGACCATTCATTCCACCGAGAGGCAGTTGGTGTTCTCTGACCTCTCCACAGAGGGGCAGTTGCGGTCTCTCGGACCTCTCCCCTGAGCCGCCGTTGGGTTGTCTGACCTCCTCCACTGAGAGGTAGTTGCCGTTCTCTGACTTCTCCACAGCGCGGCAGTTGCGGACCCTCTGACTTCTCCCGAGCCACCGTTGGGTTATCTGACCTCCCCCAGTGAGAGGCAGTTGCGGTTCTCTGACTTCTCCACAGCGCGGCAGTTGCGGACCCTCTGAACTCTCCCCTGAGCTGTCCTTGGGTTGTCTGACCTCCCCACTGAGAGGCAGTTGCCGTTCTCTGACTTCTCCACAGCGCGGCAGTTGCGGACCCTCTGAACTCTCCCCTGAGCTGTCCTTGGGTTGTCTGACCTCCCCACTGAGAGGCAGTTGCCGTTCTCTGATTTCTCCACAGCGCGGCAGTTGCGGACCCTCTGAACTCTCCCCTGAGCTGTCCTTGGGTTGTCTGACCTCCCCACTGAGAGGCAGTTGCCGTTCTCTGATTTCTCCACAGCGCGGCAGTTGCGGACCCTCTGAACTCTCCCCTGAGCTGTCCTTGGGTTGTCTGACCTCCCCACTGAGAGGCAGTTGCCGTTCTCTGATTTCTCCACAGCGCGGCAGTTGCGGTCTCTGAATTCTTCACTGAGTCGCCGCCTTTGGGTTGTCTGACCTCTCCACCAAGAAGCGGTTGCCGTTCTCTGACCTCTCCACAGAGCGGAAGTTGCAGTCTGTCTGACCTCTCCACTGAGCGGAAGTTGCGGTCTCTCTCACCTCTCCACCGAGAAGTAGTTGCACTTTCTCTCACTTCTCCACCGAGAAGCAGTTGCGCTCTTTCTCACCTCTCCACCGAGCGGAGTTGCGCTCTCTCTCACTTCTCCACCGAGAGGGAGTCGCCGTTCTCTGCCCTCTCATAGAACGGTCGTTGCAGTCTCTTTGACCTCTCCACTCAGTGGAAGTTGCGGTCTCTCTCACCTCTCCACCGAGAAGCAGTTGCGCTTTCTCTCACTTCTTCACCGAGCAATTGCGCTCTCTCTCACTTCTCCACCGAGAGGGAGTTGCCGTTCTCTGCCCTCTCATAGAGCGGTCGTTGCAGTCTCTTTGACCTCTCCACTCAGTGGAAGTTGCGCTCTCTCTCACCTCTTCACCGAGAGCAGTTGCGCTCTCTCTCACCTCTCCACCCAGAGGCAGATGCCGTTCTCTGACCTCTCCAAAGAGCCGCAGTTGCGTTCCCTTGCGTTCCCTTACCTCCCCACCAAGAGGCCGTTGCGTTCTCTGACCTCTCTCCTCTTCTCTCTGCCTCCACTTTATTTCATTCCCAGTCCACAGGTAACACCGCGTCGGTAAAGGCTGCCCCACAACTCCCTCAAGTGTCACAATCCACAGCTGCTGAGGCTCTCGGAGAATTCACCTTGCCCTCTCACCCAGGTATGCTCCCTAACATTTATAGCCCTTATTATTTTCCACTCACTCTTCCAAGCATTATACAGAACTTACCACTCATCCTACCTCCTATGTGCCAGTAACCATGTGAAACACTATCCATATATTCCACTATCTAGAATTTACATACTGCCAAATTTGTGCCTGTCGCTGTTCTGAAGACTTTCCATAGAGAAATCATAGCTAACATTTACATTGTGCTATGGGTGCCATACTTAGTTATTATTAACTACCATTTGTGGTATCTACTATATGCAAGGTCATTGTAGAAGGGAATTCAGAGAATCATAGAAAGAGTTTGCCTTGATACCACTTGCTGTGAGTCATTCACTGAAAAACTTGAAATGTATTGATCATGACTGGCATTTATGGCACCTGCTCTGTGCCAACAATTGTCCTTGGAAATGTACATTTATTAATACTAATGGTTTACATTGTAGCACCTACAAAATGCCAATCTTTTTGCAAAGAACATTCTAGGTATTCACAGCAATTATTTCCAGTGATGGTGCCAAGCATTATACCGAAAAGAATAATCATAACTAGAATTTGATACCACCTACTATATATGCAAGGCATCACGTGAAACACTCTCTCAATATTCGTCCCACCTTGTATTTATAGACTGCCAAATAGGTGCCTTTCCCTGTTCCAAGGAATTTCCATATTACTTACATTTAAATACTGCCTACTGTATGCATCATTGTGTTAAAGGTTGTATATTTATTAATGATAATAACTAGCATTTATGGCACCTACTATGCACCAGTCATTGTAGAAGGGAATTCACCGAAATTCATAAAACATTTAGCCTTTAGACCACCTGCTCTGAACCGTTCACTGTGCAAAGCACTTTACATTTATTGATCATAACCGGGATTTATGGCACCTACTAGGTGCCATTCATTTTGCAAAAAAAAAAAAACACTTTCTAGATATTAATAACACCTAGCATTTATAGTCCCTGTTATCTTCCAATCACCCAAGCATTATACCCGATGTAAAATTCATAGATACCATTTTACATCCCCTACTATGTGCCATTCGCCATGCTCCTCACACTTTCCATATTAATAATTGCTAGTATTTACACATTGCCAAATATGTGCCTGTCACAATTCTACACACCTTCCATAGGTATATAAGAGCTGACATTTACATACTGCCGACTGTGGGAAAGTCGCAATACTATAGGCTCTATATTGATTAGCAATAATAACCAGCATTTATGGTACCTACTATGTACTACCAGTCAGTGCAGAAGGGAATTCACAGAATGTCATAAAACACGTTAGCAGACATGCCACCAGCTCTGTGCCAGTCACTGTGCAAGCACTATACTTTTACTGATCATGACTGGGATTTATGGGACCAACTATGGGCCAGGAACTGTCCTACTCGATGTACATTTATTATTAGTAACAGTTTCTAATTATACCACAGACAATATATGTGCCATTCATTGTACAAACTCTTTCCAGATATTAACCCATCTTGGAGTTCCGGATCCCTTTGAAGACCCCCGGCTCGGTGTTCCAGGCTGCCTACTGTGTATTGTCTTCGTGTCCTAGGTGCCATGGCTTGGGAACCTGCGTGGGCTCGGCATCTGTGGCCTGGTGTCCTGCATTTGCCTCGTGACCTCGAAAAGCTCGCCTAAAGGCGTTTCCCCTACAGAAAGGTCAATCCCCAGCCAGGGGCTTTCTTCACATGTTCTATTCTGTGAAAAAAAAACCCTGTTCTACCCCAAGTCCTCTAGATCTCTCACCAGTCTGTGTTCACCCTGAGGAAGAAATTTGATCTCTTTCTGGGGGAAATGCAGGGAGTTGGAACTTACCCACCTCCAACCCTGCCATGCTTCCAGAATCCTCCCCTGGTACTGTGTGACAAAGAACATTTGAGAAACAATGGTCCTTACCTTCTGGGAATTCCTTCCTTAAAACCCCACAGCCACCAAAACAATCTTGCAAAATTGTAGAACTGTTATCATTTCCCTACCTCCCCCCCCCAAAAAAAATCTCCAAACCGTTAATGATCCTCATCTCCTTCCCCAAAGGTAAATGTCAATCCATCTATATTGCATGTAAAGCTGCTCTGGGATGGGACTCAAGTATAGTTCTCCAAACTTATTTGAACACATTGCTAATAATAAGAATGCACAACATGTTCTTTACCAATGTTCAACATTGATCATAATAACAGTACTTGATCGAGCCCAGCCCAAGGTCAAATGCCAGCCCCTAGGGTTCCCGAGCCTTGGTGTTCTGTTTGCTGTGGCCTGGTAGCCTGCGTGGCCTTGTGACCTCTAATATTTCCCCTACTCTTTGTGATTGCAGGTCACTTGGTGCCCCCCATCTGGGGCTTCCAGATTACTTTGGAGACACCTGTCTTGTGGTTCTAGCCAGAGAAGCGAAGCCCACAGAAGGCTGGAGGCTTGAATACAAGCCCTTGGACTTATCCCATCTCACTCCACCTTGTTGGCCGGCTCTCCTCCTCAAGTTTCTCCACTAAGACCAAGGCCAGACTGAAAGGCTCTCCAGAAAGCTGTCCAGCCCCAGGAAAGAGATAATAAAGAATTTAGGCTTTAACCCCTGGCTACTTTTCTCGTGATTACTGAACTGAACAAAGTCTGCCTGAAAGACCCCCAAGAAGCTGAAACAAAGAACATGACAGATAAATACGATCTGACATTTACATATTGACTATTGTGTGAATGTCACAGTTTTAAGGGCTGTATTATTAATTACTAATAACTAGCATTTATGGAACCTACTATGTACAAGTCACTGTAATATTAAATTTAGGGAAATTCGTTAAAAAAAAAGTGTTAGCATTTACACCACCTGCTGTCAGCCAGTAACTCTGCAAAGCATTCATATAATCGATCATATCTGGGATTTTTGGTACCTACTATGTGCCGGTAATTGTTCTCCTCAATTTACATTTATTGATGTGACAGTTTGCAATGATCACACCTAATATGTGCCAGTCGTTCTGAAAAAAACTGTCCAGATATGAATAATAAGAGTAATCATTTATAACCCCTATTATGTTCCAGTCAATGATCCAAGCGTTATATGCAATTTGAAATTCACAGCTACTCTTTGCTAGAACTACTATGTGCCACTCACTGTGTGAAACACTCTATTAGTAATTGCTAGTAAGTACACACAGCCAAGTATGTGCCTGTCACAATTCTAAGCACTTTCCATAGGGAAATAAGAGGTGACATTTAAGGTGCCTACTATGTACCAGTCAATATAGAAGGGAATTCACAGAAATTCATAAAAAAATAGAAGCATTTATGCCACCTGCTGCGAACCAGTCACTGTGCAAAGCACTTTACATTTATAATAGAGTATAACTGGGATTGATGGCACCTACTATGTCCCAGTAATTGTCCTACTCAATGGACATTAATAGTAAGGTTTCCAATTATACAACATGCTACGTGCCATCCATTTTACGAATTCTTTCCAGATATTAATAATAATAGCTAGCATATACCCCTGTTACTCTTGCAAGTATTATCCAGAAATGACTCCTCATACCTAGCCATTTTATACCACCTACTGTGTGCCAGTGAAACACACTCTCTCTATCCCAATAACTAGTATTTACATACTGCTAAATATGTGCCTGTCACTATTTTAAGTACTTTCCATAGATAAATAGCTAACATTTACATAGTGCTGTTGTGATAAGGGAGCCCCCTGCTAGTGACTGCTGGAGGTCTAACTCAGACCTGTAGAATGGATCCCTTCATTTGAGAGGATGAGGAGGATACAAGGAGGCTGAGAGGCAGTTGCCACTCTCTGACCATTCATTCCACCGAGAGGCAGTTGGTGTTCTCTGACCTCTCCACAGAGGGGCAGTTGCGGTCTCTCGGACCTCTCCCCTGAGCCTCCGTTGGGTTGTCTGACCTCCTCCACTGAGAGGCAGTTGCCGTTCTCTGACTTCTCCACAGCGCGGCAGTTGCGGTCTCTCGGACCTCTCCCCTGAGCCGCCGTTGGGTTATCTGACCTCCCCCAGTGAGAGGCAGTTGCGGTTCTCTGACTTCTCCACAGCGCGGCAGTTGCGGACGCTCTGAACTCTCCCCTGAGCCGCCGTTGGGTTATCTGACCTCCCCCAGTGAGAGGCAGTTGCCGTTCTCTGACTTCTCCACAGCGCGGCAGTTGCGGACCCTCTGAACTCTCCCCTGAGCCGCCGTTGGGTTATCTGACCTCCCCCAGTGAGAGGCAGTTGCGGTTCTCTGACTTCTCCACAGCGCGGCAGTTGCGGACCCTCTGAACTCTCCCCTGAGCCGCCGTTGGGTTATCTGACCTCCCCCAGTGAGAGGCAGTTGCGGTTCTCTGACTTCTCCACAGCGCGGCAGTTGCGGACCCTCTGAACTCTCCCCTGAGCTGTCCTTGGGTTGTCTGACCTCCCCACTGAGAGGCAGTTGCGGTTCTCTGATTTCTCCACAGCGCGGCAGTTGCGGTCTCTGACTTCTTCACTGAGTCGCCGCCTTTGGGTTGTCTGACCTCTCCACCAAGAAGCGGTTGCCGTTCTCTGACCTCTCCACAGAGCGGAAGTTGCAGTCTGTCTGACCTCTCCACTGAGCGGAAGTTGCGGTCTCTCTCACCTCTCCACCGAGAAGTAGTTGCGCTTTCTCTCACTTCTCCACCGAGAAGCAGTTGCGCTCTTTCTCACCTCTCCACCGAGCGGAGTTGCGCTCTCTCTCACTTCTCCACCGAGAGGGAGTCGCCGTTCTCTGCCCTCGCATAGAGCGGTCGTTGCAGTCTCTTTGACCTCTCCACTCAGTGGAAGTTGCAGTCTCTCTCACCTCTCCACCGAGAAGCAGTTGCGCTCTCTCTCACTTCTCCACCGAGAGGGAGTTGCCGTTCTCTGCCCTCTCATAGAGCGGTCGTTGCAGTCTCTTTGACCTCTCCACTCAGCGGAAGTTGCGCTCTCTCTCACCTCTCCACCCAGAGGCAGATGCTGTTCTCTGACCTCTCCGAAGAGCGGGAGTTGCGCTCTCTCTGACCTCCCCACCCAGAGCTAGTGGCCGTTCTCTGACTTCTCACAGAGAGGCAGTTGCCGTTCTCTGTCTGACCTCTCCACAGAGCGGCACTTGCGTTCCCTTGCGTTCCCTTACCTCCCCACCAAGAGGCCGTTGCGTTCTCTGACCTCTCTCCTCTTCTCTCTGCCTCCACTTTATTTCATTCCCAGTCCACAGGTAACACCGCGTCGGTAAAGGCTGCCCCACAACTCCCTCAAGTGTCACAATCCACAGCTGCTGAGGCTCTCGGAGAATTCACCTTGCCCTCTCACCCAGGTATGCTCCCTAACATTTATAGCCCTTATTATTTTTCACTCACTCTTCCAAGCATTATACAGAACTTACCACTCATCCTACCTCCTATGTGCCAGTAACCATGTGAAACACTATCCATATATTCCACTATCTAGAATTTACATACTGCCAAATTTGTGCCTGTCGCTGTTCTGAAGACTTTCCATAGAGAAATCATAGCTAACATTTACATTGTGCTATGGGTGCCATACTTAGTTATTATTAACTACCATTTGTGGTATCTACTATATGCAAGGTCATTGTAGAAGGGAATTCAGAGAATCATAGAAAGAGTTTGCCTTGATACCACTTGCTGTGAGTCATTCACTGAAAAACTTGAAATGTATTGATCATGACTGGCATTTATGGCACCTGCTCTGTGCCAACAATTGTCCTTGGAAATGTACATTTATTAATACTAATGGTTTACATTGTAGCACCTACAAAATGCCAATCTTTTTGCAAAGAACATTCTAGGTATTCACAAAATTATCTAGCATTTGTAGCAATTATTTCCAGTGATGGTGCCAAGCATTATACCGAAAAGAATAATCATAACTAGAATTTGATACCACCTACTATATATGCAAGGCATCACGTGAAACACTCTCTCAATATTCGTCCCACCTTGTATTTATAGACTGCCAAATAGGTGCCTTTCCCTGTTCCAAGGAATTTCCATATTACTTACATTTAAATACTGCCTACTGTATGCATCATTGTGTTAAAGGTTGTATATTTATTAATGATAATAACTAGCATTTATGGCACCTACTATGCACCAGTCATTGTAGAAGGGAATTCACCGAAATTCATAAAACATTTAGCGTTTAGACCACCTGCTCTGAACCGTTCACTGTGTAAAGCACTTTACATTTATTGATCATAACTGGGATTTATGGCACCTACTATGTGACATTCATTTTGCAAAAAAAAAATGCTTTCTAGATATTATTAACACCTAGCATTTATAGTCCATATTATCTTCCAATCACTGTTCCAAGCATTATACACGATGTAAAATTCATAGATACCATTTTACATCCCCTGCTATGTGCCACTTGCTATGCTCCTCACACTTTCCATATTAATAATTGCTAGTATTTACACATTGCCAAATGTGTGCCTGTCACAATTCTACATACCTTCCATAGGTATATAAGAGCTGACATTTACATACTGCCGACTGTGGGAAAGTCGCAATACTATGGGCTCTATATTGATTAGCAATAATAACCAGCATTTATGGTACCTACTATGTACTACCAATCAGTGGAGAAGGGAATTCACAGAATGTCATAAAACACGTTAGCAGACATGCCACCAGCTCTGTGCCAGTCACTGTGCAAGCACTATACTTTTACTGATCATGACTGGGATTTATGGCACCAACTATGGGCCAGGAATTGTCCTACTCGATGTACATTTCTTATCAGTAACAGTTTCCAATTATACCACAGACCATATATGTGCCATTCATTGTACAAACTCTTTCCAGATATTAACCCATCTTGGGGTTCCGGATCCCTTTGAAGACCCCCGGCTCGGTGTTCCAGGCTGCCTACTGTGTACTGCCTTCGTGTCCTAGGTGCCATGGCTTGGGATCCTGCGTGGGCTCGGCATCTGTGGCCTGTTGTCCTGCACTTGCCTCGTGACCTCGAAAAGCTCGCCTAAAGGCGTTTCCCCTACAGAAAGGTCAATCCCCAGCCAGGGGCTTTCTTCACATGTTCTATTCTGTGAAAAAAAAAACCTTGTTCTACCCCAAGTCCTCTAGATCTCTCACCAGTCTGTGTTTACCCTGAGGCAGAAATTGGATCTCTTTCTGGGGGAAATGCAGGGAGTTGGAATTTACCCACCTCCACCCCTGCCATGCTTCCAGAATCCTCCCCTGGTACTGTGTGACAAAGAACATTTGAGAAACAATGGTCCTTACCTTCTGGGAATTCCTTCCTTAAAACCCCACAGCCACCAAAACAATCTTGCAAAATTGTAGAACTGTTATCATTTCCCTACCTGCTCCCCCCCCCAAAAAAAAAATCTCCAAACCATTAATGATCCTCATCTCCTTCCCCAAAGGTAAATGTCAATCCATCTATATTGCATGTAAAGCTGCTCTGGGATGGGACTCAAGTATAGTTCTCCAAACTTATTTGAACACATTGCTAATAATAAGAATGCACAACATGTTCTTTACCAATGTTCAACATTGATCATAATAACAGTACTTGATCGAGCCCAGCCCAAGGTCAAATGCCAGCCCCTAGGGTTCCCGAGCCTTGGTGTTCTGTTTTGTGTGGCCTGGTAGCCTGCGTGGCCTTGTGACCTCTAATACTTCCCCTACTCTTTGTGATTGCAGGTCACTTGGTGCCCCCCATCTGGGGCTTCCAGATTACTTTGGAGACACCTGTCTTGTGGTTCTAGCCAGAGAAGTGAAGCCCACAGAAGGCTGGAGGCTTGAATACAAGCCCTTGGACTTATCCCATCTCACTCCACCTTGTTGGCCGGCTCTCCTCCTCAAGTTTCTCCACTAAGACCAAGGCCAGACTGAAAGGCTCTCCAGAAAGCTGTCCAGCCCCAGGAAAGAGATAATAAAGAATTTAGACTTTAACCCCTGGCTACTCTTCTGGTGATTACTGAACTGAACAAAGTCTGCCTGAAAGACCCCCAAGAAGCTGAAACAAAGAACCTGACAGATAAATACGATCTGACATTTACATATTGCCTATTGTGTGAATGTCACAGTTCTAAGGGCTGTATTATTGATTGCTAACAACTAGCATTTATGGAACCTACTATGTACAAGTCACTGTAATATTAAATTTAGGGAAATTCGTTAAAAAAAAAAGTGTTAGCATTTACACCACCTGCTGTCAGCCAGTAACTCTGCAAAGCATTTAAATAATCGATCATATCTGGGATTTTTGGTACCTACTATGTGCCGGTAATTGTTCTCCTCAATTTACATTTATTGATGTGACAGTTTGCAATGATCACACCTAATATGTGCCAGTCGTTCTGAAAAAAACTGTCCAGATATGAATAATAAGAGTAATCATTTATAACCCCTATTATGTTCCAGTCAATGATCCAAGCGTTATATGCAATTTGAAATTCACAGCTACTCTTTGCTAGAACTACTATGTGCCACTCACTGTGTGAAACACTCTCTCTATTAGTAATTGCTAGTAAGTACACACAGCCAAGTATGTCACAATTCTAAGCACTTTCCATAGGGAAATAAGAGGTGACATTTAAGGTGCCTACTATACCAGTCAATATAGAAGGGAATTCACAGAAATTCATAAAAAAATAGTAGCATTTATGCCACCTGCTGCGAACCAGTCACTGTGCAAAGCACTTTACATTTATAATAGAGTATAACTGGGATTGATGGCACCTACTATGTCCCAGTAATTGTCCTACTCAATGGACATTAATAGTAAGGTTTCCAATTATACAACATGCTACGTGCCATCCATTTTACGAATTCTTTCCAGATATTAATAATAATAGCTAGCATATACCCCTGTTACTCTTGCAAGTATTATCCAGAAATGACTCCTCATACCTAGCCATTTTATACCACCTACTGTGTGCCAGTGAAACACACTCTCTCTATCCCAATAACTAGTATTTACATACTGCTAAATATGTGCCTGTCACTATTTTAAGTACTTTCCATAGATAAATAATAGCTAACATTTACATAGTGCTGTTGTGATAAGGGAGCCCCCTGCTAGTGACTGCTGGAGGTCTAACTCAGACCTGGAGAATGGATCCCTTCATTTGAGAGGATGAGGAGGATACAAGGAGGCTGAGAGGCAGTTGCCATTCTCTGACATTCATTCTACCGAGAGGCAGTTGGTGTTCTCTGACCTCTCCACAGAGGGGCAGTTGCGGTCTCTCGGACCTCTCCCCTGAGCCGCCGTTGGGTTGTCTGACCTCCTCCACTGAGAGGCAGTTGCCGTTCTCTGACTTCTCCACAGCGCGGCAGTTGCGGACCCTCTGAACTCTCCCCTGAGCCGCCGTTGGGTTATCTGACCTCCCCCAGTGAGAGGCAGTTGCCGTTCTCTGACTTCTCCACAGCGCGGCAGTTGCGGACGCTCTGACCTCTCCCCTGAGCCGCCGTTGGGTTATCTGACCTCCCCCAATGAGAGGCAGTTGCGGTTCTCTGACTTCTCCACAGCGCGGCAGTTGCGGACCCTCTGAACTCTCCCCTGAGCCGCCGTTGGGTTATCTGACCTCCCCCAGTGAGAGGCAGTTGCCGTTCTCTGACTTCTCCACAGCGCGGCAGTTGCGGACCCTCTGAACTCTCCCCTGAGCCGCCGTTGGGTTATCTGACCTCCCCCAGTGAGAGGCAGTTGCGGTTCTCTGACTTCTCCACAGCGCGGCAGTTGCGGACCCTCTGAACTCTCCCCTGAGCCGCCGTTGGGTTATCTGACCTCCCCCAGTGAGAGGCAGTTGCGGTTCTCTGACTTCTCCACAGCGCGGCAGTTGCGGACCCTCTGAACTCTCCCCTGAGCGGTCCTTGGGTTGTCTGACCTCCCCACTGAGAGGCAGTTGCCGTTCTCTGATTTCTCCACAGCGCGGCAGTTGCGGTCTCTGACTTCTTCACTGAGTCGCCGCCTTTGGGTTGTCTGACCTCTCCACCAAGAAGCGGTTGCCGTTCTCTGACCTCTCCACAGAGCGGAAGTTGCAGTCTGTCTGACCTCTCCACTGAGCGGAAGTTGCGGTCTCTCTCACCTCTCCACCGAGAAGTAGTTGCGCTTTCTCTCACTTCTCCACCGAGAAGCAGTTGCGCTCTTTCTCACCTCTCCACCGAGCGGAGTTGCGCTCTCTCTCACTTCTCCACCGAGAGGGAGTCGCCGTTCTCTGCCCTCTCATAGAGCGGTCGTTGCAGTCTCTTTGACCTCTCCACTCAGTGGAAGTTGCGGTCTCTCTCACCTCTCCACCGAGAGCAGTTGCGCTTTCTCTCACTTCTCCACCGAGAGCAATTGCGCTCTCTCTCACTTCTCCACCGAGAGGGAGTTGCCGTTCTCTGCCCTCTCATAGAGCGGTCGTTGCAGTCTCTTTGACCTCTCCACTCAGCGGAAGTTGCGCTCTCTCTCACCTCTTCACCGAGAGCAGTTGTGCTCTCTCTCACCTCTCCACCCAGAGGCAGATGCTGTTCTCTGACCTCTCCGAAGAGCGGGAGTTGCGCTCTCTCTGACCTCCCCACCCAGAGCTAGTGGCCGTTCTCTGACTTCTCACAGAGAGGCAGTTGCCGTTCTCTGTCTGACCTCTCCACAGAGCGGCACTTGCGTTCCCTTACCTCCCCACCAAGAGGCCGTTGCGTTCTCTGACCTCTCTCCTCTTCTCTCTGCCTCCACTTTATTTCATTCCCAGTCCACAGGTAACACCGCGTCGGTAAAGGCTGCCCCACAACTCCCTCAAGTGTCACAATCCACAGCTGCTGAGGCTCTCGGAGAATTCACCTTGCCCTCTCACCCAGGTATGCTCCCTAACATTTATAGCCCTTATTATTTTTCACTCACTCTTCCAAGCATTATACAGAACTTACCACTCATCCTACCTCCTATGTGCCAGTAACCATGTGAAACACTATCCATATATTCCACTATCTAGAATTTACATACTGCCAAATTTGTGCCTGTCGCTGTTCTGAAGACTTTCCATAGAGAAATCATAGCTAACATTTACATTGTGCTATGGGTGCCATACTTAGTTATTATTAACTACCATTTGTGGTATCTACTATATGCAAGGTCATTGTAGAAGGGAATTCAGAGAATCATAGAAAAAGTTTGCCTTGATACCACTTGCTGTGAGTCATTCACTGAAAAACTTGAAATGTATTGATCATGACTGGCATTTATGGCACCTGCTCTGTGCCAACAATTGTCCTTGGAAATGTACATTTATTAATACTAATGGTTTACATTGATAGCACCTACAAAGTGCCAATCTTTTTGCAAAGAACATTCTAGGTATTCACAAAATTATCTAGCATTTGTAGCAATTATTTCCAGTGATGGTGCCAAGCATTATACCGAAAAGAATAATCATAACTAGAATTTGATACCACCTACTATATATGCAAGGCATCACGTGAAACACTCTCTCAATATTCGTCCCACCTTGTATTTATAGACTGCCAAATAGGTGCCTTTCCCTGTTCCAAGGAATTTCCATTTCTAAATAATGGCTTACATAAAATAGTGCCTACTGTGTGACCGTCATTGTGCTAAAGGCTATATATTTATTAAATGATAATAACTTGCACTTATGGTACCTACTATGCACCAGTCATTGTAGAAGGGAATTCACCGAAATTCATAAAACATTTAGCCTTTAGACCACCTGCTCTGAACCGTTCACTGTGCAAAGCACTTTACACTTATTGATCATAACCGGGATTTATGGCACCTACTAGGTGCCAGTAATTGTTCTGCTCAATGTACATGTAGTATTAGTGATACCTTGCATTTCTAACACCTACTAGGTGCCATTCATTTTGCAAAAAAAAAAAAAAAACACTTTCTAGATATTAATAATAACACCTAGCATTTATAGTCCCTGTTATGTTCCAATCACTGTTCCAAGCATTACACACGATGTAAAATTCATAGATACCATTTTACATCCCCTACTATGTGCCTACTACACTCGCCATGCTCCTCACACTTTCCATATTAATAATTGCTAGTATTTACACATTGCCAAATATGTACCTGTCACAATTCTACACACCTCCCATAGGTATATAAGAGCTGACATTTACATACTGCTGACTGTGGGAAAGTCGCAATACTATGGGCTCTTTATTGATTAGCAATAATAACCAGCATTTATGGTACCTACTATGTACTACCAGTCAGTGGAGAAGGGAATTCACAGAATGTCATAAAACACGTTAGCAGACATGCCACCAGCTCTGTGCCAGTCACTGTGCAAGCACTATACTTTTACTGATCATGATAGGGATTTATGGGACCAACTATGGGCCAGGAACTGTCCTACTCGATGTACATTTATTATTAGTAACAGTTTCCAATTATACCACAGACCATATATGTGCCATTCATTGTACAAACTCTTTCCAGATATTAACCCATCTTGGGGTTCCGGATCCCTTTGAAGACCCCCGGCTCGGTGTTCCAGGCTGCCTACTGTGTACTGTCTTCGTGTCCTAGGTGCCATGGCTTGGGATCCTGCGTGGGCTCGGCATCTGTGGCCTGGTGTCCTGCACTTGCCTCGTGACCTCGAAAAGCTCGCCTAAAGGCGTTTCTCCTACAGAAAGGTCAATCCCCAGCCGGGGGGCTTTGTGACAAAGACCGCTGTTCTATCCCAAGTCCTCTAGATCTCTCACCAGTCTGTGTTCACCCTGAGGCAGAAATTTGATCTCTTTCTGGGGGAAATGCAGGGAGTTGGAACTTACCCACCTCCACCCCTGCCATGCTTCCAGAATCCTCCCCTGGTACTGTGTGACAAAGAACATTTGAGAAACAATGGTCCTTACCTTCTGGGAATTGCTTCCTTAAAACCCCACAGCCACCAAAACAATCTTGCAAAATTGTAGAACTGTTATCATTTTCCTACCTGCCCCCCACCCAAAAAAAATCCCCAAACCGTTAATGATCCTCATCTCCTTCCCCAAAGGCAAATGTCAATCCATCTATATTGCATGTAAAGCTACTCTGGGATGGGACTCAAGTATAGTTCTCCAAGCTTATTTGAAACACATTGCTAATAATAAGAATGCACAACATGTTCTTTACCAATGTTCAACATTGATCATAATAACAGTACTTGATCGAGCCCAGCCCAAGGTCAAATGCCAGCCCCTAGGGTTCCCGAGCCTTGGTGTTCTGTTTGGTGTGGCCTGGTAGCCTGCGTGGCCTCGTGACCTCTAATACTTCCCCACTCTTTGTGGTTGCAGGTCACTTGGTGCCCCCCATCTGGGGCTTCCAGATCACTTTGGAGACACCTGTCTTGTGGTTCTAGCCAGAGAAGCGAAGCCCACAGAAGGCTGGAGGCTTGAATACAAGCCCTTGGACTTATCCCATCTCACACCACCTTGTTGGCAGGCTCTCCTCCTTAAGTTTCTCCACTAAGACCAAGGCCAGACTGAAAGGCTCTCCAGAAAGCTGTCCAGCCCCAGGAAAGAGATAATAAAGAATTTAGACTTTAACCCCTGGCTACTCTTCTGGTGATTACTGAACTGAACAAAGTCTGCCTGAAAGACCCCCAAGAAGCTGAAACAAAGAACATGACAGATAAATACGATCTGACATTTACATATTGCCTATTGTGTGAATGTCACAGTTCTAAGGGCTGTATTATTGATTGCTAACAACTAGCATTTATGGAACCTACTATGTACCAGTCACTGTAATATTAAATTTAGGGAAATTCATAAAAAAAAAGTGTTAGCATTTACACCACCTGCTGTCAGCCAGTAACTCTGCAAAGCATTTAAATAATCGATCATATCTGGGATTTTTGGTGCCTACTATGTGCCGGTAATTGTTCTCCTCAATTTACATTTATTGATGTGACAGTTTGCAATGATCACACCTAATATGTGCCAGTCGTTCTGACAAAAACTGTCCAAATATGAATAATAAGAGTAATCATTTATAACCCCTATTATGTTCCAGTCAATGATCCAAGCGTTATACGCAATTTAAAATTCACAGCTACTCTTTGCTAGAACTACTATGTGCCACTCACTGTGTGAAACACTCTCTCTATTAGTAATTGCTAGTAAGTACACACAGCCAAGTATTTGCCTGTCACAATTCTAAGCACTTTCCATAGGGAAATAAGAGGTGACATTTAAGGTGCCTACTATGTACCAATCAATATAGAAGGGAATTCACAGAAATTCATAAAAAATAGTAGCATTTATGCCACCTGCTGTGAACCAGTCACTGTGCAAAGCACTTTACATTTATAATAGAGTATAACTGGGATTGATGACACCTACTATGTATGTCCCAGTAATTGTCCTACTCAATGGACATTAATAGTAAGGTTTCCAATTATACCACATACTACGTGCCATCCATTTTACGAATTCTTTCCAGATATTAATAATAATAGCTAGCATATACCCCTGTTACTCTTGCAAGTATTATCCAGAAATGACTCCTCATACCTAGCATTTTATACCACCTACTGTGTGCCAGTGAAACACTCTCTCTCTATCCCAATAGCTAGTATTTACATACTGCCATATATGTGCCTGTCACTATTTTAAGTACTTTCCATAGATAAATAATAGCTAACATTTACATAGTGCTGTTGTGATAAGGGAGCCCCCTGCTAGTGACTGCTGGAGGTCTAACTCAGACCTGTAGAATGGATCTCTTCATTTGAGAGGATGATGAGGATACAAGGAGGCTGAGAGGCAGTTGCCATTCTCTGACCATTCATTCCACTGAGAGGCAGTTGGTGTTCTCTGACCTCTCCACAGAGGGGCAGTTGCGGTCTCTCGGACCTCTCCCCTGAGCCGCCGTTGGGTTGTCTGACCTCCCCCAGTGAGAGGCAGTTGCCGTTCTCTGACTTCTCCACAGCGCGGCAGTTGCGGACCCTCTGACTTCTCCCGAGCCGCCGTTGGGTTATCTGACCTCCCCCAGTGAGAGGCAGTTGCGGTTCTCTGACTTCTCCACAGCGCGGCAGTTGCGGACCCTCTGACTTCTCCCGAGCCGCCGTTGGGTTATCTGACCTCCCCCAGTGAGAGGCAGTTGCCATTCTCTGACTTCTCCACAGCGCGGCAGTTGCGGACCCTCTGAACTCTCCCCTGAGCCGCCGTTGGGTTGTCTGACCTCCCCCAGTGAGAGGCAGTTGCCGTTCTCTGATTTCTCCACAGCGCGGCAGTTGCCATCTCTGACTTCTCCACTGAGTCGCCGCCGTTGGGTTGTCTGACCTCTCCACCACGAAGAGGTTGCAGTTCTCTGACCTCTCCACAGAGCGGAAGTTGCAGTCTCTCTGACCTCTCCACTGAGCGGAAGTTGCGGTCTCTCTCACCTCTCCACTGAGAAGCAGTTGCGCTTTCTCTCACCTCTCCACCGAGCGGAGTTGCGCTCTCTCTCACTTCTCCACCGAGAGGGAGTTGCCGTTCTCTGCCCTCTCATAGAGCGGTCGTTGCAGTCTCTTTGACCTCTCCCCTTAATAGTAAGCTTTCCAATTATACCACATGCTACGTGCCATCCATTTTACGAATTCTTTCCAGATATTAATAATAATAGCTAGCATATACCCCTGGTACTCTTGCAAGTATTATCCAGAAATGACTCCTCATACCTAGCATTTTATACCACCTACTGTGTGCCAGTGAAACACACTCTCTCTATCCCAATAGCTAGTATTTACATACTGCCAAATATGTGCCTGTCACTATTTTAAGTACTTTCCATAGATAAATAATAGCTAACATTGACATAGTGCTGTTGTGATAAGGGAGCCCCCTGCTAGTGACTGCTGGAGGTCTAACTCAGACCTGTAGAATGGATCTCTTCATTTGAGAGGATGAGGAGGATACAAGGAGGCTGAGAGGCAGTTGCCATTCTCTGACCATTCATTCCACCGAGAGGCAGTTGGTGTTCTCTGACCTCTCCACAGAGGGGCAGTTGCGGTCTCACGGACCTCTCCCCTGAGCCGCCGTTGGGTTGTCTGACCTCCTCCACTGAGAGGCAGTTGCCGTTCTCTGACTTCTCCACAGCGCGGCAGTTGCGGACCCTCTGAACTCTCCCCTGAGCCGCCGTTGGGTTATCTGACCTCCCCCAGTGAGAGGCAGTTGCGGTTCTCTGACTTCTCCACAGCGCGGCAGTTGCGGTCTCTGACTTCTCCACTGAGTCGCCGCAGTTGGGTTGTCTGACCTCTCCACCAAGAAGCGGTTGCCGTTCTCTGACCTCTCCACTGAACGGAAGTTGCAGTCTGTCTGACCTCTCCACTGAGCGGAAGTTGCGGTCTCTCTCACCTCTCCACCGAGAAGCAGTTGCGCTTTCTCTCACCTCTCCACCGAGCGGAGTTGCGCTCTCTCTCACCTCTCCACTGAGAGGGAGTCGCCGTTCTCTGCCCTCTCATAGAGCGGTCGTTGCAGTCTCTTTGACCTCTCCCCTCATCGGAAGTTGCGCTTTCTCTCACCTCTCCACCGAGAGCAGTTGCGCTCTCTCCCACCTCTCCACCGAGAGCAGTTGCGCTCTCTCCTACCTCTCCACCGAGAGCAGTTGCGCTCTCTCTCACCTCTCCACCGAGAGCAGTTGCGCTCTCTCCCACCTCTCCACCGAGAGCAGTTGCGCTCTCTCCCACCTCTCCACCGAGAGCAGTTGCGCTCTCTCTCACCTCTCCACCGAGAGCAGTTGCGCTCTCTCTCACCTCTCCACCGAGAGCAGTTGCTCTCTCTCTCACCTCTCCACCGAGAGCAGTTGCGCTCTCTCTCACCTCTCCACCGAGAGCAGTTGCGCTCTCTCTCACCTCTCCACCGAGAGCAATTGCGCTCTCTCTCACCTCTCCACCGAGAGCAGTTGCGCTCTCTCTCACCTCTCCACCGAGAGCAGTTGCGCTCTCTCTCACCTCTCCACCGAGAGCAATTGCGCTCTCTCTCACCTCTCCACCGAGAGGGAGTCGCCGTTCTCTGCCCTCTCATAGAGCGGTCGTTGCAGTCTCTTTGACCTCTCCACTCAGCGGAAGTTGCGGTCTCTCTCACCTCTCCACCGAGAGCAGTTGTGCTCTCTCTCACCTCTCCACCCAGAGGCAGATGCCGTTCTCTGACCTCTCCAAAGAGCCGCAGTTGCGGTCTCTCTGACCTCCCCACCCAGACCTAGTGGCCGTTCTCTGACTTCTCACAGAGCGGCACTTGCGTTCCCTTGCGTTCCCTTACCTCCCCACCAAGAGGCCATTGCGTTCTCTGACCTCTCTCCTCTTCTCTCTGCCTCCACTTTATTTCGTTCCCAGTCCACAAGCAACACCGCGTCAGTAAAGGCTGCCCCACAACTCCCTCAAGTGTCACAATCCACAGCTGCTGAGGCTCTCGGAGAATTCACCTTGCCCTGTCACCCAGGTATGCTCCCTAACATTTATAGTCCTTATTTTCCACTCACTCTTCCAAGCATTATACAGAACTTACCACTCATCCTACCTCCTATGTGCCAGTAACCATGTGAAACACTATCCATATATTCCACTATCTAGAATTTACATACTGCCAAATTTGTGCCTGTCACTGTTCTGAAGACTTTCCATAGAGAAATCGTAGCTAACATTTACATTGTGCTATGGGCGCCATACTTATTAATAATAATAATAATAACTACCATTTGTGGTATCTACTATATGCAAGGTCATTGTAGAAGGGAATTCAGAGAATCATAGAAAGAGTTTGCCTTGATACCACCTGCTTTGAGCCATTCACTGAGAAACTTGAAATGCATTGATCATGACTGGCATTTATGGCACCTGCTCTGTGCCAACAATTGTCCTTGGAAATGTACATTTATTAATACTAATGGTTTACATTGATAGCACCTACAAAGTGCCAATCTTTTTGCAAAGAACATTCTAGGTATTCACAAAATTATCTAGCATTTGTAGCAATTATTTCCAGTGATGGTGCCAAGCATTATACAGAAAAGAATAATCATCACTAGAATTTGATACCCCCTACTATATGCAAGGCATCACGGGAAACACTCAATATTCGTCCCACTTAGTATTTATAGACTGCCAAATAGGTGCCTTTCCCTGTTCCAAGGAATTTCCATTTCTAAATAATGGCTTACATAAAATAGTGCCTACTGTGTGACCGTCATTGTGCTAAAGGCTATATATTTATTAAATGATAATAACTAGCACTTATGGTACCTACTATGCACCAGTCATTGTAGAAGGGAATTCACCGAAATTCATAAAACATTTAGTCTTTAGACCACCTGCTCTGAACCGTTCACTGTGCAAAGCACTGTATACTTATTGATCATAACCGGGATTTATGGCACCTACTAGGTACCAGTAATTGTTCTGCTCAATGTACATGTAGTATTAGTGATACCTTGCATTTCTAACACCTACTAGGTGCCATTCATTTTGCAAAAAAAAAAAAAAAAACACTTTCTAGATATTAATAATAACACCTAGCATTTATAGTCCCTATTATGTTCCAATCACTGTTCCAAGCATTACACACGATGTAAAATTCATAGATACCATTTTACATCCCCTACTATGTGCCTACTACACTCGCCATGCTCCTCACACTTTCCATATTAATAATTGCTAGTATTTACACATTGCCAAATATGTGCCTGTCACAATTCTACACACCTCCCATAGGTATATAAGAGCTGACATTTACATACTGCCGACTGTGGGAAAGTCGCAATACTATGGGCTCTATATTGATTAGCAATAATAACCAGCATTTATGGTACCTACTATGTACTACCAGTCAGTGGAGAAGGGAATTCACAGAATGTCATAAAACACGTTAGCAGACATGCCACCAGCTCTGTTCCAGTCACTGTGCAAGCACTATACTTTTACTGATCATGACTGGGATTTATGGGACCAACTATGGGCCAGGAACTGTCCTACTCGATGTACATTTATTATTAGTAACAGTTTCCAATTATACCACAGACCATATATGTGCCATTCATTGTACAAACTCTTTCCAGATATTAACCCATCTTGGGGTTCCGGATCCCTTTGAAGACCCCCGGCTCGGTGTTCCAGGCTGCCTACTGTGTACTGCCTTCGTGTCCTAGGTGCCATGGCTTGGGATCCTGCGTGGGCTCGGCATCTGTGGCCTGTTGTCCTGCACTTGCCTCGTGACCTCGAAAAACTCGCCTAAAGGCGTTTCTCTAACAGAAAGGTCAATCCCCAGCCGGGGGGCTTTGTGACAAAGACCCCTGTTCTACCCCAAGTCCTCTAGATCTCTCACCAGTCTGTGTTCACCCTGAGGAAGAAATTTGATCTCTTTCTGGGGGAAATGCAGGGAGTTGGAATTTACCCACCTCCACCCCTGCCATGCTTCCAGAATCCTCCCCTGGTACTGTGTGACAAAGAACATTTGAGAAACAATGGTCCTTACCTTCTGGGAATTGCTTCCTTAAAACCCCACAGCCACCAAAACAATCTTGCAAATTTGTAGAACTGTTATCATTTCCCTACCTCCCCCCCCAAAAAAAATCTCCAAACCGTTAATGATCCTCATCTCCTTCCCCAAAGGTAAATGTCAATCCATCTATATTGCATGTAAAGCTGCTCTGGGATGGGACTCAAGTATAGTTCTCCAAACTTATTTGAAACACATTGTTAATAATAAGAATGCACAACATGTTCTTTACCAATGTTCAACATTGATCATAATAACAGTACTTGATCGAGCCCAGCCCAAGGTCAAATGCCATCCCCTAGGGTTCCCGAGCCTTGGTGTTCTGTTTGGTGTGGCCTGGTAGCCTGCGTGGCCTCGTGACCTCTAATACTTCCTCACTCTTTGTGGTTGCAGGTCACTTGGTGCCCCCCATCTGGGGCTTCCAGATCACTTTGGAGACACCTGTCTTGTGGTTCTAGCCAGAGAAGCGAAGCCCACAGAAGGCTGGAGGCTTGAATACAAGCCCTTGGACTTATCCCATCTCACACCACCTTGTTGGCAGGCTCTCCTTAAGTTTCTCCACTAAGACCAAGGCCAGACTGAAAGGCTCTCCAGAAAGCTGTCCAGCCCCAGGAAAGAGATAATAAAGAATTTAGACCTTAACCCCTGGCTACTCTTCTGGTGATTCCTGAACTGAACAAAGTCTGCCTGAAAGACCCCCAAGAAGCTGAAACAAAGAACATGACAGATAAATACGATCTGACATTTACATATTGCCTATTGTGTGAATGTCACAGTTCTAAGGGCTGTATTATTGATTACTAATAACTAGCATTTATGGAACCTACTATGTACCAGTCACTGTAATATTAAATTTAGGGAAATTCATAAAAAAAAGTGTTAGCATTTACACCACCTGCTGTCAGCCAGTAACTCTGCAAAGCAGATTAAATAATCGATCATATCTGGGATTTTTGGTGCCTACTATGTGCCGGTAATTGTTCTCCTCAATTTACATTTATTGATGTGACAGTTTGCAATGATCACACCTAATATGTGCCAGTCGTTCTGAAAAAAACTGTCCAAATATGAATAATAAGAGTAATCATTTATAACCTCTATTATGTTCCAGTCAACGATCCAAGCGTTATACGCAATTTAAAATTCACAGCTACTCTTTGCTAGAACTACTATGTGCCACTCACTGTGTGAAACACTCTATTAGTAATTGCTAGTAAGTACATACAGCCAAGTATTTGCCTGTCACAATTCTAAGCACTTTCCATAGGGAAATAAGAGGTGACATTTAAGGTGCCTACTATGTACCAGTCAATATAGAAGGGAATTCACAGAAATTCATAAAAAATAGTAGCATTTATGCCACCTGCTGTGAACCAGTCACTGTGCAAAGCACTTTACATTTATAATAGAGTATAACTGGGATTGATGACACCTACTATGTATGTCCCAGTAATTGTCCTACTCAATGGACATTAATAGTAAGGTTTCCAATTATACCACATGCTACGTGCCATCCATTTTACGAATTCTTTCCAGATATTAATAATAATAGCTAGCATATACCCCTGGTACTCTTGCAAGTATTATCCAGAAATGACTCCTCATACCTAGCATTTTATACCACCTACTGTGTGCCAGTGAAACACACTCTCTCTATCCCAATAGCTAGTATTTACATACTGCCAAATATGTGCCTGTCACTATTTTAAGTACTTTCCATAGATAAATAATAGCTAACATTTACATAGTGCTGTTGTGATAAGGGAGCCCCCTGCTAGTGACTGCTGGAGGTCTAACTCAGACCTGTAGAATGGATCTCTTCATTTGAGAGGATGAGGAGGATACAAGGAGGCTGAGAGGCAGTTGCCATTCTCTGACCATTCATTCCACCGAGAGGCAGTTGGTGTTCTCTGACCTCTCCACAGAGGGGCAGTTGCGGTCTCTCGGACCTCTCCCCTGAGCCGCCGTTGGGTTATCTGACCTCCCCCAGTGAGAGGCAGTTGCCGTTCTCTGACTTCTCCACAGCGCGGCAGTTGCGGACCCTCTGACCTCTCCCCTGAGCCGCCGTTGGGTTGTCTGACCTCCCCCAGTGAGAGGCAGTTGCCGTTCTCTGACTTCTCCACAGCGCGGCAGTTGCGGACCCTCTGACCTCTCCCCTGAGCCGCCGTTGGGTTATCTGACCTCCCCCAGTGAGAGGCAGTTGCCGTTCTCTGACTTCTCCACAGCGCGGCAGTTGCGGTCTCTGACTTCTCCACTGAGTCGCCACTGTTGGGTTGTCTCACCTCTCCACCAAGAAGCGGTTGCCGTTCTCTGACCTCTCCACCGAGCGCAGTTGCGCTCTCTCTCACCTCTCCCCCGAGAGGCAATTGCCGTTCTCTGCCCTCTCATAGAGCCGTCGTTGCAGTCTCTTTGACCTCTCCACTGATCGGAAGTTGCGGTCTCTCTCACCTCTCCACCCAGAGGCAGATGCCGTTCTCTGACTTCTCCACAGAGCGGCAGTTGCGGTCTCTCTGACCTACCCACCGCCAGGCAGATGCCGATCTCTGACCCCTCCACCTTACACTTACCTCCCCACCAAGAGGCCGTTGGGTTCTCTGACCTCTCTCCTCTTCTCTCTGCCTCCACTTTATTTCATTCCCAGTCCACAGGTAACACCGCGTTAGTAAAGGCTGCCCCACAACTCCCTCAAGTGTCAAATCCACAGCTGCTGAGGCTCTCAGATTTGTAATGGGCTGAAGCTCAGATATGCACTTTTCCAAGCCTCTTCCAGGTACTCACATTCCTTATTCTAAGCTACCTTCCAGATCTAATATTTTATGTTCATCAATTTCAGCTAGACAAGATGCTGCCATGGCCATTTTTTTTATAGAACAAATTACATTAATTCATGAAATCTAATTTCAAATAGCCAGTTCACTGACAAATTTGCTTTCTCTTCAGATCTTGATATTTTTTTTAAAAAACCCACTTATTTACAAAATCTAACTTCAAATGGGCTAGCTGCTTAACTTCTCTCCTCTTTGTCTGATTTTATCATCTTTCTCCCCATATGAGGCAATGAGGGGTCCTGCCTATCAGAGAATCTGGCCAAGCCTTTCCACCACCATTTCAGATTTTCCAGTGATAATATGGGTCCAGTGACTCATTATCTACTCTATAGCTCTAATAAAACAACGAAGCTTTCAAAAGAATGAAACTAGCATAAAACTTTAATAAAAGGGCTGGGGAGAGAAAAGGGAGGGGTAGAAGGGAACCATGAAAGGAAGAGAGGAAGGGGAAGGGAGGAAGGAAGAAGGAGGGAAGGAAGAGGAAGTAAGGGAGAGAGGGATCAAGGAAGGAAAGAAGGAAATGAGGGAGGAAGGAGGAAAGAAGGGAGGGAAAACAGAAGGAAGAAAGAAAAGAAAGAAGGCAGGAAAGAGGGAAGTAGGAAAGAAGGAAGGCAGGGAGGGAGAAAGGGAGGCAGATAGGAGGGAAGGAAGGAAGGGAGAGAAAGAGGAAGGAAGGAGAGAAAGAAGGGAGAAAGGAATAATGGAAGATGATCCTTTTTTCTCTTTTCTTCCTCTTCTAGAGGCAGGTAGTAATGCAGTGTATTGAGCTATGCTTAAAGTTATTAAGTCCTGAGCTCAGGTCACACAATAAGTATCTCAGGCTAGATGTGGACATGGCACTTACTCTCTGTTTGCTTCAGTTTCCTCAAGTATAAGCCACAAAATTGGATAAATAATAGCACTTATATTCCAGCATTGTTGTAGGGATCAAATGAGATAATATTTGTAAAAATTGCTTAACATAGCATCTGGAACAAGTAGGTATTATATCAATGCTTAATTTATGTTCCCTTCTCTGGAAAAGGCCCAATTCTTTGTCCATTTTTGCCACCTACCTCAGACAAATTCTGCATGCGTGCATGCATGTGTATGTGCCTAAATTCTATAGATTATCTGATCTCATAATCTAGACAATAGGCATTCCTTATCCACTTGATTATTCCTGGGGGGATGGTTAAACCAAACTCTTTTGAGAGGTTATAAATCTGTTCCAGAAGGATCTACAATGTTCTGGGAGTTAAAGCAAACAGCACAATATTATCTGCAATGAGGAGTTCCTAGAATACTTCATATCACTTGAACTCTGTGTTGGATCTCTGGATGAAAATGATGAACATGTTTGGCAAAGACATCTCTATTTCCTTTCACAAGAAATGTTTATGATCAGAGAATCATCAAACAGGTTGTCTCAGTATTTATGTCTTTTTAGACTCTGGAATAAGTTTTATGTATGTATAGGAGACATCTTGTTGAAAGAGAGACTTCAAGGAAGCATTTTGCTTTATGGAATCAAATATGTTTTTATAATGAACAAATAATAAATACAGTGTGAATGATTCTCGAAACAATTTTATATAGATGGAAAAGTAGGTTGGTAGCTGTTGATGTGCTTTTGACTGTTATTTCTCTGTATTGCTGGGGTCTGCATTTCCCCCCATGCCTTTAGAAAATTCTTCTCATGCTCCTCCTCATTGTATTCCACATCTTTCTCCTTTGACTTTACAAATGAGTTTAAAGCCTAAACTCTGTTGTCTTTGGTCATCATTTCTCTCAGCTTGGGCAAATATTTGCTGACTGGGTTGTTTGTAGACTTCTCCTTTTTAGATTCCTTTTGGCCTTATTGATTTACAATGGTTAAGCATGTGAAAGAAATCATTGTAGTCTGTGACTATGTCCATTTTTGTTCTTAATATACCTTAAGCTTATCTATAAATAAGTCTCTTCCTTCCAACTGTCGGAACTGACTTGGGAATAAGGAGTAGAATTTCTAAACAGAGACAAAGAATCAATTTAGAAATTCTATTCTTTACTCCCAAGTCAGTTCCCCATGGTTACGATGAACAGGTAGCAGATTTTGATTTTCAGATTTTAACAGAAGTTTTCATTCCATAAATACAACAACAATTCAGTTATCCAAAGGAGCAAAATGAGGGGGGAGGGGAAGTTAAGTCATCATAGCCTAAGACTCCTCCCATCTTTGACATTCTGTGTCTTAAGAGCTCTCACATCTGCCAATTTCTGTTCTAAGATCCCTCTCAGCTCAATCATTACTTATTCTGAGGTCCCTCTCAGCTCTGACTTTCTATGATTTCAATTTGCATCATATTTATACTGTGACACTTCTTTAGTAACCACAAGCTTATTCCAAACTCCAACCTTCCCTCTCAGAATCCCAAAAATACTAAGACACCAACTTGCATCAGATCCAAAAATAACTAAGTGAACACATGCTTCTGTTCTGAAGGAACTGAGGAGAAACTGGAAGTAAAGGAAAATGGACCTTGTCCAAATGGCCCCAACTGAAAATATAGTTGTTCTATTTGTGGCTCTGAAGGTCTCCAAGCTGGTGCTTTTCTCTCTTCCTTCTTTAAATTGCACTTTAAGGGCCTTTGGAAGCATCTGAGCCACTGGCTGGAAATAAACATTTGTGGGGGTTGTCATGTTAGCTAGTTGATGTAACTCAGAAACAAATTTCCCATTGGCGGGATCCCAGATAACTGGTGCATTTGGAATTATGTGCACTCCTGCTCATGGGAGACAGGCAGCTGAGCCCAGCTATGGGACGAGGCCATATAACCCTACCTGCAATCCCATGGAAGGCAAAGGAACTTGGAAGACGCTCAGGAAGACTGGGTTTTGATTTGAACTCTTTCACAACTCACTGGGGAATGGTAGCCAAGCCATTTCACTGTTGTAAGCCTCAGTTTACACAGCTGTCAAAATGAGATAATATCCGTCCACTTCCTTATAGGGTTGTTCTGAGGATTCATTCATTCATTCATTCTCATGGAAACCAGTTTGAATTATAAAATGATATATGAACATATAAAATTTAAGTTCATTCACTTTCCTTTCTGTGTCTTATCTTCATTTTTATAATGGGGATAAAAATGCTTATGTCATAGGGCACATGGTACCGTAGCATTTGCTCTATGGGTCTTACCATGTCATGCTGCCCTTCCCACGCAAGGTTGTACACAGCCTCCAGTTTGTAAGAGTTCTCTGTGACTAGCCCCGTGCTGACCTCCTGGCTGCTTCTCTCCAGCCAAGTTCAATAATCACTTAATGAATTCTCTTTTTTTTTCATTCATTTATTCATAGAGTAAATATAGCAAAACATTTGTGGACTGCATGCTAATATGACATTGTTAGGAATTATAACTAATACAATAATTTTGGGGGCTTCAAACCTGTTATTCCATCTATGTGGGGCAGATACATTCCCTGTCAAAGCGACCCTTTTTATAATGATGTATTATTAGTATTACTTATCATTAGCATGTTTATATTATAAATCCTTGGTCAAATATAAATTGTTATTAATAAATATTATAACAAGAAAAATATTATTACTGTATCTATGTAAATTTTTGTTAGTTTTAATTGATGATATTTATATCATAAATTATTGAGTAAATAGAAATATTATTATTAATATTATAATGATATACATATTATTGCTTTATCAATAGAAATCATTATTAAATATTAGTATTATCATCAATATAATATTTATATAGCCAATTATTGAGTAAATATAATTCATTGTTAATTGATATTATAATGATGTGAACATATTATATAATAATGACAACAATATTAACTTTATATCATATTTTCATATGATCATCATATTCAACAGTACAAATATAACTATCAATGATAATGAGACACATCATACATACAAAAATATATGCATATAAACATATAATTGCTTTGAGGTTTGCAAAGCTCTTGATATTTAATACCTCATTTCATCTTCCAAATAAACCTTCACATCATGTGCTAATGGTATTAGGAGTCCCATTTTATGGTTGAGGGAACAGTTCCCAAAGCTCAGGAAGTGAAGGGGCTTGTTTCTTGTTCAAGATAACATGGCTAGGAAGAAGCAGAGAGAAGACTTACACACCTCAGTTTCAGCACAGTATCTACAAAACTCTCTCTTCACTCAGCAAAGCCCTTATGGTCATCACTGGGGGAAATGCAGGGATCAATGAGCCCAGCCCAGAAGATATCCTAGTAGGGAGAATAAGATCCATACACTGGGCAATTCAACTTAATTAGCAAGTGATATATGCTAGGAGACAGCTGGGTGACTCCAGAGAGAGATCACTGAGCCTGGAGACGGGTTCAAAGCCAGCTTCAGACACTCATTAGATATATGACCCTGGGCTGGTCACTTAACCCTGTTTGATTTAATTAACTGGAGAAGTAAATAACAAGCCACTCCAGTATATTTACCAAGAAAACCCCATGGACAATATATGGTTCACAGGGTCAGAAACAATTGAATAACAATTAGATTGTAAGTGTTCTGAGGGCAGGGACTGTCTTTTGGAGGAGCAGCTGAGTCCAAATGTAATCCCAGACACTTACTAGTTGTGTGACCCTTCATTCCTTTGTGCTCTAAGTACCTCTCTAAGGTAGCAAATTGCAGAACAGGTGCCAGTGTGCATTGGTGAAGAGAATTTTCTCATTTGGAAATTCCTCATATCAAAGTCCAGGTCCAGTGCCTCCCCTTCCTATCATTACTGTTGATAATGATATATTTTTCCTTTCCTTCTGTGGCCTGTTTCTGAGAGAGTTTGTGCTAGAAAAATCTTTGCTAGCCAAAGTGCTCCAATCCTATGCTCCTCATTTTGGCTGGAGCAGGTCAGAAAAGGCTCCCTGGAGGAAACTTGTGCAAGTTCATGAAGAATAAATGGCTTTGGGGAAACAGAGGATAAACTCTTGAGTACTAGAAAAAGGAGTCATCTCAGCCCCTTTTCTCCTCCTCCTCCTCCTCCTCCTCTTCTTCCTCTTCCTCCTCCTCTTCCTCCTCCTGCCTATTTCATCACCTTACCCAAAGAAGCAAATAATATAGGGAAAGAAAATTCTTCACCAGAAAAGAGAGTCATGAACTCTTAGTCATAATTAGAGTTTGAAAATTCAATGAACCTTCATTGGAACCTTCAACACACATTTGTTCAGTGAGGATGTCATCAACAAGAAAGCTCAAAGAGCTGTAAAACACACAATTAATTATGCTGATCAAAGTCCCTCCAGGAGGGGTCGGCAGGAGGGAATGCAGTGTAATGAAAACATTTATCTGTTAAGGCACCACAAATAATTCCTGAGGAGAAGCTGAAGGAGACATTTCTATGCTTATATTTGGAGAAAGACAACCTTTTTAGAAGACTCTGATTACCTCTAGCAACATTACATTTTAAAAGTCCTACTAAAGAGGAAATTAGTCCCATCTAAGCTTCCACCTCTGAATATGACTAAGGAGAAGAAAAGTTGGAGTTTAATAAAAGATTTGCAAATAAGAAAAAACACAGAAAAATTCTGAGGAAGGAAGGGGTAAGAGTCATTTCAACCATAATCTTTCCTTGGACGTGGTGTCTTGTAGTCATAAAAATTTGTTATTGTTGTTCAGTCCTGTCCAACTTTTTGTGATTGAGAATTATTGTACATTGATACAGCCCATGGTGTTTTCTTGACAAAGGTACTGGAGTGGTTTGCCATTTCTTTTTTCAGTGTATTAAGGTATATAGAGGTTAAATGACATGCCTGAGATTACACAACTAGGAAGTGCCTGAAGCTAGATTCGAACTCATCTTCCTGACTCCAGGTTCAATGCTCTATTGACTGAGCTACCTAGCTGTCTCAAGTAACAATACAAGTAATAACAATAGATCGCATTTGTTTAGTGTTCTAACATTTGCAGGACACTTTGGTTATATCATTTCATTTGAATTCTACAACAAGTAACTTAGGAGAATGGTATTATCATCTCTATTTTACAGATGAGAAAGGTGAGGTAACAAATTTAAGTGACTTGGTCCAAGGTCATAAGTAAATGTCAGAGATGAACCCAAGACTTCCTGACTCTGTCTCCAGTACTCTATTCTATGTCAGATTGCCTTTCATAACACAAGCAGGTGTGTAAAGAAAAGATTGAGCAGAGAGCTCATCCCACTCCCATCTGAATCCATTGGGTATTGACTCAGTTAGCTAGGGATCATTTCCTGTCAGCCTTATTTTCACACACAGATCAGTAAGAGTTCACAAAAAAACTCCATTTTCTATCACGTAGTATCTAGGATACACTAAATGTGAACCATCCCTGGACAATGATCAGTCACTCACAATGGAAGATAGATTCAGACAACAGCCACTACAGGAACAGGAACAGGAAAAAAACTCTGAAATGAAAGAATGGGAAGAATAGCAAAAAGAACCAAAGGGTGTTAAGATCTTCTGCTAATGCCACAGCCAGCACCAGTCTACACCGTCATTGGGATTAGTAAACCACAGCCCTGCTGAGAGGCAACTAACATAATGGATAGAATGCTAAAACTTGGATTCACAAAAGCCTGAGTTCAAATACTATTTAAGACTAGCCATGTTATCATGAGCAAATTACTTAGCTTCTCTAAGTCTCAGTTTTTTAATCTGCCAAATGAGAAGGCTGGACAAGATAAATTATATGGTCCCATCCATCTCGAATTCTATGAGCCTCTGAAAAAGAGACAAACCTTGGTTTGTGTCTTTTCTCCATCACTCAATAGCTGTATTATTGAAAAAAAGTCATTTAATGTCTCTGAGCCATTTACCCCAATGGTAAAATAGGGATACTAATACAATAGTCACAGTATCAACCTCACAGTATAGTTATGCAGCTCCAATGAGAAAATAACCAAAAAGCCCTTTGCAGTTAACTAAAAGTTGACTTTAAAAGTCAGCATTTCTCATATAGCAAAAAGTCATGCTTGTTTTAGCTTCATTGCTGAGACATCAGTATTTTCAGGGTTCAACTGAGTCCCAGCAAAGGGGCTAAGGCCACAGACTGTGATTCAGCACAACAGGCCACCTAACTGAAGGAAGGAACTACATTGGTTCTGGGTTCAGCACCACGGCTAGTTCTCTCACTATGATTTCTAGAGAATTTGCCTGCAACTGACTTCAGCAAAGCCCCTAGTAAGCAGACTCCTTTCATCATTACCTAGGCATCATAGGTTTGCTCCCTTAGATCAAGGCATTCATTCCTGGCATGACAACTCATAATATCTACATTTACATCAAGATATATTTTCACTTTAGGCAAGTCACAATCTGGAAGAACCTCAGTTTCTTTTACCAGTTAAATAAACCAGTTGTGCTGAGAACAACACTTTATATATTTTAAATTTCTCATAGACATGAGAATTTGATGTGTTCCCAAATCCCTCTCAGGTCTCACATTCTCTAACAATAAATAAACACAAATTAAATACCTACTATGTGCCAGGCACTGTGCTAAGTTCTGAGGATATAAATAAAAATAAAAACAAAGACAGTCCCTGCCCTCAGGAAGTTTCCCATCTAATAAATCTCTAAGTTTATGAGACTCACTGAGATGTCTATAATCTTTATATTGTAGGAAAGAGAATGAAATAGCAAAAAAAGGATATTATTCTAGTTTGTTAAATACACTTACTGCTTCTAGAAACTCCTTTTTCTTTCATACACATACTGCCTTTTCAGATTTATATGTATGTGTGTGTGTATGAATGAACATATATACCCAAAAATATTGTTTTCACATGTAACTGAGGAAAATTAAAATTAATTATTATTTAAACAAAAAAATCAACAGCAACAGATTACCAGATTATATATATATATATATATATATATATCTGAAAAGGCAAAGACCAGCCAAGAAAGGCTCTACTGGATAAAGCTTTGCATCTGAGCTCTCCATAACTCCAAGTAAATGTATCTCTTAAGCTAGAATCCCCAGTATGCTGTTTATTCCTGGGATACCTAATAATCAATTACTACACAGGTGGGATGTAATAAAGAATAAGTTGCAGTGCTTCCTTTCATATAGTTCATAGTACATGTGCAGGAGGCATGGCATCAGCATGGATAATGATCCAGGTCTATCAAGTCTCTAAGTGATTCTTTGCAAATTCAATGTCTGGCAAAATGATACAAGGAGGGACAGTGAAGGCTATAGGAAGGTCATAAAGATGGACAGTGAGACCCGGCTCTTCCAGAAGAGTTTGCTTGAATGCATAATGACCAGAGTACTCATCAAAAGTGGTCAGGGTGACATTATTCAGGGCCAGCCTGTGAGATCAGGCATAATAGCAAAGTCCCAGGAGGCAAGCCCAACATGCTGAGAGAATAAGAGTCTTGGCTCTGCCGCCAACTCTCTATGTGACATCCTACAGAAAGTCATATACCGTCCCTGAGCCTCTACTCCCTTCTCTGCAAAATGAGGGTAAAAATGCTTGTCCTTCCAATTTCATGAAGCTCCTTTGAGGATCTAATGACATCATTTGGAGAGCCACAAGCTTCACATTTTGGTCACTATTTCCAGGGGGTCCAAGCTTTCTCTCTAATGACGGTCTAGACAAATATTTGCATGGCCTTTCTCTTCAGTAATACAAAGGCAAGCAATACACATATACACACACACAAAGACACAAACAGAAGTGGGACATGCATCTTGTGGAAATGGCAAGAGTTTTAGATTTGGAATTCAAAGCAAAAGGCCTTTCCCTCTGAGCCATAGCTTCTAACTACTCAAGACACCATCAACCATGATTAATAGTCTTTGCTGTCTTTATTTCACAAGATGATTTTTGAAAGTAATGTGTTAACTGAAAAGTGCCACAGAAATGTGAGTCATCATTATGATTCATAATTAATTAATAAATCTCACTAAGTAGTCAACTCAGACTCCAAGTCCAACAGGTTACCTGCCTGTAGGTCTCTTGAAATAAAAGTCTTAATTGTCATAGAGAAAGGAATGCTGGACATGGAGTCAAAGGGGACAGAGCTGTGATTTCTTTTGCCTAGAAAAGTCCTAAGTGAGAACTCATTGTACCAATGCAGGTCACCATCTTCTCTGAACCTTAAGGAGTTGGCTAGAGCACAGAGACATGAAGTGACTTGGCCAGTAACTCTGCCAGGACTTGGTCCCAGGCCTTGCTGACTCTAAGAAAGCTGGGTCTCTAACCACTAGACAACACTGCTGTCCAGAAGATTTGGATTGACACCAGTTCTGGAATGTAGAGGTCCTCAGTCCAAGTTTTAACATTTGATAGTTAGGGACCTCATACAAGTCTCTTTCCCACATATTTTCTGACCTGTAAGGGTTATAGAAAGTTGAACTCTTATTTCTCAGCTACTCAACACGTGAAGCCTTCAGAATAACAAACTAAAGAAAAGGAGATCCCCGCTGTACAGGCAGAAGGGTCCTTGAAGATGTGGAGTCTTACAATCACTGGATCAGAGATGTAGAGCCAGAAGGGGTCCCCAGGATCAGCCAGTTCAAGGATATTAGGACCAGAGAGTGGGGTGTCTCAATTTCATAGGGTCTCTTAGCCCAAGTAAGTAGCAAAACTGGGAGCCCTGGAAAATAGGTCCTCTGACTACAAACCATTCTTCTTTGCACTACACCTCACGATTTTGTACCACATGGGCCTGGCCTGCTCCTGGGTAATGTGAACAGACACCAAACATTCTGTCCTTTCCCCTGAGGTATTTTTAGAAAGAACAGCACTTCTTACTGGAAACATAGAATGTGGTGAAAATAAGCTTCAGATTTTCAGTTCAATGCACTCAGGGAAGAAGGGGGGAAAAGCCTTGTGGGCTGGATTTAGCAACAGCTCCGTCTTGGTGGGGGGCTTCACTGAGATGTTTCTCCTCCACTCTCAGAGCAGATTGATGGAGCCTTTTCTCCTGGCAGACTTATTGGGATGGCACCTGGTCCTCCCATTCTCAGTAGGTACAGCCAAGAACGGAACCAAGGGCACTGCTCCAAAGGCCTTTGGTAGGGGAAGTGGGTTGCTGAGCTACAGAACAAAAGGAGAATGCAGCAATCAATGTGTTAATTAAAAGACTTCTTTCTGAGGAGCATTGGAAAGCGATGAGAGCCAAGGCCACCCATTCTGTCCCCAGCCTTCCTCGACTCAACAGGCGAGCTCACGAGCTTGTGGATGGGGAACATTTCCACTCCTGTCTCCTGGCAGGCTGCCCCGGCCTTCACATTCCCCCTCTCCCTTTTCTGCTTCTCAGCCCACTCACCTCCCCCTCTCCCCATTTAGCCACAAAGAACTGAAAACTCGCTTTTGTGGTAAGAACAACACGTGGTTAAAAACAGTGCCTGGCCGGTTGGGGCTGTGAGCTCTCTATTCCAGAGGCAGTGTGAGGCAGGGGAAAGGGGCTCAAATTCCAGCTTTACCAACTTACTATCCAACCATGCTAAAATGATGACCTTTAAACTCAGTTTCCTGCCCTGAAGACAGTACTAGAATAGCAGTTCTCTCCCGGGGCTGGTGTGGTGATCACATTCAATGATAAATGGAAAACCCTTGGCAAACACTAAAGGCACAAAATGCCAAATGTCATGATTATGATTATTTTTTCCACATGTAAGCTTTAGTCAGCCATTTATTCTGTAGGTTCCAGCCTCCTCGGTTAAATCAGAGCTCCTTTCTAGCTCTCTAGAACCATCACCATTGCCAGAGGACCCAGAACTAGATGGTCCCAGAATCAAGACAATAGCAACACTGCTAGGGGAAGCTGCCAGCATGGAAGAGGGAGTGTGGTGCAATGGAGAGTTTTTTCAGAGCCAGGAAGTCATGGGTTCAAGTCCCACCTGGACACATCTTGTCTGTGACTAACCAAGTCTCTGACTTCTTGTGGCTCCTACAGAGCTGTAGTTAGTCTGTAGTGATAGAGAGACTACCCTTCCCTGAGATGTCCCTTAATGAATGAAGTCTCCATTTTATAATGTTCCTGAGAGGGCTGTGCTTAGCTAACCTCAGAGTATCATAGGAAGTGCAACAGTAATTAGTGTACCTAATAAAGTCCCTCTGAAGTGAGAAGAGGCTGAGGAGCTCTAGCGGCTTTGCCCAAGTCAGACCAGATGGAGATCACTGCAATCTGGCAATGACCCTCCCTAGTGGGATCTCCGAGAGAATCACCAGGGTAGTGAAATCACCACAGGTTGCACCTGGCGATGGACTTTACAAGTCAGTCCAACCTCTTTATTTTATACAAGGGTAAACTGAGGCCCCAAAGGGAAAGTGACTAGACCAGGACCACATAAACAGAAAGTGGAAGCATTCAGATGTAAACCCAAATCCTGGGAATCCAAGTTCAGTTTCCTTTCTTTAGGATTTTCTGGGGAGCACTTATTCTTACATCACCTTCATTGCCAAAGAGATCACTCCCTCTCCTTACCCTGGGAGCCCATCCCTTGTAAGGAAAATAAAATAGAAAAGAGATGGAAAAGACAGTTCAGCCAGTCAACACACACATTCAGAGTGCATGTGCTGTTCTGCCCCTCACCACTACAAAGCACTGAGCTGGATCATCACACAGAGCTCAGTTTCTCCTTTATGGTTTCCATTGACATGTGGTAGCCACTGTCTACAGTGTTTTCCTGGTTGTGTTCTTAGCTGCCAAATGAGAGCTTAGGCCCCATGTTCTTGGAGGCCATTGCAGCTCTAAGATTCTCTGAGAATCCCTATGCTAATAAACATCATCTCAGGAAGGAGAAGAGGTTTCTATTGGATTATAATATTCTGCCAGAACATTAGCTCTCTAAGGATAGACACTTCTCCCTTAGGGTCTCTGTCCTCAGTGTCTGGCACATGGGAAAAAAATAAATGCTCGGTGCAAGACCTACTGTGAACCTATTTGATCCTCCTTCTCTGAGGAGTGAAAAAAAGGCTGGCCCAGAAGAAGGGGGATTAAACTTGTTTAGCCCCGAAGGATACAGTTAAGTTGGAGCATTGGGTACAAGTTGCAGAAAGCATATTTCTGTTCAGCATAAAAGAAAAGACTCAATAAATAGTGAGGCTCCTGGTTTGGAAGTGTTCAAGTAAATGGGTGAGAGGAAGGCAGCAAATATGGGGGCTCAAGTTTTAGGAAAGACTGCCTGGAGGACTTCGAGGACTTTTTCAGTCCTGAGAGTCCATGATTCAGTGGCGGCAGTGTCTTGATTCCTCTGGTCTATTTTAGTTAGTCATGAAGCAAAACACATTTTGGATTCTATTCCAAGCTTTCTGGTCACGATGCCCTGCTTCTTAATGGTTAAATTACCACATATTGCGCACATGTGTGTGCATATACACACAAACATCTTATTTGATTGAATAATTTTCATGTCTCGGGGTCTCGGTGACATTGCACAGAGAGCACTTATCCTCTAGCAGAGGCCATCAAGATAGAAAACAACAACAACAACCAAAAAAAAAAAACCCAAAAGCACAATTCTGAGCTGGATTATGAGTCTGACAGCCCTTCTCTGAGGGTCAACCCAGGCCCTCTCTCTCCCCAGAATATCAGGGTGGGGGTGAACAGCAACAGCAGGAGGAGACCCAGCAGCCCTGTCTCAACATTAATGGGCGAAGGGATTGACTCTTGCTCTGGATGCAGGTTTAAATTCTTGCTGTAATATATGGACTATATAATCTTGTACAAGTCACTTAATCTCTCTCTGGGCCTCAGTTTTCTTATGTGTAAAATGAAGGGACTGGATTAGATCAGTGGTCCTCAAAGTGTAGTCCAAAGAATTGTTGGGGTCTTTGAAACCCTTTCAGAGGGTCTACAAATTCAAAATCATCTTTTATTTCTAATATAGTAAATAGCTATAAATATAACCCATGTGAACAAAAACTCTTTGAACAGATCCTCAACAGTTTTTTTCAAACAACATGAAGATACTGAGAACAAAAGTTTGAGAACCACTGGTTCTCAGATGGTTTCTGAGGTCCCTTCTAACTCTAGGACAATGACACTAACTTGGGCAAGGTCACATTGCTGTTTAAGGGAATAGCCAGAACTGAAAAGTGACTCTCTGGCTCCTAGGATGGGCTTCTTTTCAATCAGTGTTTGGCCTATAATGAGCACTGATAAGTAATTTTCCCTCATTCATTCATTTATTCACCCATCCATCCATCCATCCATTCATCCAATCAACTATCTGTTCATCAATCCATTCACCCATCCTGTCCTCTAGCCAGCCAAGCCTTCTCATCATTTATTCCACATTGTCACTCAAATAAGACATGGTAGTTGTCCTCAAATATCTGGAATGTTATGAATACAGTGAGTCCTGGGATAGTGGAAAGAGAGCCAGATCTGGTTCCTTTGAGAGTCTCAGTTCAGATCCCAGTTTCACCACTCACTAGCTACATGACTTTGGGTTTACAATGAGGGAGGATGAGATAGCTAGGTGGCCCAGAAGGTAACTTTGGACCTGGAGCGAGGAAGACTGGAGTGGCCGATGACCTTGGGCAAGTCACTTAACTTGTCTGACTTAATTACCTTGACTGTAACATGAGGATAATGATCGTGCCTATCTCCCAGGATTGTTGTAAGGATCAAATGAGATAAACACTTACTAAACCTTAAAGTGTTATTATTAGCAAGACATTATATAAACCATCCAATTAATTAACAAACATTTAGGAGCCTACTATATGTGCTAAGTGATGGAGATAGTGATAAAAGCTTTCAATGTGGACATAAAAATAGACAAAATCTGATTTATTTGAGCAACATCTGAAATGTGGGGAGTCAGCAAAGGCTTTGTGGAGGAGGTGATACTTGGGCAAAGTTTTAAGGAAACCAGGGATTCTAGGAGGCAGCGGTGATAAGGGAAGGGGGGCATCCCCAGCATGGGGAAGAGCCAGGCCAAAGGTGCAGAGATAGGAGAAGGATGGTTGCATATGAGGAATGGCAAAAGACTCTGTGGCTTTACTGCAGAATGGATAAGGCAGAGGGACATTGGAAAGGTAGCATAGGGCCAGCTTGGGAAGATCTGTCCCTTAAAGCTCTAAGTCACAAGATCTATGACCCTCAAGAGAAGGGATCGTTTTATTTTTGTCTTTCTAACACAAATAACTTAGCTTTGTTTGGGGTCTGGATCTCTGACTTCATCATTGGGAAATTCTAATAAGGATTTCTGTGTCTGTTTCAGCAGCCAGAGAGTGAATGATTTTGGAGAATTGCCTGGAGCCTTGAGAAGAGGATAAATGATTTACCCAAGGCCATTGGGTCAGCATATGTCAGAAGCAGAACTAGAACTAGAATCCAGGCCTTCCTTCTATTGAGCTCCATTTGCTGCTTCTCACTTTGCATATGGAGGACAATCAGGAGAAGCTTAGTAAGGGTATTGAGGTTTGTGGTCAATCTGGAGCCGAACCCCAGGCTCTATGCTTTTTTCTGGCTGGTCCATCCCCTGCCTTATCTGAACCCTATCACCACTACCCCCAGCACAAACCCAAAGCTGGACTGCATCGATTGCCTTATTCTGCCCCATTGGCACATTTACAGTTAACTTGTTTCATTTAGGACCGAATCGATATTTCTAATGATGCCAATTAGAGCCTTCAGCATAAAGTGATCGGATAGAGAGGTGAAAGGGGGACGTTGCAAGGTAATGGGCCCTGGCTGTGGCGAAGTGCGCGCCTCTGATCAATAGCGACTGCTCATATAAATAACAACAAAGAAGACAAGACATGTAGAAAGTAACCGGCACCTCTCCGAGTCTCGGTTTCCTCTCCCACATGAGAAGAGTCGGATTGGGCTTAGACCAGATGATAGCCAGCATCCCATCTGGTTCTCGATATAGGAGACTAGCTTGAATTTCAGGGACTATTAGCACAGGAATTGGGGAAACAGGCTCCTGGTATGGGGGATGGCAAGCATCAATTACAGTGCACCAGGCCTTGTGCTGAACACTTTGCAAACATCTCATCTGATCTCACCTGATCTTGGGACAATGGGACAATAATCCTGGGACAGTCCTGCAGGAGATGAAGCTGCCTCCTTGTATATTCATAGGCCTTTCAAGGAGCTTATCATTGTGGATTGGTCAAATGATAGGCAAGAACATAGGTTTCAGACTCAGAAATCCTGGCTCTCTCTCTTAGGGATCTTGCACAGGGACCAGTGTTTTCCTCACCTTTGGTCCTCCCATATAAAATAAGGGGGTTGACTGGATCACCTTGAAAGTCATTTTCTATGGGCTTTTTAAAAATTTTAAACATCACTTCCCTCTATAGCCTAGAGCAAAACTGGTCATTTTGCCTTGATGAGCCTCAGTTTGCTTGTCTTGAAAATAGGGACCAACTTCTGGGAATGACTGATTGGGAAGTTTAAAGTACCATAGAAATGGGAACCATCTTTGTTATCATCCTTGCTGTTACACAGGAAGCAACTGACTAAAGCATTATTAAGGCACACAGAGAGAGAACTTCAAGTCCATCAGAGCCAGGGTCTTTTATTTGTTTGTGTTAATGGAAGTGATCTCCTGGATACCTCTACTTTTAATACCAGTCAATAAAGCATACACTTTTTTTTTTTTAACAAAGGCTCAATTAATTGAGGTCAACATGTGCTCTTTCAATGACCCACTGGCATTCTCTGATAAAAACTCAACTGTGTTCTATCAGTGAGTGGCCAGATCGCAAACCAATCCTGCCCAAAACAAATTAATTTTTCTAATGTGGGAGGCTCTGGCAACCCTAGAGAAAAGCTGGCAGAGATGAAAACAGCCTAGAGGAGAAGGCAGGGATATGGGGCTCAAATACTGGTCCCTCCTGGTCCTGAGCAACTCTACAAAGGAGAAACTAAAAGTCTAGACTAAAAAGTTGGGAAACATGAAAAATATTACAGTTTTGACACTTCTGCTGTTGCCTTAGCCGAGTCACACCTTCTCTAGATTCAATTTCTTCATTTGTAAAAGGAGAGGATTGGATTCAATAGCCTCCCTTCCCATTTTCCTCATAAGGGACCTCAGAAGTCAACTAGCCCAATTTTTTAAGCAAAAAAAAAATGTTCTCAATAAGTTTTCTGACAGGTGATGCAGAAGAGCTCATTCCCTCATTAGTCAACTCAATTCCTTGTGGGACAACATGCATTTTAAAGCAAATTCTTTCAAGTTATACCAAGTTAAAATGTGTGCCTCTAATTTCTATCCTCACTGCCAATTCTTTGCCTCTTCCTGTACACCATCAGGAACACAACCTTTTGTCTCTAGATTGAAGGTCTCAAGCTCAATCATTCTCACAAATATCTAGTTCCTAGTCTTTTCATCCACCTGGGTTGTTTTTCTTTAGCCTATTTTGGTGTGTCTCTGAAAATATGGTCCGCAGAACTGAACAAAGCAGTACGTGGTAAATGTTGGTTAGGGTGAGACTGGACACACTCCAAGACCTTTCTAGTCCTCAAACCATGACCTAGTGTGGCAAGATCAAGTCAGAGACCAGGGGACCCAGATCTCTTCTTCATGACACTGAGTCCAAGAACCTGTGAGTGTCCAAAGCAATCCCAATAGACTTTGGACAGAAAATGCCATCTGCATTCGGAAAAAAGAATTAAGGAGAATGAATATAAATCAACACATGCTATATTCACTTCTTTTTTTCTGCTTTAAAAAAAAATCTCTCCTATGGTTTTTCTCCTTTGCTCTGATTTTCCTCTCCCAATATGATTCACAAAGCAATGAATATTAAAAATAAATTTACTAGAAAAAAGAAACTATGAGTTCTTGACTGCCATACTACATATGAGTCATAGAACCATAGATACCATAGCAGTACTCAAGCCCACATTTCCAATAAAGGTCAGGGTCCAGATTCCCTCTGACTCCAGGTACAATGCTCTCCATTCTGAAGCACACATTCTACCCTGGTACTTGTATTATTACTAGTTAGTTCCACTTAATTCCCTGGGTTCTTAGCATCTCAGAGCTGGAAAGGGGGTTTATAGCAGGAAAGTTCTGAGCTAGGATGGGGTCCTAACTATTATTTGGCCCCTTCCCCTCATTTTACAAATGAAGAAACTAGGCTCAGTGTAGAGGAATATCTTTTTTGAGTACATAGGGATTGTTGAATCCTATATCTATAGCCAACAAACATCTAATCCAATTTCCTCATTAAACCAAGAAGAATCAAAAGCTATGAACAGACAATTTTCAGATGATGAAATTAAAGCCATCTATAGCCCTATGAAAAAATTCTCTAAATCACTATTGATTAAAGAATTTCAAATTAAAACAACTCTAAGGTACCACCTCACACCTTTCAGATTGGCTAAGATGACAGGAAAAGATAATGATAAATGTTGAAGGGGGTGGGGAAAACTGGGACACTAATGAATTGTTGGTGGAGTTATGAAATGATCCAGCCATTCTGGAGAGCAATTTGGAGCTATGCCCAAAGGGTTATAAAACTGTGCCTACACTTTGATCCTGCAGAGTTACTACTGGGTCTGTATCCCAAGGAAATCATAAAGGAGGGAAAAGAACCCACATGTGCAAAAATATTTGCAGTCATTCTTTTTATGATGGCAAAGAATAAGGAAATGAGCAGATGCCTGTCAATTGAGAAATGGCTAAATAAGTTATGGTATATAAAAATAACGGAATATATTATTGTTTTATTAAAATGACAAACAAATTGATTTTAGAAAGATCTGGAAAGATTTATATGAACTGATGCCAAATGAAACAAATAGAACCAGAAATACACCGTACATAGTAACAGGAGGATTGTGCAATGATTAACTATGAAGGGCTTGGTTCTTCTCAGTAGTTCAGTGATCCAAGGCAATCCCAATAAATTTTGGATAGAAAATGCTATCTGCATCCAGAGAGAGAGAACTATGGAAAATGAATCCTATGTTCACTTTTTTTTCTTTTTCTTCTTTTTTTTTCTTTAATGATTTCCCCTTTTGTTCTGATTTTCTTTCCCAAAATAATTCATAAAGAAGTGTGTATTAAAAATTAATGTACACGTATAATCAGAAAAATAAAGAAAACATTTTTTTAAAAAGAAGAAATAAACAGAGAAGAAAATAGAGGTGGGGATAAGGGAGGAAAAACTTACACTTGATCACATAGGGATTAAACTCAGGTCTCTGGCTCTAGAGCTTGAATCCAAGATTCATTTCAAGAATTTCTTTTTCTTTCTTTTTTCCTTCTTTCTTTCTTCCTTTCCTCCCTTCAGTCTCTCTCTTCCTTTTCTTCCTCCTTTCTTTCTTCCTTCATTTAGTATTTTTCCCTGACCCACTTTCTTCCTCCTCCTCCCTTCTACCCTGGCATCCTCTCATCTTCCACCTATACAATGTCCCAGTGAATAATTCCTCCCTGTGACCAGAGAAGAGCCTCTTCCCCAAAGTTCAGGTTTAGGAACAATCTAGGCTCCTTCACACAAACAGGCCAAAGTCATCTCTTGTTGACTCAGCATCTTCCTCCTTTCTCCTCCATATGCTTTAGGACAAAGCCTTTCTTCTCTCTCCCCTTCTCCTATGGCCCCTTGGGCTCAGATTTTTAATCTATAAGGCTTAGAATGTCAGCTGTAGGAGGGAAAGGACTAGGAATTTATAGATTTCCAGGATGGAGTAAAAAACTTTCAAGTTAAATCTTAATTCCTTTGACCTTGGTGATAGCCACAGAGAACAGAATGAGGAAGGAACGGCCAACACAATTATCCCTGCCAGAAGAGACAGGGGCAAAAGCTGCCTCAAGAACTGGCAGGCACTTCCTTGAAACGAGCCTCAGACTGGGTGAGCACCATGTTCCTTTATAGACCTCATCCATTTAGCAACCTGGATTCCCCTCCCAGCTTTGTCCCTGGAACAAATCCCTGCCTCCCTCTGTGCCTCAGTTTCTCCATTCATGAAATGAGTGGATTAGAATAGTTGATCTTTATCCATCTGTGCAATTCAAGAATCCATAGAACTTTAACTGTAAAATAATTTTAGCTGGCTGATGACTCATCCAGGATCATTTCTATCTGAATCCCACCCAAAAAGATGAAAAGAATGAAATAAAAATGTGACCTTTAATGCTGTTGCTGTTGAGTCATTTCAATCATGTCTAACTCTTTGTAACCCCATTTAAGGTTTTCTTGGCAAAGATACTGGAATAATTTGCCATGTTTTTCTTCAGCTCATTTTACAGATGAGGAATCTGAGGCAAACAGGGTTAAGTTACTAAACTTTCCTAAAGTCACAAACTAAGAAAAGTCTAAGGTCAGATTTAAATTTGAGAAGATGAGTTTTCCTGATTCCAGACCCAGTGTTCTATCCCTTGCAGCGCCACCTAGCCACCCTCATGAGTATTGACAGAAACTGACATTTCTTGGAGACATCAAGGTTTGGAAAGCAGAGGGTATCTCCTCTACTCATCACAACTTTGCCAAACTCTGGGTATTATTATCCCCTTTTACAAATAAGGAAAGTGAGCCTCTTGCAGTTGCACTGACTTGGCCAGAGTCACCCAGCTGAGAAGGATTCCCTCCAGCTCTGGCAGGTAATGACTATGATTCTATGATCTCGGCTTCAAGCCTGTCTCAAATCTCTGCCTGATTCATGGAGAACGGATGAGAATGTGATTCTCAGGATCATCACCTTTCCTGCCCTTTCTTTTACCAGGAAAAGATGATCTTAGCAAAGAAGAAAAGTTAGCTATTTGGCAGATGAGAAAAACACAGATGGGCATACAATAGCTCATAGAGCATTTAACACAAAGAAACAATAATAATAACAGATACCACTTATATAGCACCACTGTATGCCATGCTAAATACTTTCCAATTATCAGCTCGTTTGATGTTCACAACAACCCCGGGGAGGAGGTGCTGTTATCGCCATTTTAAAGAGGATCAAATTGAGGCAAATTGCTCAGGGTCACACAGCTGGCAAGAGTTTGAGGCTGGAGTCAAAGCCTAGCCTTCCTGACCCCAGGCCACTCAAAATATTCTTTCTTCTATTTAAGGAGTGGGGTGGGATGTAGGGTGACAAGAGGAGATGGTCTGCCTCAGGATGGGGAACTCCGGGACTGAACAATATTGGCTAATAGATCATGGAGCTGGAAGGAACCCCAGAGGCCATTGAGCCCAAACCCCTCCAAAGATAAGGTGACACTGGGCTCCTTCACACAGACAGGATTAGAACCCAGGGCCTTGAAGAAGGCTTTGTGTAAAACTAATTCCATGGCTGGATGAGAGCAAAGCCCGCAGATTCAGAGAGTGGAAAAGAGGAGACCCTTGCGGCATGCAGAGAGCCCCAGGCTTCAGAGTCAGGGCACTGAATGCAGTTCTGGCTTATCCCACTGAGGGAACCGCATGACCTCAGGCAGATTTCTCCCTTTCTGGGGCTCAGTTTCCTCTTCAGTAAAATGATTTCCTGGGGCTCTTCAAGCTTGGCCATTCCAGGATTCTGCACCCCCAAGCTGTCCAAAGGTCCCAACCCACAGGACAGCATATTCTGGGGGTGTCCCAGGGCTCTGTCCCGGCTATCCTCTCCTTTGGGGTTGTTTTACAGGATCCCAGCAGCACCATGGGCTCAGCTGTGGTCTCGGCACCAATGACTCACAGGTCTATAGATCCAGTGCCAGGAGGTCTCCTGCACACGGGTCTGGTTTTCTCCTCACTGGTCCTCTACCCATCCCAGCAAGGGCTACCATCTTTGCCCCCATCTTTCTCCTGGTCCTCTTCTCACCATTCACAGGACTAACCCCCCTCACACCGGCTCTCACCTGGGCTACCGCGCTCACTGGACTCTCCCAATAGCTTCCTAACAGGTTTTCTCACCTAAATCTCCAGTCTCTCAGAGCCGGCTGTGAAATGCCCGAAGGCACAAGTCTAACTGTGCCGTCTTCCCTTACAGCATGAACTCCAATGACTCCTTGGTCCCGCCAGGAGCCTTTTAAAATTTCTTCTCAGCCTGGTCCCTTCCTACCTTTTCCCACCATTCACATTAACTTTTTCTACAGACACCAATCTACTCGCCATTATGGGTGCTTCATCTACCATCTTCACAAGGCCGCTAGGGGGTGCCATAGTGCACAGAACCCCAGGCCTGGAGTCAGTCAGTCAGGCACATCTCCTGGTTCAATTCCAGCCTCAGACATTGACTAGTTAGGTGGTCCTGCACAACTCATTTCACCCTGACGGCCTCAGTTTCCTCGTCTGTAAAGAGAGCTGGAAAAGAAAATGGCCAACCACTCCAGTGTCTTTGCTCAGAAAACCCCAAATGTGGTCACATGATTAAAGCAGCTGAACAACTATATATATATATATGTCTGGTGCCAAGTCCAGGTGAGGTACATAGTAGGTGCTTAATCAATGTTCAATGTTTGATCGATGAATCTGAAAATGATTTTCTTTTCTTTTCTCTCCCAAAGATTGCCCCCACCACCACTTCAGAAGCCTCTGAACCCCAGAGAAGGAGCTTTTCCATAAAAAGGTAGAATGATACTCACATAGGTCATATGGCCCCCAAATCAAGCATCTTCCTACACCTTCCCTTCAAAAGCAGATAAAGGAAAATTAACAGCAGGAGGTGCTGCTTGGATGGATTAGGTGACTTGGGCCTCTGCAGTCTCATTTCCTAGGCACAGGGGACACAGCCAAGACTCTAGGACTCAGAGCAGATGACCACACAGGACTTAGAAAGTGCATGTCTACGAAAACCAATTTCCTAAGTAATCAGGCTCCAAAGTTGAAACCCCTGAACTGATTAAAGATGAGCAAAAACTATTTTTGTAGCCCTGCAATGTCTGTGAGTATATGACAGCTGTTTGGTAAATTTAATCATCTATATATAGGCAATCAGAAATGAAATAACAGATATATAATTATACAGACACACACATATATATGTCTACATATCTGGCCTACTTCATGGTCAATGGTAGTGTTTAGCCAGCTTCAGTTTAGGAGACGAAGGAAGGGAGAGCGTTCTAACCACAAACCCCCAGGACTCTCAGGTGCTGAGTGACCGACCTTGAACAAGTGATTTCCTCTCTCATGATGTCATTCCTCTGAAGCCTAAAATCACAGGGTCATCGTCAAGCCAGTACTCAAAGTTGAAAAGGGCTGGCAAAGCTCCTTCCTTGAAGGGAAAACAACCTCCTTCTCCCATCCCAGGTCTATGTTTCGATGGAGTTTTAAGGTTTCTAAGGGATCTCTCTGGTTACAAAAAGGGAAGGTGGCTACAAAGGTCTGTGTTTCAAAGTTTTCGTTTGAGGGCCAGTGAGGATGGTGAACAGCCCAAAAGCTAAACAGAGAAACCAAGGCAGATACCCAACAATAAACAGATATGTCAGTTGTACAGGGGTAGAAGGGCTTCCTCTGAGCTACAGAAGGGATATTCACCTCCAGGAGCTGTCAATCATTGTGACCAGCTTATATGATTTTTAAAATGGAATCCACAAGCCCTCAGTTAGATCCCATCCTTACCCCCTCCATTGTGACTAGCCTTCTCCACAAAGTGAGAGTACCCAGATTCTAGGATTCTCCGATTCTCTGTGAGCATTAAGATGCAGGCCTGGCTCTCTGGAGAAGGGTCAGCCTGCTGCAGGGTGACAAGGCCTACGGTGAATATCTGAGGCCTGGAGACAGAGCTGGTTCTGCCCTAGCTATTCACGAGCAGGATTTTGCATGGGCGGCTAGCCAACCACCCCAGGTGGTCACAATCACTCCAAGGGTATTTCCTGAGTTCTATACCTCACTCAGAACAGAAGCTCCTTAAGATCAGGAGCTGTTTCTGCCTCCTCAGGAACCAGAACAGGGCTGGTGCCCAATAGTTACTCAATAATTGCTTTCCTAAAAATACTGGAGTTCAATCCTATGAGTCATTTCTATAGGACTCTCTATGTGGAGGGAGGGGAAAGGAAGGCCAACCCCAAGTTCCAGAGGAAAAGAGGAACTACAGCCAGAAGGGTCAGGATCCAAGACCTGAGCCTAGAGATGCAAAGTCCTGGACCAAACCATCCACTAAAGCGAGCTGATCAGATCCTGGCTCTGCTCCTCAAACCCTTGAGAAGCCTTGGATCAATGTTGAGTTCTCATTCAAAATGTCAGATGGCCAAAGTCCAGTCCAGAGTCGGTGGGTGTAGTGGAAAGAGGTCTGCCTCTTCAGCCTGAAGACTCGGGCTGACATTGTGCTTTTGACTATCTTGGGTGACTTCCTTGGGCCTCCACCTGTTCATCTAAAATGGCCACCAAGGTCCCCTCTTGGTTCTATGGCTGTGCTCCTTATGTTCTACTCTCCAGTGATTCCTTTTCATGTCCCACAGACCCTCCACAAATAGTTCTCAAGCCCACACGATGTGGCCTTTAGTCAATCAACAAATACCACTGATCCCCCACATAAGAAATCAGTGTTAACCAGAGGCTGAGTAAGAGGGCAGCTCAGCTAGCTTCTTACTCAGGGAAGGCTGCCAGAGCCATTCAGTCAGTCAACAAGCACTCACTAAGTGCCTATTATGTGCCAGTCACTGCCAAGCTCTGGAGGCTCAAAGAGAGGCAAAAGGCAGTCCCTCCTGCCAAGGAGCTCCCAGGTTAGTGGGGAGGGACATCCCACACAGCAGCTACCCTGGACAGAAGCACCCCGGGAAAGCATGTGGTGGCAAGGGGATCGAGGAAGGTGGCAGCTTACGTGGTGGGACTTTTAACTGGGACTTGAAAGAAGCAGGGAAGCCAGGGAGGGGCAAGAAGGAGAGAGAGTTCCAGGCATGGGGTACAGCTACAGGAAGCTCCTGGAGTGCAGACACAAGGTGCTATTCAAGCAGCAGCATGGTGGAAATGGGCCAGGGAGCTGGGCCAAAAGGGGGCTTCACATTTGACTCGGAGGGTGATAGGGAGCCATGGGGGTTTGTGAAATGGGGGATATCCTAGTGCTTTGGGCAGAGCCCATGGGACAGCTGAGGGGATGACTGTGTGCAGTGGGGAGAAGGCTGAGGCAGGAAAACCAGATGGAAGGAGGTGAGTGGCTCTGAGAGCTTCCATGGGGAAGACCTTCTGCTGCTTTGGGGTGGGGCCAGGGGCCCGCCCTTTCAGAGATTGGTGAGATTTGATCGCGAGCCCCCCATTAGAGAATGCCCCTACAGGGATTTGAGAGCTGCAAAGGGCATTTGGGGCTGATGCATTAATGGTTGCTCTTATCATTGAGTAGGAAGTCTACTCAACCTCGTCCTCAGAAGCTTGGGGTTTTGTCCTGGTCGCCCGTGCACAAGTGTGGGCAGGCTTCTGGCTCTCTGAGCCTATTTCCTCCTTGGTCAGAGGAGGGGCTAGGCTTACGGTGATCTGACACTCCTTCCTGCACTAGATCTGGCCATTTCCTCCCCAGCCTCAGCTTCCTCCTCATAAAGCGAGGATTGTGAACCAGCTGATTTCCATGCTCTTTCCCAGCACTGACATTCTCTGATTCTTGGGAATAGGACTGTGACGAAGGGGACTCCGTTCCTCCATCAAGTACATCTTTTCCTCATTATTCAACACTTAAGGGGATGACAGCTCAGATGAAATAGTAAGGCATTCCCAGCTCCCATTACAGCTCCAGTGTGATTGCTGCAAATTAAATCTAACAGTCAATGAAATAGTCAATATTTAATTTACTCATTGTAGGTGGTGAGTTAGCCTTGGCAACGGTATTGTTTGATGGCAGAAATATGAGTGTTTGGCCCCTTGGATAGCAATGCAGAGATGTGGGTCTCCTTGGAATGGGGCATGGGGAGGGGGAAGGACACTTCCCACTGCTGGAAGCCATCAAGTGCTCAGCTAAAGCTAAGAGTAGCCCTTCCTCTGATCCAAGCCAAAGCTGGGACTGTAGCTCACTGCCCCAGAGACAAAGAACCTCCAGCCCCTCTGTCCTGGCAGAGGCAAGAATTAGGACCCTCCCCTTGCAGGTGGACAATGAGGAGGACTTAATGCAGAGTTAGCGCCGCTCTCCCCCTCCCCCATTACAAGAGGATAGTTCCCGGGAATCTCCCCACCTTGGTTAAATAGGGCTTGCCTGAGGAAGTCTCCCATCTTGAGCCACTCACCAGATGCCTGTGCTGACTGCTCATTAGGCTTACTCTAACCCCTTCCACCGGGCAGGAGCTACCAGAGATTGGGATCTACTGGCACAAACTCTAAGAATCCTAGGTCATTCCTGCATGCTAATGAGGCTAATAAGATAACCATAGGGAGGGAATTCTGCATGGCAAAGGACCCAGGAGGCAGTGGGTCTCAAGGAGGGAATCTGGAATTGAGAGCATCCAAACCAATGTTTAAAGATTAGGAAAGTTTTCGAAAACACATTGATGTAGATATATCCCACCCATGTCTTCACATTCTGGCCACTCTTGTGTACACCAATGGCTCAGAAAGAAACTTCTTCCAGATTCCTTTGCCTTTGATGTTCAGCCTGAGGACACGATATGGCCAGTTTCCATTTCCTATCCGGTTTCTACAGGATATCTTCCCTTTGCATGGAAGTCAACTTAGACAATATGCTGCATGTGGGTTCAGTGCCCTGTTAGCTAGGAAAATACTGGATCTTTGAAGATCAAGATGTTCCATGATGGGCTGCCATATAACTTGGAGAAAATAATGGCATTAAAAGGCTAGCATCAGACTTAAAAACTCCAATCAATTCAACCACCATCATGCCATAGGACTCTAACAGAGAGGTAAGGGACTTATGGAGAACAATGAGACACATGTTTGGACATGGACAATGAGCGAATTTGTTTTGCATGACTATGAATATACCAAAAATTTAAATGTCATCAGGAGGCAGCTTGTGACTCCTTGAAGTTCCAAATACAGTCTCCCCTTCTCATCTCCTTCCGCTTCAGTATGAGACCACTGCATCACTCATCTTCTGCATCTGTCCTTGTCTAGACAGTAGACATTCTTCATCCATTTTTTTCCCTGTATGGGTTGTTATGCCAGTCCCTTGAGGCATCCTGGATCTCCTCTGGTGAGATGGCTCCGTAGCATTTGGGGGCTTGATTCAATTACCCATAAAGAGAAGTATTTGTAGGCCCTCAGGAAAGAAAAACTCTCTTCCACCTGAATTCTCCCAGACCATGCTCCATGATAGCAGTGAACCTCTTTAGGGAATATACCTTTTGCCTTTGTTTATCCTCTGGCTGATTCTGATGACGAGAGGTTCATTGAGCAAAGCGATTTCCTAGTTACTTCTACCAAAGAGTCTCATCAGATCAAATGAGAGCACAGAAAGTGCCTCATCAGGTAACCTGCTGCCTGAGTGTAGCAATCGCTAGGTTTGTTACGTGTAGGACCTGTTAATCCTTTTGCTTACCCTGGGACTCATTTTCCTCAGGGCCAGGAATTAGCCTCTCCCTCTACTAAGGATCCTTCAGATCTAACAATCCTGTGTCTGTGAATCAGCACCAAGTGCCTTCTAAAACTAGACATCTGAGCAGCTGGACCCCAGCTTGTGGGGGGAGCCCGTGACTTTATGCACTTAAAAACAGAGAAAACCTCACTAGGATCTGATGCCATGGGGAAATCAGTCCTTGGTGAGCACCCTTCTCTGCTGATTGTCTCTTGGAAGGAAAGGGAAAAGAGAAGGGAAAATGATTTGTTCTTGACTCGGTCAGGTTACAGTGATGGCAGCCACTAGTGAGCATAAGTCTTGGACTGATCTGGGCACAAGTAATGCCCTAGAGTGTAATCAAGTGATCCATTGATCTCTAATAGTGAATGAGAATTGCCCTCAAATAAGGCAGAGCTTTCTCTTCACAGCTTACCAGGCTACAAGTCCTGAATTCTATGCAACAAAGTGCATGTTTCCCGCTTTTATAATCTGCTAATCGCAGTTTGAGCCAGAACATACAGCAATCCCAGGGAAGCTGGGAGCATATTTCTGCGTATCCAATCTCCACTGATAAGACAAAGCACGCCAACTCCATGGGGCAGAAGAGGGGATACTCTGACCCACTTAGGCTCAGCATTTTAAGTAACTCATTATGCTAATTTCAGTTACAGTGATTAATAGCCACATTTTAAAGGAAAATACCTCCTAGGATGAGACCTTTGGTATAAGTTTGCTTGCAGCAATTTTTTCCAGCTGACTTTGGACAATAAAACACTGAAGGCAGCAGCTGGAGGGATGCAAAGAACCCTAGGAAAGGGGACAGGGCACTAATCTGCGGTCTCATTGCCTCCTGCCTCTGTTTCCCTGTCTGTTCAAGGAGAAGGATGGATTCGGGGAGCGCAATGGGCACCACTGTAATGTTTTGCCACCAAGGGGCTCTTCCACCTCTAACATTGCATGTTCTTATTCAAACATCCTGGGGCTCAATCAGGTCCTTCTTGCTATGAGTCTTAATTAGTTATTAGTCTGAGATTCTATGAAAAGCCCTAGGAGACCAGTCCTTCCCACCTCCCCCTCAGGTCTGCATCCTGTCACATTGAACAAAGAACTTCTGATCGATGGCATCCTGTCCTTTGCCCCCCTGCCTTCCACTGCCCCCCCCCACCCCACTCCTGCACCAGGAGAAAATCAAATTCTCTTCAGCCTTCAAGTCAGGGAGCAGAGTAAAGTTGGGAGCCCAGAAGAAGTGACTCACCAAGGAGCCAATTTATTCTAGGGATCTCGGTCCCTAGCTTGGCTGGAGCTGGAAGAACCTGAGTCCAAATCCAAACCTTGTAAATTAGGTGCCATTATGAATCCAGTTTAGAGCTGAGGAAACTGAGGCAGATATGTAAGGGATCTGTCTAGGGACACAGAACCATTAAGTGTCTGAGGTTAGACTTGAATTCATCTTCTCCTGACTCCAAGTCCAGAGCTCTAAAAACTTCATGAGCAGCTGCTGAATGAATGTTTGCTGAGGTGCCCTGAAATCACTTCCCTTCTGGGGGCTCACTGACTTCTTCACCTCTAAAATGAGAGCACATGGTCTCTTCCAGATCCAAAGGTTACATTTCTGAATTTATCCTGCACAGGGATGCAGGCTGCTATGCCCTCAGCCTGAGTCTCAGGCCTGGCCTGGCCCTTCTGAGGAGAGGGAGGGACGCTCCCATCTCAGTTGTGTGTCCCTACAGCACAGGGTCACACCTGCTCTGCCTGCTCACCTGGCCCAGCCAGGCTCCAAAGAGGCAAGGTTGACAGAGGGAGGAGAGAGGAAGAAGGAAAACCTCCAAGACTCTTGGAGCTACCCAGCAGCAGCTAACATAGTCTAATGACCAATCCTCAGCATTTACACGGTGCTGGGAAATCCATCAGAATACAGAGCAGGCCTTTGTGCTGCAACGAGATAGAGCCTTATCAGCCCCTAGTCCATGTCCTTCCCTGCATCCCTTCCAAGTGAACCACGGCTTCCCAATTCTAGTCTGCAGGCCTGCCACAAAAACTCCATTTATGAATTGTATTATAGAATCTCAAACTGTGGAGCCCATTAACTCTCCTCTTGTCGCCTCCTCACATAGAAGCTATCATTGGGACATAGGATGGGGAGGGGGAGCAGACACAGGGATCTTAGGGGAAAGACATTCACTTTGGGACTAAACACTTTGAATTGTGGCAGAGCCAGGTGAAGAGATCAAAGCCCTGCCTTAGGGTCAGAAGGCCTGGGTTCAAGGCCTCATTCACTGAAGCACTTCACCTAACTCCCATGAGTCTCCATTCTCTCTTTTGTGAAAGAGAATTCCTGCCCAAAGAGAGTTAATAGTGATAAATCCCATCTTTGGTTCAAAGACTCCAGTTTGGAAAGAAAAAGATTCCATGGGTCAGCAGTATGAGATGGAAGCCCTAAAAGTTGGTTAATGTCATCTTAACAATACAAACCCTGAGGGGAAAATATTGTCCGGAACAAAAGAGGAGACAAATTCCTCTGTCCTCAGCCTTGACCAGACCATGTCTCAAGTACTTTGTCTAGTTGTGGAGATCACATTTTAGGAATGACCTTTACAAACTAGAATTTGTCCAGATGAGGAAGACAGGATAGGGAGAAGATTAGAAACCAGGCCATAGACAGGAGAACCAGACAAAAGATGTAGATCCGTGGGCCTGGAGAGGAGAAGACTCTAGAGGTGTATAAGACATCTCCTCATGGATTTATGGAAAAGGGGTTAAAGGGGACCTGCTCAGCCCCAGCATGTAAAAGCTGCAGAAAGACTCGATAGAGTTTGGTGTCATGAGAAACTCCCTTCCCATTCACCACAGCTGCTTTCTGAATCTTCGACATCCCTTGGTACCTTTAATAACCACCACCCCCTCCCTCCCTTCCTGCTCTGCTAAGAAACATGGATAGAAAAGGGAAAATGAGATAACTCCACTCTCATTCACACATGTAAAAGAAAATCTTGTTATAGTTGCCTGAAGTGCCCAAGGGACTTGGTCTCAGGAATCCTGGGTCCTAGCACTGCCTTCTCGAAAGTAAATCAGTAGTGGGGAGGAAGGGAAGTTTCCTCATAAAAAGTCAGTTAACAATTGTAGGGCTTCTCACAGCTACACCCAAAGAACACTGGGAAATGAATATAAACTGCTTGCATTTTTGTTTTTCTTCCTGGGTTATTTCTATCTTCTGAATTCAATTCTCCCTGTGCAACAAGAAAACTGTTCAGTTCTGCACACATATATTGTATCTAGGATATATTGTAACCTATTCAACACGTAAAGGACTGCTTGCTATCTAGGGGAGGGGGTGGAGGGAGGGAGGGGAAAAATCGGAACAGAAGTGAATGCAAGGAATAATGCTGTAAAAAAAAAAATTACCCTGGCGTGGGTTCTATCAATAAAAAATTATTTAAAAAAAATTGTAGGGCTTCTCAATCACTCATGAATGGAAAGCACTGAAAGCTTGCAAACACTCCCCCCTCACAACAACTATCTAAGTTTGGAGCACAAGCATATTTATCCCCATTTTTAAGTAGAGAAAACTTTTAGCGCTGATATTATATATACTGTTCTCCTGGTTCTGCTCAATTTATTCTTCACTACCACATAAAAGTCCTCAGAATTATTTATTTTAAAAATATTGATGTTCTACTACAAATTGCTCTCCAGATTCTGCTTGCTTCCCTATGCATCAGATGTTCATAAGTCTTTCCATGTCTCTTTAAAATCATCTGTTTGCTCATTTCTTACAGCACAATAGTTCTCCATCACATTTATACACCACAAATTATTCAGCTACTCTTCAATTGAAAGGCATGCCTTCTCAGGTTTTTTTTAATACCACAAAAAGAGCTGATTATAAATATTTTCGTACATAAAGGACTTTTTCCTATTTCTTTGATCTCTTTGGGATGTTTTGCTTGACTGTGCATATTTGTTACAAGGGATGTTTTTCTTTTCTCTTTTTTTGTTGGAGTGGGGTGGGAAGCAGACAAAAATAGATTTCTGTGAATTTTTAAAAATTAAAATGGAGAAATTGAGAGGCTGCTCTTTTACTTGAGGTCACTATTTTTTTATTTAATTGAACTGAGGTTTTTGTTACAAGAATGGAATAAGCTGGAATTGATTGTAACAAAAAAACAAAAATATATTAATAAAGCTTAAAATTTATTTTTAATGGAAGTAATTCAAGCTGTCCAGTGAACTTACCTAGTTTTACACAACTCATAAAGGGCCAGAGACTCTCTCCTTCTCTTCCTATACCACCCCTCTGAAATTGAATGATCTTTGAGATCATTTAATCTAATATCTCACTAAGAGAAGACAACTGAGGCCCAAGAAAGAGAAATGACAAGTTTATGGAGTCCAGGTTTAGTCTTCTTTCTGCTAAGTGAGCCCACACTTATCTACTAGATTGCTGGATGCTGACTGACCACTTCATCAGTGTTTTACTCCTCCAAGAAAATACTTAACTAATAAGTATCCAGGGGCCATCTGAGAGAAACCACATTCCTCTGCACCAAAGGCATGGTGGGAAGAGAGTGGTCAAAAAACACATCAAGACAGAGAAAACATGAAGTTTCCAGGGGGATGAGGAGGAAAGAAGCAACTGAATTTTTTTAGCCAAAGTAAGCTCTCTTCAAATGATCACTCAGCCCCATCCAGTGATGGCTTACATGAATCACCTGTGAATGTGACCTAATCCTGGTAGCCCGGATTAGCTGTTTGTCACATAGGATGCTAGGATCTTGGATCTAGGACTAGAAGGGACCTCAGAGGCCATCTAATCCAACCCTTCATTTTGCAGAGGGGGAATGGAGGCTCAGTGAAGATAAGGAACTTGCCTAATGTCATATAGGTTTCCTTTGTGATCTTTGAGAAGTATCAGTGGACTCTTCAGGAGGAATACTTCATAGTACCCCAAAACCAAGGTTTACTAACAGTACTGGGATCCTCCTCTCTACTGTTGTTTGTGTGACTGCTACTTTAAGTTTGCCCATTTGAGTCTGGGTCCAAGGAGAAGCATCCTACATTTGTGCTCCAAAAGTCACCTAGGACCCAGGGCCTTGTTGATATAGCAAACCATATTTAAACAACAACTGATATTAAAATACAGAAAAGGTGACCTTTTCATACTCTTTGATTTCGCCTAAATACTTCTACCTAATACCACTGCAATGTATGCTGGGACTGGCTTCCTCTAAAGCTAGGGCAGTGACATGTCCAGCAGTAGAGAGAGCAGAACTAGTGTGACCATGTTGGCTGGCTCTACTCCAAGATTCCTTTGATTGGCATATAGTCCTGGAGCTTCAAGCATCAGCCTAGGGAGACACTGGCATGTAGCTTATTCACATTCCTGGCCATTGATTTCTAGGGTCATGGAATTATTGATTCAGAGCTAGAAAGGAGCTCAGGGGCCATCTGGTTCAACTTCCTCATTTTATGGCTAAGGAAAGTAAGATCGCTGAGTGACTAGCCTGAGGCTTCATGGGGAATTAGCATCAGAAAAGGGATTTGGAGCCACTTTCAGATTCTCTCTAAGACCCAGCCTAAAGAGAAAGGTGGAGCACTTCAAAGGACTCTCACCTCATAGAGCCCAGGATTTAAAGTTCATTCCTGTACCTAAGAGTATAGGACCCTGGGCAGAAAAAAAATGTGCAAGCAAGCATGGATGGACACACACACACACACACACACACACACACATACACACACACACACACACACACACACACACACACACACACACTGGAGTCAGGGATTCCCCAGAAGTGTGATCTGTTGACTGCTCCTTCATAGCATCTACACCCAAAGATAGTGAGAATTGCCACCACCAATAAACTCAGGAGGGCTTAAAATTCTCTGAGCTCTTCCCTGAAAAGGCTGTGCTTTGGGCCACTGAATTAGCTATAGCTACAACAAGGCAATGTCTGTTTTACTTTCTGGGAATCCAGGAAGAACCAGTTACCGTTCCTGGGATGGTTCAGGACCTCAGACAGCACCCAAGAGCTATCAGGCAGGCCATCATGTTGGAAAAGTAGGCCAAAGTGATTTTAGTCTGTTTTATGATAGAATTCATTCTCTGCTGACAGTGCCATGGAATCATGGAGTCAGAGAATCTAGATTCAGGACAGTTTCCATCCTGAGTTTGACACTAGCTGGGTGATCATGGGCACATATGCCTTAACCTTGATGAGTCTGTTCCCTCAGCTGTGTAATGGGGTTAGTATTCGATGCCCAGACTTTATCTCAGGATTGTGGGGAAGAAAGTATTTTTACAGGTCATCTAAAGATATAAAAATGTGCAATGTGGGCACAAGGCTGACACAAAGCATATATATCTGTATAAAGGATTTCAAGAGCAGTCATTGATGTTTATTATCTATCTTGAATGGATAATATAACCTTGAAGTTAAAGAAGGCTCAGCCAACTTTTGTCCTTATTGTGGCCTATAGGAGGCTACAATATGGGTAGAAAAGAAGCCCAGGTTAGTAAAATCCATATTCCACAGGATAAAACACAACTCCAGAAGAAGGAAGTGCTGAATGGGGACAGAAGAGAACAGAGGATTGGTGTAAAGTTCAAATGAGCACTTTGCAAATCTTAAGAAGCTATACAAAGTTTAGCTGTTGTAATTGGGGAATATTATTGGGGAATATTTGGGGGAAACCTTTTCCCAGTGAATAACAGCTAAGGTAATCAGTACATATTTGACAGAAGTGAAGGAAAAGAAGCATAAAAAGAGGTCATTGTTGGCCCTACCTGTGTGCTGGGAGCACAGAGAGTAAATGAAATATTATCTTCATTTTATAGATAACAAAACATGTTCAGAAAGGAAGACATCCCCTTCCAACTTTTAGCTTCTCAGTTCTAAAGGCCCTCCTTGCAGTAATATCCCCTGTTGTAAGGCCCATCCCTGCTTTGACTTTCCACAATTCTAATTGATACGTTCCAGCATGCCCCACAGCTCTGAAAGCCAAGAAAATGTGTAAGTGGGGCATGACCCTAAGCCAAGGAGAGAAGTGATCTGAGAGAGTCTTTTCTTTCTGTATCAATGGGACTTGGTCCTGATTCATTAGTTGTACATGTTTGGGCTAATTCCTTACTTCTTAAAAACAAAGAGCACATTTGCATAATAAAGGACACCCAGAGTGCTTCTCAGAAGGACTGGCCACTGCAATTCACACCACCTGCTTCAAGATCTGCCAGGGCTCACTAGATCATTCACTTTTTAAGGACGTGACCTTTCCAACCAAGCCCCTTTAAGGAAAGCAGGAATTATTATCCCCATTTAACAGAAGAAGAAAATTTGTTCTAGGAAGACAATGACTTGCTAGTGAAAAGTGTTTGCTGTATTTAGAATTAAAGGATCTGAATTTAATCTATCTCTGCTAATGGGGTGGCCTGGGTCAACTAACTGTGTCTGAAAATCACTTTCCAAATCTGTAAAATGAGAGGATTGGAGTAAATGACCTCTTAAGATCGAGTCCAGTTTTAAATTTATAGTCATATGATCTCCAAAGACACACATATAGACACATAATGGACAAACTGAGGCTAGAATCTGTTTCCACTCTCCAGTCCCCTGGGATATCTTCTGTACTATCCTGCCTCCTCCTGGTTTAGCCACTGTTTCAGTTCTTTGCATACATAAGATTTCTGCATCCAGTTTTGGCAATATCAGCAGATCCACTTAATTCACAAATATCTGCTGACTGTCTTCTATGTGCAGGTTTTTTTCCCTAGGAAAGAAGCCGGGATAAACAAGTCATGGTCCCACCTTATGAGAGAAGAGGCCAAGGCTGAACCAAACATCTTCAGGCTACAGGGAGATTTTTCTAGATTAAGAAGAAAAGATCTCTATTTAGAACCCTCCCCCCATCGTGGCACCAATTTGGAGCTAAAGTGAAACCCAACCTTGCAGCCCTTTGGCCTTTGTCCTAGTCTCTTATGTGATGCCCTTGATAAGGATGTTCTCCTTTCTAAACAGCAAAAAGGACATAGGGGCCTTTGTTCTTCATTTAAGTGACTCAAGGGATGGTTTGCTGAGTTTGGAATCAGGAGGACCTGACTTTAAATCCAGTTTCAGACGCTTACTAGCTGAGTGATCCTGGACAATTCACTGAACCTCTGTTTGCCTCCGGTTCCTCTTCTCTTGTCCTGGATCTCACCAGACTAACCCTCAAGGACAACTGGTTCCTTCCCCACCCACCCACCCTTACTTCCTAGAAGTAATTTTGCACCCATTTGTGAGTATGTTGCTTTTGTTCAATAGAATGGAAATTCCTTGAAAATGAGGATAATTCAACATATAAAGGACTGCTTGCCATCTAGGGGAGGGGGTGGAGGGAGGGAGGGAAAAAAAAATCGGAACAGAAACGAGTGTCAATATAAAGTAATTATTAAATAAAAATTAAAAAAAAAAAGAAAATGAGGATAATTTCATTTTAGTCTCTGTATACAGAGGCTTAGCTTAGTGCCTAGTCTATAATAAATGCTTATGAGATTGAATCGAATTCCTTATTCATATCTATTCATTCGTTAATTCAACAAACATTAAGTGTGTGTTGTGTGCTCATTCTTACAGTAGGGGCTGGGTCCTGGGGGAAATACAAAGTTCTTATAAAGACACCAGGGTACCACCCAAACTTAAGTGATTATAATCATCACTATGGGTCCACAGAAGGAACATATGCTTCTGTAAAGAAGCACATATCCGGAGGATGCCAGGAAGGAATGAAGTCTTTCAATCACAGCAATTCATGAATTTCATGGAACTATAGACTAAGAAAGACACAGTGGGAGTCAGATCAGTAACAATGAAAGGTGTGTTCATGTGAATAGAGTTCTATATCCTTGGTTCTTGGAGGTAGACTAGGTGCCAATAAGATCTATTATGACTCAAGATTCTGTAATGCTTTTGCAGTGAGTGGTAGGGGTGGGAGCACATCCTCTTCCTCCCTTTCTTTCTCCTCCTTTCCCTGCTACCACCACCATCACCATCATTTTATTTGATCAAATAACAAGGTGATGACTGGAAGATTAAGTAGGTCAAAAATGTCTCCATTCTTTTTTCCTTCTTAAATGAAAACTGTAAAGGCCACGAATCTCAAACTTTCTGGTCATCACGAATACAAGTCCTTCTATTAAATGCCAAAGAAACATAAAGTAAAAGTGTCTCAAAACTGGCTATGAAGGAAAATGATCACCCAAAGGCCACCAAGTCCAGATTTAATCAATAAGTCCTGACCTGAAGAATTTTAGTGATTTGAAACCAAACAATCTCAACTTAGCCATTTCTATAACATCCTATCTTTCCACAGAGTCCAAAAGTGAAGATGACCCTAACAAGAAAGTTTTCCTTCACCCCATGCCTAAGTATTCCCTTCTACCAGCAATGTCTGTAGGTGAGTAAAAAGTATTCATGAATTGTAGTTATCTTAGGTATATCTGTGGCACAAGAAAATCCCCAATGTCTAATCCAAGTCTTCACTCCAGTGAGGTCACACTCCTATACCCATCCATGATCTGAATGCCTCTAATCTTTTGCCTCTATTTCCCCTCTCTCCATATTCCAACAGAACTAAAGAAACTCAGTGTTGAATCGTTCTCAATCTAATATCCTTGGCCAGGAATCATCTTTTCACCTTCCCTGACAAGTATTCATCCAACCTTGGCTTGAAGGCCTACAGTGAAGGGAATGCCATTATCTTATGAAACAGTTCATTTCCCTGTAGGACAGCTCTCTCTTTTCTCCAAGTGCCAACCATTTCTAAAAGCACAGCCTCAGTCACTCTGATGCCTAAGTCACCCTGATGCCTCCGGAGTATCTTCCCAACAATTCCAGTGATTTTCTCCTTGCTCTGACTTCTTCCAGGATTTAGTCTGTGCACTGCATTTTAGGTCCTTGGTTACAGATTCCCAGAGTTAGCAGGGACATCAGACTTCCCTGCTAAGTAGTCATCCAATCTCAGCTTGTAGAAATGAGTACCTCCCTCTTAAGGAATGAAAGACAATTGGATCTTCTGGAGTTATTCCATCACAACGGATACATTGTCTTTCAGAACCAGTGTCAAGTTTTGCCCTACTCATCTAGATACAAAGGAAACAATAAATGCTTATTGAGTTAAATTGTTTGTCCATGAAGTAGAATGAGAGGCTATGATCCTAGCATTCTCCCAATAGTGTTAGTATCAGCTGATAGGCCTGTCAATCAACCTGTGTAAGCCAGCAGCTTCTACTATGCAGTGGTGAACTTAAGGGAGCACCTATATTGTGCTGAACACCTCAGAATAACCCTGCTTCCAACTGCCAAAATATACAAATCTTTTGCCAAAAGACATCTTTCGTAATCACTTCATTAGCCGTTTGCCAGTCAACAACCATTTATTAAACACTATGTTCTTAACAAAGTGTTCATTGCTGAGGATACAGAAAAAGGGAAGGGGAAGGGGAAAGGAAAGGACTCCCACTCTAAAATGGGGGAAACATTTTAAACAACTAGTTACCTACAAGATGCATATAGAGTAAATGGGAGGGAATCTCAGAGGGAAAGGCAAGTGCCATCCTCACTCCCACAGATGAATGTCCCTGTTCAACTCTTCAGTCTACTTGTTTTATCAAATCATCCCAAGTCATTTCCTAGTAAGACATGACCCTAGGGCTTGGCACTGTCCCCATATTTATCATATATTCCAGTGGTAGAGACATGGCACTGATACCACAGCATTAAAATGACTAGAGAAGATCTCATGATTTTAGGGCATGCTATGTTTATACAGCTTTTTACATGAGCATCTAATGTACTCATACTCACCACAAGTCTGAAGGCATTACAACTATTATCTTCTTCATATATGAGGAAATTGTCTAGAAAGGGCAATGAACTCACCTAGTGTCCCACAAACAGCTGGAGGAAGCAGAGAAAGGGCATGCCAGATCTTCTGTTTCCAACCCCAGTGCTCTGTCCACTATATCCTCTGTCTTTCAATCCTTCCCCCCAATAAATGTTTCCCTGACTTTGCTCCATATTCAGGAGGGGGTGTAGGAAATAGATTCCTGAGGGACAGGCAACCTCCTGGGGTCCTTCTTTATGAAATTCCAAATATTCATAGCTTCCTCTGTGACATCTGGCCCAAGGCCTTTCTCTCTCTGGCTACCTTCCTTTCAAACCACTGTCAGCACACTTGGGGCAAGATTCACTAGCTGATGACACAGCAAAGAGTTCTAAAGCCCCCCTCACCAGAGTCTCTTCTCCACCCAAAATGTTCTTAAGGAATGGAAGCTTCCCTTTGAAATTCTAATTTCTCTGGTTTCCTCAGCTTCTAGCAGGAGGAAAAGGATTCAAGTGAGTTTGTTCTAGATCTAATTGCTTTGATGTTGTTAATGAAACTATGAAAGCTGATGAAGAAAAGCTCTCCTTGCTATATTGCATAAATTCATAATGAGTTATGGATTGGGGCACTTTTGCCAACTGTGCATTTTCATCATTTTATGAAAACAAGCAGAGAGAGGAGGCTTAAGGCTATAAAAGCTACTTCTGCCTCAGAGAGAGAGACTGAGAGAGGACAGACAGAGACAAAAAGACAAAAGGAAAGGAAGGAGAGAGACAGAAACCACCTGAAGCAGTCACTTGTCCTTCCCACTGTACTTTTCCCCAATTTACATTTCAGTCAGTCACCATTTAATATTCATTCATGAAGTTCTCTTGTGCCCTGCATTAGATTGGGGGGAAGGTGCTAAGGTCACAGATTGAGCTAAGACACAGCACTACAGGGAGCTTATAATAGAGAAGATAAACCTCATGTGCCTCTAACACTTTAAAGTGTACAAAGGATTTTCCTTTCAACAACTCTCAGGTATATAAAAAGTTACTATGATAAAACAATCCTCACAGATGAGGAAACTGAGGCCCAGAAAAGTTACGTATTTTCCCTCTGAGTCACAAAGCTTAAACATAGCAGAGTCTTTCCTGTTGTTAAAAGATTTTTGCTTGACTCTAGCATTCCTTTAAGCTATTATCCTAAACCTTTACTCCTTCTGAGAGCCAAATTCTCGAGAAACTGCCTATTTTCCTTTTCTCCACTTACTTTCCTTGTTCTTAGTTCCTCATCCTTTGGTTTCACTATTCAATAGAAACCACTCTTTCCAAGATAACCAATAAACCCTCACTGCCAGATCTGAGAAGCTTTCCTCAGTCTCCTCCTTGATGACTGAAGCCTTAAGCACAGCTGACCACTCTGTCTTTCTAGACCCTATCCTGCCTCATTCTTCATGGGGCTGATCTGTCCTTGGCTCTCCCTTGTGTGATGGCTTTTTTCAATCTTTTATTGAATCACCACGCATGTCTCACCATCTGTGGATAGCCCTCAAGATTCTGTGTTGGGCCTTTTCTTTTTTCTCTATATTATACTGTCAATTCCTTGTCTCTATTTTCATGAGGAAAACTACTTAACTATTATTTCAAGACCTTACAGCCTGGCTCCTGCCAACTATTCCAGGCATGTTGCCCACTTCTTCCCTTCATACATCTCACATCAAAGCCCAACTGACCTATCTGCTGTTCTTCCAATGCAACATTCCATCTCCCACCTGTAAATCATTGCAAATGTCCCCTATGTTTAAAGGGTATTGCTTCTTCACCTCTGTCTCTTAGAATCTTTGGCTTCCTCAAGGACTCGCTTCATAAGGCTTTTCCCACAAGAGTAGTTAATGCTCTCTCCCTTCTTCCCAATCTCATTGTCTATATTCCTTTATTTAGACATGCAGAATCCCCCAGGAATATATAAGCTCCTTGAGGCAAGATTGGCTTTTTGCTTGATTTTTCAGATCTCTATTGCCTAACTCTGCTCTGCTCTCTGTAGTGCTCTGCCTACTGCAAATAGCATAATAACTGCTGGCTGGACGTGACTGGATAAGAGAGTTAGATTCAAATTCAAGTTTTCTTACTCTAAAACCAGAGATCTTTCCAATAAACCATATTGTCTTCCATTATGATTCACTGTCTCTGACTGCCATAGAAGGCACTTACTTCCTACCAAAGCCAAGGCTTAAGGAATGTTGAAGCTGGAGTCGCACTCAAACTGGAGTGTGTCTGAGGAAGGATGGGTCCTAAAAAGGACTCAGGGTCCTAAAAAGGGAAGAACAGAGATGTCTACCACAAGGTGACTTGTGACAAGATCACAATGAGTGGCATCAGGGCAATTAACTAACTACCAACCATTTATTCATCACCTACGTTGTTCTAAACCCTGTGCAGACACTTGGGAGTCCAATTCATTCACTTTACAGATGAGTAAAGAGACAGAGAGGTGAACAAGGTCAGTAGGAAATTTGGCCCAATTTGGCTGGAATGTGAAGCATATGGAAGGATGTAGCGTGAGATTGAGCTCAGATCAGAATTTGTTAATTATCAGAACCAAGGAAAAGCCTCTTAGGTAATCCAACCTTACTTCACAAAATAAAATACTGAGGTTCAAAAAGATTAGAAAATTGTCTCAAGATCACTCATTAAGTTATTAAGACAGACTAAACTAAAACCCAAGGTTTCTAGTTGCATTGTTTTCAACTGTACTATGTAGGTCCAGGAAGGCTAGAAGCAAACAAGGAAGGACTTTGAATGCTAGGCTGAGCCTGGACTTCCTCTGTAACCAACAGAGTGCTACTAAAGGGTTAGAACTCTAAGGGGGGAAGAGAAATCATAGGAGCTCTATATTAGGAAAATTAATCTGGCACGATATATAAAATGGGAGGTGAGGGAGGGCCTGGGGGCAGGGAGATAAATTAGTCAGTAGACAAGAAGAGATGAGGTCCTATCCAAAGGTGCTTGCAATGAGTATAGAAGAGTATCTGGTCGCCAAAAGCAATGAGGAATAATGGGTAGGACTTATTAATTAATGGAGTGTGTGTCTGTTGAGGGGTGACAAAATGGAAGGCAGGAAGAGGTTGTCCTTAGTCCCAAATTAGAGGAGGTGGGAAAATGAACAGAAGTAGGAAGTCAGAAATGAAGAAGTTTTTTGGGGGGATCTCATAAGCAAGAGAAAACATATGCCCAAATGTGTCTGCATTCAAGGCAGTTCAAATCCCATCTTGTGTGGGAAGCCTTCTCTCCCTGACCTACAATGCGCCTCTCTCTGAATGGCTTTACAGCTGTTCTGTGCATATCTTGTGTATAACTCACTATGTACAAGTTGTTTCCCCCATTAGGATGTCTCCCCCATTTGGGGACCGGAATTGATTTTGCCTTTCTTTATACCCCCAACACTTAACAGATTGCTTAATAAGTGGTTAAAAATGTTTGTTGACAAAAATGAGAGAAAATAGAGCCAATTCATTCTCGTATCATAGTGGTCATTTGATTCAATTTAATAAGAACCTTTGAAGTACCTATTATGTGCCAGGTATCGTACTAGGCACTGGAGTTAGACAAACACAACAACCCCTGCCTTTAAGGAGTTTACATTCTTCTGGGCTAAGACAAAAAGTAATTTTTAAAAAGTCATCTCAGAGAGAGAGAGTTATAATAATGAAAAGTTTCATTAAAGGCTTTGGAGGGAGCTACTGCTGGATTGTGCCAATTATGAGACACTAAACTAAAGCAAAGAACCCAAACTACTTTTTAAAAGGTTTGGAGGCAGGAGATGGCCAGTGCTCTAAGCAATTGACCCACTGGAAGCAAGAGATGGCCAGTACTCTTAACCAGCTGATCCATTCTAAGAATTGATTGGATGCTCCTTGGACCAATCTCATACATGGTCCTCCATAATGCCCTGATACCTACATCTTCACCATCGGCAATCTGAATGACAACTAGAGCATTGCTTTCGTGGATTTTTTTTCCCTCTCTTCTTAAGATTAAAAAAATTACCAAAACAAAAGAAACCCCAGCTCTCAAGGGAGCAACACTTGGAAAGCCACAGGAAAAGGGATTGGCTTTGCTTCACAGAGAAGCAGCAGGCACACCGAGCAGAGTGCATCACTTCACTAGTCTAAGCAACAGTGCTGTTTCCTAATCTGTCCCATTGGCAAGTGGCAAGTGGCAGTTGCCATGTTTCTGCAGTCCTGGGAGCTGTCTGGGACCTGTCTCCCTTTAGAAGTGCTTCTGCAACCCAGGAGCTGTCCCCCACAGAAGTGCTTCTGCAACCCAGGAGCTGTCCCCCACAGAAGTGCTTCTGCAACCCAGGAGCTGTCCCCCACAGAAGTGCTTCTGCAGCCCCGGGAACTGTCCCCCACAGAAGTACTTCTGCAGCACTGGGAACTGTCCCTCACAGAAGTGCTTCTGCAGCACCGGGAACTGTCCCCAACTGCCACCAGGAGGTAAAAGAGGAAGAATTCACCAAGTGGGAGCACTTGAGATTTTACCACAAGTATTTCCCATAAAGATATCAACAAAGATGATAATAGCCACTCCCATTTCCATAACTCCTAATTCTTAAAGGTGGCAACAGCTAAGGAGTCAAGCTAGAAGATTTTGGTCCATCTCACAAAGAAACTGAACCTTACAAGTGGGAATTTGGGGATAAATTACAACTGACATTTCTATTCTGGTTTCAAATGTGTCAAAAGCTTTACTCATTTGGAGTTACACAACAACCTCACGAAGAAGATATTAATGTGTATTGTTCCCATTTTAAAGACAAGAAAATTGAGGATCAAGACACTTGCTTTTGTTCACATTGCACTGTATGAATAGTATTGAAGACTTGTATTCTCTCTCTAGAGACTTTTACATCCCAGAACTGGGAAGTTTTCCTATTTCAGAATTCCCATAGGCTGGACCTTGCTGGGGCTGGGGGAAGGACTTTGTAAACTTCAAAATATTTTGGAAATATTTGGATTCCATTTTGGAAATAGGAACAGTATACTGTCTTTCTGTGGAGTCAAGGATGGGGGTTCTCTTCTGGCCATTTCATTTTACAGGAGCCATTGTCAAACTGAAGTGTGTCTGAGGAAGGATGGGTGGCAGATCCGGAGTCCTAAAAATGGAAGAACAGAGATGTCTACCAGTTCTAGGAGCTGACTTGTGACAAGATCACAATGAGTGGCATCAGGGCAATCAACTTACTACCAACCATTTATTCATCACCTACATTGTTCTAGACCCTGTGCCAGGCACTGGGTATCCAAAGGCAAAAGTAACAAAGTTACTGTCCTTTAAAAGTTAACTTCCCACCAGTGGACAGAAGAAAGACCATAAAATCAGAATCAGGACAGGGTTTAAAGTCCCTGTTACTGTGTTCTGTGTGAGTTGTACACTGTGTGCCCATCACTTCACCTTGCTAAATGTCAATTGGATCATCTGTGAAATATGACAGCAAAACTTGCACTCTCTTTCTCACAAAGCTTTTGTGAGGAAAGCATTTTGTGGAATTTAAGCTGCTATAGTAATGGGACTGTTGGCTTCTGGTTCTGGTTCTTGGGGATATTTAAAAAGAGGGTGAGAAGCATTTTTCTAAGGATGTGCTAGGGATTTGTCTGGACCAGTAACAAGGAAAGAGCACTGGATTTGCAACCAGAACTAGGTTTCCATCCAAGCTTTTACTGTTATCTCTAGGGGAAATCATATGCCCTCGCCGGGCCTCAGTTTCCTCAATAATATGAGAGGGACTGAATGAGATGGGCCCGTAAGTCCCTTCAGCTCTAAAATCCTAAGGTTTTGAGCTTCATGTCACCAGTAATTATAGGCTCATCTACTTCCTCTCCTCTGGTTCCTTCTCTTTGCCACTCAGGGCTTTAGATTCCAGAATGCTTCAGCCTAGATCTTCTCATGGTTCCTTCCAAACTCTTCCACAGAACGGTCTCATTCTGTGTCCAGGGATGGAAGCAGCTTTTGTGGAGAACACTAGCACCTTGGAGTGGGAGAATCAGTGACAACATAGTAGTCCATAGAAGATGACTCTATATCCCAGGAATATAAATATGATTGGTTAACTAAATATCACCATTCATCAGTTTCAGGACACTCCAGGAGACAGAGATTTAATGTTAGCAGAGGCCACTGCTGCTCCTTCTCCCCTCTCTACAGAAGCCAAAACAGTATTAACACGAAACAAGCAACTAAGTTTAGATCAAGTCCCTACAGTGTGTCAGGTGCTGTCCTGGGTGCTGAGACGCTAAAAAGAAAGTTAAAAGTCCCCTGCTTTCAGGGAATTTACATCATATTAGGGAAGAATTCTAATCTTAATCCACATCTACACACAACACTGGAAAAAAATATGCATCAAAATGAGATGATTTGGAGGAGCAGCACTAGTAGTAAGTTTAGGAAAGGTTTCATGGAGAAGATGGTCCTTGGGCTGAGTCTTGAGAAAAAGAGGGATTATTTAAAGAGAGAGTGTATTCCGGGGTCAAACAACAAGAATTTGCTTGTATGAAAAACAGGGCCGCACACATCTTGATGTCTGCTCCTCTGGCAGAGTTCCTCTCGAGCCCAAGTCCAAATGAAACCCTGGAGCTCCCCTTCATGAATCTTGTCCAAGTCTTTTATTTTGCACATGAAGAAACTGAGGACTAGAAAAGTCAAATCATCAGACACAATGTCATCCAGCAGCATCATACAAGAGCCAGGATCAGAAACTAGGTTCCCTATTTCCCACTCCATTGGATTTGAAGTCAGGAAACTTGAGCTTGAACATATCTGCTCCTCATCATCTTATGTGATCCTAGATAGCAGTGAGCAAGCGTCTTTAGTTTCTAAACTTATAAAATAAAAGGTCTGGACAGAATAGTCACTAAGATTCCTTGCAATTTTAAACCATGAACTCCCCAACTCAGCATCTTTCAAACTCAACCCCTGGCCTCACATTTGGAATCTCTGTATTCACTTATGCTTTTTCAAACCCATCACTCTCCTCAGCTCCTAAGATCTGCAACTTCCCTCTCCCTATTCATATACTCATGAAGAGCTCACTTCTTGCATCATCCATCTCTCCTGGGAGAGATATTTGTATTAGAATTCTATTACAGAAAGTGTCAGGGAAAGAATGAATGATTTCATTGTGCCCTTATTGTGGATATGACCAGTTGATTCAATATGCTAACAGGAATCACTTTGTAAAGGGAAAGAAACCTGGGCTAATATTCAAAGGATTTCAGTTCTAATCCTGGCTACACCATTAACTTGATAGGTGACATTATGCAAATTACTTCAAGTCTCCAGGCCTCAGCCTCCACAGTTATGATAAAAAGAATGACTAGAAGATCTCTAAGGTCTCTCCCCATGCTGACATTCTATGCATCTCCAAATCAGCATGAAAAAGTTAGATTGGCAAGCTTGTCTTTAAATCATTCCACTAATGTTCATATTTTCCAGCTAACCAAGATTTTATTCCTGGGTTATTTAAATTCCTGATTATATATTCTGGTTGGTACAGAGATAAGTTGGCTAATTCATTTATTCAAGAAACCCTAAACATCCACCATATGCAGTGCACTTTGCTAGACACCAAAGGTACAGATATCAAAAACACCACAATCTCTTCCTACTAAAAACTTCTCTTTAATTGGGAAGATACAACATGTACATGGAAAAGCAGAATAGAAGGCAGAATGTCAAAGAGGCAAAGAAAGGTCTCAGATAAAGTGCTCAAAGAAACAAGAAGCAGCAGAGATCATTTTCTCCTGGGACATTAGGTAAGAGGGCTTCCAAAGGGAGAATACGTCTGAGTTTGGCCCAGAAGGAGATGATCTACTTCTAAAGGCTTGAGCACAGAAACTGAGGAACAGTGGCTAGCTAACCATTCTAACTTGAGCATATACCAGATTCACTGGAGGCCTCAATTTTCCCATTTGTGAGGTAAGAGGGTTGGCCTGCATCAGTGGTTCCATACCCATATGGGCTCAGGAGCCCTGAGGAACAACAGAATAATTCAAGGAGTCCTCCAATCTAAATGTTCCCCAAGCACTCCATGTTGATCTTTAGTGCTAACAAAATATGCTTTGTGCCTCTGTGTAACAAATAAGTAAGCATACCATCTGCACTCTGAACAAATACATTCTTTCATACATAGATGCATGACTAGTTTTCCAATGGATAGAGACACTGGTGTCTTTTTTTAAAAATACAAATTCATTTAAAAACTTTCAGAATTCAATGCCACTTCTGTCAGCATGGGTTGTCTCACACAGTGGATGTTGAGAGAATAAACAACCACAACTTATGGTGATCTATGAAAGTTTGTTCTATTAAAAAAGCAATCTCTATACTCCAAAAGGCTGGACCATCAACATTAGGGCATCTACAAGGACCCTTACAGCTCTGTATTCCAGGGAATAGAAAAAGAGTACAGCTCAACCCTTCCTTTTGGGAAAAGTGATCCTTCTGAAAAGGGAAGGAGTAGAAAGATACTGACCTTGATATTGGAAGGCCTGGCTATGCTACACACTGTGTGGTCTTGAGACCAAGTAGACACATTGGAAGTGAGAGCTGGAGTTGGAACCTAGGTTCAAAACCCAACTATACCATTTGACTACTATATGACCTTAAGTAAATTATTTAAACTAAGTAGACCTTAATATCCTTTTCTGGAAATGAAAGGTCAGCTTTAATGACTTCTGAAGCTCCTTTTTGCTCTGAAACAGACATCATGACTTAAGTCATATCCTTTCTCTAAGCCTCAGTTCCACATCTGTTACATGAATGGACAGGACATTGGACCTAATAACATAAAAATGATATAGAAGTGTCAACAAATGCATACCAATATTATGATTATGCATCTGTCCTTCTGTACAAGCACATGCCTTTGGCACACTTCCAGAGATGATCTCTATGTAATCTGTTGTTTCACTGGCCAAGGTTCTTGTATCAATGGAAAGGTACAACTCACTGCATCTGCTTGCATCCTGCTCTCTGTCTTCACCCAACTTGCCCTTGCCAGATGTACAGTGACACTGTAAAATTTATGTCAAAACAAATCAGAAAGTGAAGGGGCGAGGTTGCTCATCTGAACAGTGGGCATTGTTTCATTCATGCTGGGTTAGCAGTTTAAATGAGATCTCCCAATCACAAACATCAGTTAGATTGAATTAGACAGGGAATGTATATGATTGTATAGTGGCCAGCCAATTTGTTTCAATTAACAGTACTGTACTCCCCTTATTTGCTTGGAAGTTATCCCATACACAGGTACCTGCAGAGATTCCCAAACATGTAGCTTTTTTAATGAAAGAATTTTATGGAAGTAAACTAGAAGCAGTGGCTTGGAGAGAATCAAAGAATACATTTAGTGCAATCCAGCATTTTGCATGGGAAAAAACTGAGGCCCAGAAAGGGAAAGGGACTTTTTTACTGGCTAGAAAGACAAGACTAAAGGAGTCTCGTTGTCACTAAAGGAAAAATAAAATTTGAATTGTCTTGATTTTCTCATAGACTGACATTGTATGGCAAATGGAAGATTCTTTTTCTTCTATTCCAGAGGGATTTTAATCCCTATTTTGGGACCAACTTAATAAAGACCAAAAACCTGATTTAACTGGATTCAGAGAATCAAATAGGCAGTACCTATTGTTGTTGGTAAATGGTTACCTTGTGTACAGCTCAGTACTAAAACATTCCTTATTCCACACAGTATGGAACAGATATGAAGATTCAAGTTTACAGTTGTGATTAAAAATTACCCTGCTTCTAGCATATAATCCCAGTCCTGATTCCTATTTATTAAGCATCACACTACTCAGAAACACACTAGGAAATGTGAAGCTGAATGAAACCAATGCTTTTCATTTAGATCTTTACCAAATATATCATATGTAATAGTATCACCTTTTTCTAGCTTTTGGTCAAATAAATTTTTACATAAACAAACAAACAAAAAAAAAGATCACAGGGACAGCCCCAAAGTTGGAAGTTGATCTCAATCTCCAGATTCTTCACCCTCCAACCCAACATTTACTGAAAACCGTTAGTTGTCATCAAACATTATTTAAAACTATTATTTAAAATGAGATGTCAACATGGGTTATTTTAAAACCACAAGTTGTCACATTGCCTTCTACTCTTAATTTTTTTCATTTCTAGAAGGCCAGTAACGAGAGAAGGAGCCTCTCTGTCTGATGCCTACACCATTGGAATTCTAAGTCCCAAGAATGTCAGCCAGAAGAGTCCTTAGGTATCAGATAGTCAAGCTCAGAGCTGAGCAGGAATCTTTTATAACACCATATTCAAGTGCTGATGTAGTGGCACCTGCTTATTGACCTTAAATGAAATGAAACTCACTTCTTCCCTTGTTGGACAGCTCCATTAATTAGTAATGTCTTCTTCACACAGATTTAACATCTGCCTTCCTGTAATTCCGCTCCATTCTTCCTAGTTATTCACTCTGGGGTCAAGAAAAACAAATCCAATCTCTCTTCCACAGGCAACCATTCCAATGCTTGAAGACAGGGACAATGATGCCTTTAAGTCTACTCTTCTCTAATCTACACATTCCTGATTCCCTCCTTAGATTCTTAGTGTTAAGTGTCCAGGCCTTTCACCATTCTGGCCAGCGTCCCCTGGTCAGCTTCCTCTGATCATACCTTAAATATTTAACATTCCTATTATCTTTCCTGCACATATCCTCGAGAACTGAATCCCCCAGTGCTCCAGATGGCTCTGACCAGGCCAGAAGAAAAGACTTTCACTATCATTCAAAACACAAAATGGTTTCCTTTGCAGATTTCTAAGCTTCACTGTTTCTTTTGCTGCCATGACACTACTGAATCCAATTAAGTTTCTAGTTCATTAAAACCTAAAGATCTTGTTCACATGAGCTACTATCTAGTCATGTTTCCCTGATATGTCCTTGGACTCTTAGTTGTTCAAGTCCAATTTTAGAATTTACACTTACCTCAATTAAAATTCATCTGGTTATTAATTCCAGGCTACTTGACAACATTAATACCTGCCCTATAGTTAACTATGACATTAACATTAATTGGGAAAAAACAATTGCTTGCCTTCAAGCAAAGTTAAAGCTATATATCAAAATAAAGCAAAATATAGAGGCAAATTCAATGGACTAAAAACCAAGAGGCCAATGTTCCAGTCTACAAGCTGTGTGACTCAGGGCATATTTTTTTGTTGTTGTTTTTGCTTCATTTTTGAAGAGGACCAATGACATTAAGGGTGATGTCTTGACTTGTGCCTGAATTGTATTTAAGTGAGGCAGAGTTGCACAGTCGTCAGCCTCAATCTCTATTCCAGATTCATCTAAGTTTAGTGGCAAAACAAAAGTCTGGTTGATTGGTGATGGTTAGGATACCATGGCATCTTCAATGGCTAACCAACTTCTAAACACCCATAGCATCTGAGTCATCTTCATGGGCATTAAAACAAATTGTTCTCACTCACCCATCTGCCAGCAAAGTCCTTACATACTTGGGACAGACATCCTCCTAACTCACTAGCAACTTTGAGGCCACTGATTATCCTCCATCCGGTTTAACTGGTCTATCAAGACAGTTTACCAGGGTGTGGTTGCTGCACATGTTACAGCATCTTGGAGCCACAAGTGAAAATTGAATGTCAAGTGGACACTAAAATGGGAGAGCAGCTCTGAAAAGTGCTCAGAAATGCTAGTGCTCCCTCAGGCCATGTCACTTCCTATTCTGGAGCCCCAATTCTCTCATTTTTAAACTGACTTGGACTAGATGCTCTTTCCCCACTCTTCCAACTCTCTCAGTTTGGGTTCGAACATTCCTCTCTGCTCTGAAAGCCTCAAAGCTAAGATACCCTTTCTTAAGCCCCTTTCAGCTCTGACATTCTCTGTTCTATGATTCCCTCCTACTTCTAACGTCCTTCCCAGCTCTTACATTTTAGGTTTCAGGCTTAGATCCCAACCCTATAGGCTCTAAGTTCCCCCCCCTTTTTTGCCATTTTAAGTTCTAGGGTCTAAGGTCCCTCCCAGATCTGAAGCTCTTCATGGTTCTATCCTCTTCACACAAAATGTCTGAATTCAGCCCCTATCCTCCTTTCAGTGAGCTCCTCTTCCATCACTGTATTTTCTAAGGAACTCTGCTGATACGGGCAAACTTTGGTTCTAATTAGCTCTTGAAAAGTTCAATGACAACTGCACTATTTTCCCCACTTTTTATACTAAAGCAATTTTTTTTTTTGCCATTGCCCACATTTGGAGCCCAATTTGAATGTGGCTCCAAGCTTTGGCCATGCGATCCTGCCTACTTTGATCTCCTTCTCTTAGTTTAGGGGTCTTTCTTTCCCTCCTCCACCCCTGCTGTCTCCCAATGCCCCAAGCATCTCCCTTCCACAAGCAGCCTCTGGGCCACTCCTGTGCACACACTCCAGCCTAATGATCTACCTTTTTCAGAAAGAGAGATGCATTGATTTCCTGATAAAAATCACAATTAATTTTAAATGCCCTTCACAAACCTTGTTATAAATAATTGCTAGAAACATTCAAAGTCTGAAATTAGTTAAAATCGATGGCCTTAAAATGTTTGTGGCAGCCCTTTTTGTGGTGGCTAGGAACTGGAAAATGAATGGATGCCCAGAGAATGGTTGGGTAAATTGTGGTATATGAATGTTATGGAATATTATTGTTCTGTAAGAAATGACCAGCAGGATAAATACAGAGAAGCTTGGAAAGACTTACATGAACTGATGCTGAGTGAAATGAGCAGAACCAGGAGATCATTATACACTTCAACAATAATACTGTATGAGGATGTATTCTGATGGAAGTGGCTATCTTTGACAAAGAGAAGATCTAATTCAGTTCCAACTGAGCAACGATGGACATAATCAGCCATACCCAGAGAAGGAACACTGGGAAATAAATGTAAACTGTTTGCATTTTTGTTCTCTTTCTCAGATTATTTTCTGAATCCAATTCTTCCTGTGCAACAAGAGAACCGTTTGATTCTGCACACATATATTGTGTCTAGGTTATACTCTTACATTGAACATGTATAAGACTGCCTGTCATCTAGGGGAGGGTATGGAGGGAAGGAAGGGAAAAGTCAGAACAGAAGTGAGTGCAAGGGATAATGTTGTAAAAAATTATCCATACTTATGTACTGCCGATAAAAAGTTATTTTAAAAAATCAATGGCCTTATTTGATACCCTGTTATTCCTTTCTTTTGTTATTAGCAGGAGATGCTTATTAGGATGGCAGATCTCTAGCACCTTACAGCTCTTTAGGGTAGCTCATCCAGGCTTCTTCAGGCCACTTGAGTCAATTGCCTTGGCCACACGCTCTTAAACTACTGGCAAGTGGCATTCAAAGCTTTTCTTTATTAGGCTTGGGGAGAATTGCTCAAATAACAATTATGTAATAGTGCAATAGGCTCAGACCAACTCATGATACTGTCAAAAAGCTTCCGGGGCAACTGAAGGTTTTGTCTGCAAATACATGGTTGGATTTAGCACCATTGTGGAAATGTCTGAGCTGAGAGAACCTTAGAACTATGTCAGAGCTGCCAGAGCTCTTAGATCTAGGAGGGACCTTGGAACATAGAATGTCAGAATTAGAAGAACTCTAGAAAAGCAAATGACAGTCGTAGAAAAAAACCTAGAAGGTATAATGGAAAAGAACTTTAAAGATCATTTAATTCAATTGTCTTTTTATGGATAGAGAAATTGAGTCCCAGAGAAAGTTAGTAATTTGCCGAAAACCACAGAGGCAGAGTACAAGTTCAAACTCAAGTCTGAAAGCAACCTTCCTTTTCCAGAATAAGGTAATCATGGGATGGAAGGTATTTAGAATTGATTTTAAGAAGACTGCCTTGGGGCAGCTAGGCAGAGGACCAGTTGGGGAGTCAGGAGGGTTTGAGTTCAAACCCAGCCTCAGACACTTGACACTTACTAGTTGTGCGACCCTGGACAGGTTACTTAATCCTGATTACTTCATAAAAAAAGAGGAAGAAATAAAAGAAGAATCCTTTCACTCCCCTACATATATGTAATTTGCAGTCTCAACACAGAGGGATTAAAATACATAAAATAGCAGATGAATAATGCCTGTTGACCAATATTATTTTTAAATAAGGGAATTGGTGAATTATTCATCTTTGATAAGTAGGTAGAAACTTATGTGTGCATATGTGTGTGTGTGTGTGTGTGTGTGTGTGTGTGTGTAAAACACTCACACATGCAAACTTATATGCATATGACATTTCTAAAATTTCAGAATCCTATGACCTGAGGTGGGAAGATGCTGGAGGGCCCCAAGGTACAGTTTACACCCAATTAGAAATCCACTCTACCATCTCTTTCAAAAGTGCCCATCTACCTTTCAGGTGAACTTCTCCAATGAGAGGAAGACTCCTCTTATTGAGGCAGTCCAGACCTCGCTAGATAACTCCATTAAGAAGCTTTTCCTCACACACAGTAAAAATCTGTCTCCTTATGATTCTCTAAGTTCCTTCTTCCACTTCATCTTACGTTCCCTCTGATCTGTCATTAACTTTCCTTATAAAATTGTAGGGATGTTTTTCAGTATCGGTTAATAAACTAAGTGTGGCAATTGCCCAGGAACAGCCAAGCTAGTGTCTGGAACCTCAGATTTATTTCTTTCTGCATTCTCTACTTTTGTCTTTTTTCTTAGCTCCCTTTTCTATGTCTCTCTCTTCTCTCTTTATCCCTTTTAACTTTTTCTCTTTCATCTTTTCTTTCTCTGTTCCTCTTTGTCCTCCTTGTTCTCTCCTTAATTTCCCCTTCTTCCCTCTCTCCTTTCCTTTCTCTCTCCCTCCCTCTCACCTCTATCCCTCCTCTCTCTCACACCCCTTCTCTCTCACACCCCCTCTTACCCCCTCTCTATTTCATCCTCTCCTCCTCTCTCTCCCCACCCAAAAGGAGATATCAGTAGCATAAATCAAGGATTACTCTGACCACTACCACCCAACCACTGCTCACAACATTTTTCCTACATCTCTGGCCCCTCTGAGAAATAAAGGCAGACCTAACAAACTCTCCAGAGAGCAGTCACACGAAGTGGGAACAAAGCTTGGAAGTGCTAGTGTTTTTCCCCCACCTGGCAGAAATGTTTATTTGAAAGCATCATTGCAAGGTAGAAGAGTTTGATTTGATTAGCAAGTCTAAATGTATTAGCAGCAAGCCAGAAACTATCTTACAATTAGTGATAATTAGTTGCACTGATTGCTTCAGCCTGCAGTCCGGGATGACAGCTGTTGTTCAGTGGGACCTCAGTGAAATAAGAGGATGCTTTCCCCTTGTAAAGGCACTTGGATCCCTCAGGGAGCAAGACCCCAGCCTAGTCGTCAGTCACTTATTAAGCCTCAGGAGCAGCTAATGAGTCACTTCACAGAGAAATCCATGCAGGTGCCTTCTATGTGGCGGGGCTTTGTGCTTGGAATTGGCGATTAAAAAGTAGAGATGATACAGCTCAGTCTAGGATGAGAGACTGACAGCTGAAAGGATCTCAAAAATCATCTAGTCTCATACTCATTTTACAGATGGGCACATGGGTGAACAACAGAGCCTTCAGTTGATAGTAGATCTTCAGATTCCAAAGCCGTCTTCTTTCTATTCTAACAGACTAGCTGCCCTGCCCTCAAGGAGCATACAGTCCAGTGAAGGATGGATTAATCAAGAAAAGGGAGAGTGAGAACAGCAGAGGGATAGGGTCACCGTGTCATGAGAATTAGAGGAGGAAGCACAGATTTCCACCCCGGAGGTCAAAGTGGAGGAAATCAAAGAAAACCACATGAGGCAAGAGATATTTGAGGTGGATGGATCTTGGAAGAAAGGAGCCAGGGAGAACGAGAGATGGAGAAAGCCATTCTAGGCTCAGAGGATGAGGCAAACAAATGCATGTAGATGAGGGTGAGCAGGGGATGCATACATAAATGGAGGGCCTGGGAGGCCAAAATCCGTAGATTGTATTATACTCATTCACCAGTAGGGAGCCACTCAAAGTCATATTTTATAGGAGTGAGAAGAAGAAAGGGCTTATCTCCTTTCCTGTCAGTGCCGTGACAACAAACTTGAGTAATCACAACCAGGAAGATCTCATGAATGTGTCAGCTCCACGAGAGCAGAGAGTGTTTCTTTCATTGGGTTTGTACCCTCAGCTCAGAGCCTGGCACACAGTAAGTGTTGGAGAGACTTAAATATCCAGAGCATCCTGTGGGGAATCAGGACCATGGCCAGGGCTCCTCACAACCTTTACATAAACTCTCTCCTCTCTAGAGTGGGCTCAACCAAAGAATCACCTTAAGATCCCTGCATGTTCATTGTCATAAAAATCTGCCCATTCCCTCCCCAAGCTGCTAGAGAGTCCAGGTCCAGGACCAGATCATAGAGAAATATACAGCATCGACCTCTATCCCACATCCACAGTAGCCTAGCCTCTTATGAGAGGCTCTCAGGAAATCCAAAACAGAATGCACATGTCAGGAACTCGATTGCCTCATTTTACAAGGAGAAAAAACCAGGCCCAAGGAAGAGCCACAACCCATACAATGCTACACAAATAGTCAGTAAGAGAGTCAGAAGCCAAGTCTTCTGACTCCACATTCAGCCCTTCCACTGGACCTCCACAGTGGGGCAGGTTGTTAAAAATGAACACCAATAGTCATCATAACTCACACCTTCATGACTCCTCCCCATCGGCAAAAACTTCATTTTCAGGACCACTAGAGTCTGAGAATAATGCTGGGAGACAGGCACAGGCAGAAACTGTGCCAAAGTCTCTTCAAAAGACATTCGCTAACAGATGACATGAAATGGGAGGAGAGAGGGCTGACTTGAGTTCAAATCTGACCTCCAGCACATCCTGGCCATGTGACCCTGGGTCACAATAATGCTCTAAAACATTAAGATATAGGTGAGATCCTGATGTGCAGGGAGGAAGGCAATTTCCTAAAGATCCACAAACCATAGATTTCAGGAAATTTCCATCTCAACAGACTTATAGAACTTTTGCAGTGTGAATTCCAACCTCACCACCATTTCCTGGCAGGAGACTCCCAGGAAATACTTTTTGGATTTTGTGAGCCTATGGGGTCCTAAAGGGTTTGAAAGAACTTGAGGCATTCTAAAGGGTTTGAGAGGACTTGGTGCATCCCTTAGGACATATGAAGCTAACCCATCCCCCAAAGTATCCATGCTAGAGCTGCAGTCAAGTTCAGAGGAAACCAAAATGAGAAGCTATGGTCTAGGCTGCTCAAGGTAGATTCTTGAAAAGATAGGAAGAGAAAGCTCAAGCTGGGCTTGGATGCTAGTAGGATGCAACAGATAGAGAAGTAGAAAAAGCACATCAGTTCTTTTACCTAGAGAAAGCCTGGAATAAAGATAACTTAACATTCTTCAAGTTATAGAGTGTTTCTGACCAACAGCCCTATCAGGTATGCCCTACAGTTACCCTTGAATTCTAGCAGCTCAAACAGGGGAAGAGAAACTAACAAGGTCTCTATTCCATTTCCTAGGATGCCAAAATGACCCAGTGTCTCAAAGTCTGTAATCCCACCTCTGATGACCTGTGGGCCAATTAACCCACTAAGTCTTGGTTTTCTTATCTTTAAAATGAGGGGCTTGTTATTAGATGGTCTTTAACGTCCTCTCTGGCTCTAAATTCAGGCTCCTGTGAGCCTACCCGAGCAGGAGTTCGTTCAACAGCATTCTCCACAAGTGGTCATCCAACCAGTTCAAAGACTCTCAAGGATGGGAAAGCTAAAGCAGTCCCTGTCCCTTTGGGATATCTCTCACAATTAGGAAGCTTTTCCTTCTATTGAACCAAAATCCACATAGTAACATCTTCCATAAATCGCTCTTGGCTTTTCCCTTTAGGACCAAACAGATCAAATGTTGATCTGTCCTTCACATCACAGCCCTTCAGGTACATGGATAGCTCTCACATCTTACCCTCTCCGGCCCCCCACCAAGTTCTCTTCATTAGTATAAAAATGGCTTAACTCCCTCAACAATCTTTACAAGACTCAGTTATGATTCTCTTCATTAATCCATCCCTATTTTAGAAACAAGGGAAATGTTTTTTTTTCCTCCTCCTCACTCCTCCACTCAGAGGGGAGGAAGTAACTTGGCCAAAGTCACATAGTTGCTGGCAGTAGGACAAGGCTTCAACCTCAGCTCACCTGACTAACCTGTGCTGCCATCATGAATATGCAAGACACTAGAAAAGAACCATAATAGACGCCATTCTGGGCAGAACTCTGGTAAGACCAAAAAAATGGTACAGGCATTCTGATCAGAACTCCTGAGAGAGTAGACCTTGTTCTCAGCAATAGTCACTCCTTTATGATATCCATAATAGAGATTTCGTTCTAGGCCTACCCCAGAGATACTGAATCAGGACTTTTTTCTCTGGGATCAAAAACAGATGGTACTTGCTACTTGCCAGAAGTCAGGAAAATTGAGTTCAATTCAGCTTTGCTTATTCACCATGGCATGTTAGGGTAAGTCAATTCTCCAAGTCTCAGTTTCCTTGTCTAGGAAACCGGGGGAAGGTAGAGGAAGGGGTAGACTAGCTAACCCCTAAGATCCTTCTGGACTGTACCATTACATTCCAAAGTCCTAGTTCTAAGATTCTTCCTCCTATATTCTGCAGTCCCTCCCCCTTCACATTCCATCTTCTAAGCCCTTCCCAGATCTGACATTCTCTGTTTTCAAGGCCCTCCCAGCCCTGATATTTCATGTTCTACACTGTAAGGTCTTTTGAATTTCCATTTTCTCATCCCTACAGTAATCTTCATACTCCCTCAGGTTATTAACAGCTCCACTTGTATCTCCTCTTGGCCTTTCAGGCATCTGTACAAATTATTCCTTTTTCTCATTTGCTATAACAGTGGAAAGAGAAGATCCTAGGAGCGTTCTTTCTTGTGTTCTGGCTCTGCTCTCATTGATGCTTTCCTTCCCTCACTCTGCACAAATCTCTCTAGCCCAAGTCCCAGGTACCTGAAAGAAGATTTTCCATGAAAGTGGGTGAGCTTTTGAGATCTAGCCTAGGTCCACGGGAACCAGAATTCAGAGAGGGAGAAAAACACATCCCTACAGGGGAGGAACTAAAGTCATGAATTGCCAGAGCCATCATGCTGCCCACTCTTGCTCATGGCCTTTTCTTCCCTGATATCTCATTGACTTCCCTGATTTTTCATTGAGATAATTGGATTCCATACCTCACATTGCCCTCAGTCAGACCACCTCCTTCTCAGGCCTTCCCTTCCTTCAAGATTCAGAGAACAAGTCCTCCAGGAAGCCTGGCCTGGCCACTCAAATAAAGGAAATCACTTTTTCATGCTGTGCACAGCACAGAGTCTGCCTCCATCCTCTACCCTCATCACATTCTGCCTCATGCCATATTTACTTATCTCAATATACCAGTCCCTAAGTACCTACAGAGAGAGGGGGAAGGAGAGGGAGAGGGGGAAAGAGAATGGAGAGGGACAGAGAGAGGACACACAGAGAGAGACAAAGAGAAAGAGAGACAGAGACAGAAATAGAGAGAAAGGGGAGAGGGAGAGGGAAGAGAGAGGGAGAGAGAAGAAAGAGAGACACAGAGTAAGACAGAGAAAGAGAGACAGAAAGACAGAGATACAGAGAAAGACAGAAAGAGAAAGACAGAGGAAAAGACATACAGACAGAAAGAGACACAGACACAGACAAAGAGACAGACAGAGACAAAGAGAGAAAGAGACAGAGACAGATGGAGGGGAGACACAGATAGAGACAGAAAGACAGAAATTCAAAGTCTTGACACAAGATCCGGGTTAGGGCTCATTCCCTTATGCCTTAGCATTTGCCCTAGCATGAAGCACGGGGACTTGTACCACAATCATGACAAAAGAATACTTACTGGTCTGAATTAAACCTGAACAGCCTCTTTAACTTTACAAATGAGAAAACTATGATCAGATGAGAGGGAGGTTACACACAGACATACAGCCAATTAGTGGCAGAACTGAGATTTGAACACATATTCCAAAGCCAGGGGCTTTCTCTATCAATCACATGTCCCCTCTCAACATGGGTTCATATAAGTCTCCATATTCAATCATTAATCCTAATAATAAAGAGGATTTATTAAGAACCAATTGTGTTACAGGCAGTGCATCATGCATCCATGATCGAAAAACAACAGGCCAATGGTACCTGGGAACTTATATGTATGCTATCTGGAGAGACATGTACGTATATACAAATATACAAAATATACATACATATAGGATAATTTGGGAGAGGTCAAAAAGCCCTCGTGTAAAGGCTGTTCCTGAGCTGAGCTTGGAAAAAAATTAGGAAGGGAATATATTCCAGATGAGAAAAATGATAGTAATGTTGACAAAGATAGCGATGATGAAGATGGTGATGAAGATGTGGCAATGGTGATGATAATGACGGTGGTAGTGGTGATGGTGACAGAGATGATGAAGCTGAAGGAGGTGGTGGGGGTCTGATGATGACGATGGAGGGAGTGGATGACGACGGAGGGGGTGGTGGTAGTGAGGGTTTGATGATAATGACAAAGGTGGTGGTAAAGGTGAAGGCACCATTATATCAACATCAAGCGGAGTTCTCAAACACAGTTCCAGCCCAGTAAACAGCTGAGGGCCGGCTCAGACAGTGACCAGATAGATGTTTAGCACTTCCCAAGTCCCTCTGGTCTTCAGTGTTGCCCGGTCTGCTCTGTGCAGAGCACCTGCCTTCACAGAATAAGCAAACAGCCCCTTGGGGGATGTTCTGAGTCCTGCCTTTGAAGCAGACCTGTGGCAGGGAGGGGGCTGGCTTCACGTGTCTGCCTGCCCCTCCCTGCGATTTTACCTTGATCCTTTACCTACCCCCTCCATGCATCCCTCTGCATAGCAATCCTGGGAACTTAAAGGGGCAAGAATGTCACTCTTCCCCTTAAAAATGAATAAACTGAGGCTCAGAGAGAAGTCATTAACTCAAGATCGTACAGCTAGTAACGGGGTAGATCTGGGTTCTGAATCTTGATTCCCAGTATGATGTTTTTTCCACTATAAAATGCCTATGGGCTATCAGAAGAGGCAAAAAGAAGAGGGAAACTGTCTTTTTAAGGTAAAGTAAGGAGAGGCTAGTGGCTCAGTCTAATTCAGCTGTCTCCCACAGCCTCTTGTATGGAGAAGGCCCTGGATAAGTGTTTGAAGTGACTTTTGAGAGTGAATTTGCTGAATTGACTAGAATGAGATCCAACCCCTGGATTCTCCAGGAGACTCTGCCGACCCCAGGTGCACAGGCTACAAGCCCGGGAAGAGCTGGGGGGAAAACTAGGGCCAATTTTCCCATGTGGAAGCCTGGGAGCAAATGCTGGGACCAGAGAGCAGACCTGGCCAGTCAAGCCTCCTGCCGATACTCTCAGTGGTCCCTATGAGCCAGAGACTTCAGGAGGAAGGCCTGAAATTGTCTGCCCTTGCCTCAAATATCTCCCCACAGGACAGCCAAGGGAACAATCCCTGACGTCTCTGCTCTGAATCCAATAAGAGAAAGCTGAAGCTTTCATCTCACCCATGTCTTTGTCCAAGGGGAAAAGAAAAAGCGAGTCTTTTTGGAACATTTCTAAAGGCAGCCTTTGCATCCCTCCCTCTCTGGCTCTGTAGGCTCACTGGTGAAATGAGAAGCCTGGCCAGACACATCAGAATGAGGGGGAAAAAGAGGACCCCCTGAGGAAAGACCTGGTTTGTGGGGATTCATTCTGTTCTGTTTAGTTTTTGTATCCATTTGTCTTCCTTCCTTTTTCCCCTCCTTCCTTTCTTCCCTTCCTTCCTCTTTCCCTCCCCTCCTCTGTGTCTTTCTGTCTCTCTGAAGATTTAATATGCATGAAGCGAGGTTGATATGACACAGACCCCACTTTAATGGATCTTGGAGTCTCTTTTAGGGAGATGATGCAGACCTTCAAAACTCCTAGTCCTTCAGTGTCTATGTAACCTCCCCCAGCCGGCCGTCGGCTGTTTACTGGGCTAGAACTGTGTTTGAGAACTCCACTTGATGTTGATGTAATGGTGCCTTCACCCTCACCACCACCTTCGTCATTATCATCAAACCCTCACTACCACCACCCCTCCGCCGTCATCGCCAGACCCTCATCACTACCCCCCCATCGTCTCTTCTTCCAACAATGAAGACCCTTCCCTGCCTGAACTTTTCTTGCCTATGTCCTCCCATATTTGCCACAGGGGAAAGGTCACACAGTAGGCTGGGGAGGGTGGGGAATGTTTCCTTACTTCCCGTTGAAAAGTTCTTTTAGTAACCTTCAAACCACAAAGACTCCTCCTTTCAATGTCCACATTCTGCTAGTGAGAAACTGCTCCTTGGGAGAGTTAATGGGGAGCTGGAAAGACCTGAATTCAGTTCTTATCTATGACATCCTAGCCAAGTGACCCTGGGAAGGTCCCACAATCTCTCAGTGCCCCAGGCCAACCCTAAAAGGAGAAGCAGGTGCCAAGAGGATATTAAGGGAGGGCATTCCATTTACTGATAAAATCCCAGGTCTAATCCAAAAAGAAAATTCCGCAAGTGTTATTGCATGGCTGCAAATTATGGATAACAACTAAAAATACGCCTTGCTCTAAGTGTCACAGAGGGTCTAGTGGACATGAGCAGCAGCAGCTCTGGCAGTACTGAGTGGAGGGGATGAAGGAGAAGCACGGGAAAAGGATGATATCCAAGAAAAGTCTGAAGGAGAATGGAAGCAGGCCATCCCCTGAAAAGAGTAAGAATCAAAGGTAGAGTTAGTTCAGCTTGCTCTTAAAGTGTCTGAAGAAGGCAGAGAGGGAATGGAGGAAGAGAATAAGCATATTAAGGGCCTATTGTGTACCCAGCAGTGTGCTTGAGTGCTTTGCAAATATTTTCTCATTTGATCTTCACAACAATTCCAAAAAGTGGATGTTGTCATTATCCCCATTTTACAGATGAGGAAACTACGGCATACAGGGTTAAGTGACTTGCCAGGGTCACACAGCTAGGAAGTGTCTGAAGCAAATTTGAACTCATCTTCTTGATTCCAGACCCAGCACTCTGTCCACTGTGGCACCCCCGGCAATCCCTAATGAGAGAAAGACTAACCTCAATGACCTAGTCAACAATCTTCCCTGAGACAGCCTCCCTTTCCACAGCTGTATGGTGAGGACGCCTGCACAAGGTGCTTCTCCTTCAGGGTGAGAGTGAAACCAGCTCTTCCAGCCTACTGTGCGTACACATAGCCACACAACCCAATCTTGGGGAGCTTCCACATTGAACAGGAGGAAGGAGGAAGAATGTTGTCTTCAGGGAGGAAGAAGGGAGCTAGATAACTCTTGGTTTATCATCTATGGCTTGGCTCTATAACTGACAAAGGGCTCCCCACCTTCTGAAAGTGACTCCTTTTGGGGGTGATGCACCTCTGCTCCTCTACCCAGGCTGAGCATCTAAGCAGAGGGCTTCTTCTCTCATGCTTCCCTACTTCAGGACAGAAAAGAAAGCGGTCAGATGCTTCCTATCTTCCATCACACCTTCCCTCCTTCCTCTAAAAGCTCAGCCCCTGGCTCACAACCTCCCAAAAGCTAATCCCTACCCTCAGACTCAGGGACCCCATTCATCCACCTTCAGGTGCAGTCAGACCAGAATTTTGCCATCAACCAGATCAGTCCAGCCTCTGTGAGCCTGAACTCAGAAATTATTGATCTGATCCTGGTCTTCCCTCTGGTCCTGCAGTGAACCTTCAGTTTCCCCAGCCCCTCCCATCTTTCACCCTTGCTCTGGCTCCAGTTTTCTCCTCAACCTCTGAACTCTAGAGTTAACCAGTTCAAATGTATGGTGCCCTCTATGTCTGAATCTCCTGTCCCTTTGACCTATGACCATACATCCTTGTCCAACCATAGCCCTGGTTTAGCCCCTCCATCTGTTGCCATCAGGTCAACTTATACACTGCTGGAAAGTCACAAGAGCCAGCTCTCTGGATGCCACCTGAACAGTATGCAGGGAAACTTTCTCTAAATTAAAATTAACATTGTGCCCATTACTACTTTTAGTCTTCCCTGACAAAAGCTGCAGACTTCCTCTTCTCTCCTCAAGCTTCCCACTGCTCTCATTTCTTCTAGGACATTCTTCATAATCTCCCTTCCACCCATACTTCAAAACTCCCTAACATCCCCTCTCATTCTCACTTCTTTCCTTCTAGCCTCTAATGAAAATGTGGCTCTCTCCCTGTTCAGGGCTAACCCAGGAGCAAAGTTACCCCTTCAATCATATTCTCCCTGTCTTTATATCTATCTCTGTGTCTATCTCTTTCTCTGTTTCTGTGCCTCTATTTCTCTCTGTGTCTCTATTTCTGTTTCTCTATGTGTCTGTCTTTCTGTCTCTGTGTATTTGTCTCTCCCCTTCCTTGCTACCAAAAAATACCCCCGATTTTTAAAAACACACAACAAACTCTTCTCCTGATTCTGCTCTCCCTTCAAGTTGCTGTCCCACATCTCTCCTTCCTTTCACAGCTAAACTAGCAGAAATGACAATCTACATTTGTATCCATTGTCTCCATTTCCTCATCTCCCAGCTCCTTTTGAGGTCTTTGCAATCTTGGGTCCAAGCCCATTAACTCCACAGAAACCCATATCTCCAGAGTTAACAACAATCTCTTAAGTGCTATGATCTTTCTCCATCCTGACATCTTTGGTCTGACATTTGAAAGGTGCATCTCACTTGTACCAATATCTCTTTGCAGATTCATTTCCCACAACTTTCCTCCAAGCCGCCATCTTTCAATCCACCTGGCCTGCTCTCTATCCCTAAACATGATCTACCATCTCACACATCCATGTCTTTGCCCAGACTGTGCCCCAAGCCTGGAATGCCCTCCCTTTTCCTCTTCCCTTCTTAGAATCCTTAGCTTCCTTCAAAGATCAGCTCAGGAAGTCTTACCTGAGCTGCTCACCTCAAGTTCATGGTAATCTCTCACTCCTCAGATCACCATGTTCATTTATCTTTATACACTTTACAACTTCCCAGTAGACTCTAAGCGATTTTTTTTCCTCTTTGTCTTATCTCCAAAATTTAACTCACTACCTTGCCTAGATTAGCCACCTAATTTGTTTGTTGTTTGTTGAATTGAATTAAATTGAATTTCTGGCAAAATTCTACAAAGCATTATTCAAGGAAGGAGCAAGTAAGGGGCAATGGTGAGAACACTGATCTCTGAATTAGGAAGATGAGTTATGGCCCTGCTTGAAACAAACTCACTAAATGACCTGGACAAGGTACTTATACTCCTGGTATCCCAGTGTTGACCTGCATTAGCTAAGAAGATTTCCTTACTAGGGGCTCCCTATACTAATGACCTTATAGGCTTGGAAGAGAAAGAAATATATGAGGGAAGGCTAGTCTAAGTCTAGAAAAGATAGCTGTAATCAGTCACCAGAAGTCTACCCAGCTTCATCAACAACAGATTGTCCAGGGATGACTATTATGTTCTGAAGAATAAATGAAATGACACATAAAGAGGTCTTACAAGTCATAAGGGAGTATGTGAGCTGCTGTTGTTTTTGTTGGAAAACACTGTTTCTGGAGCAATTCTGGTCCTTCTTGACTTGTGTGACCCGGAACCTCACTGTTCACTATGGAGCAGAGTATGGACCAGAAAGAAGTTGAAACTGAGGCCTGTGGCGATTATGTGACAAAGGGCTGAGGTTTGATCAAAGGTCGACCGAGCCCAGTAACACCTGCCACAAAGAGTGGACTGCCCATCATGACCCAGCCCTCCCTCCAAGACCAGGGCTCTGCTCCCGACGCATCTCCCCTCCAGTTAAAAAATATTACACTACTTGGTCTGAGGATCAAGCGTATATACAGAACTAGTGGAAAGAGAATAGGGGCTTTGTCCAGAAATAGCTAGGGCCCACAAGCTGGGCCGGAGAGAAAGTGGCCTTCTTTTTCAGCCCCTTCCACTGAGCGCCTTCCGGCTGCTCCCAGGCAGGCAGGTTGAGGGCGGATGGCTCTTTCAGCAGCAGCAATCTGAATGGACCAGTTGGGAGGGAAGAAGCTCCTCTGCGGATCCCTGTGTGGAGTCACCCAGAAGTGCAACCACAACAACAAAAAAAGGCGGGAGTGGAGGGTCCTCGAGAAAATAAATGACTGGAGCAATACCATCAGCCGCACAGAGCCCAGCTTCCCGAACTGGGATGTGACAAAATGTGTTGCTAAGATACTAGTGAGAAGCAAGTTCATTAAGGAATACTTTGGAAAAGGTGGCCAGGCTCCATTCCCCATGGGGGCTTCCAGGGACCGTGTCCTGCACTCAGAATTCCTTCCTCCCTCCACCCAGAAGGCCCAGCAGCACAGTCCCATCATGGTGCTTCACTGAGACGCTGGCTCTGTGGGGAGGAGAGCATGGGGCTGCACCGTAGCTCCCATTGACAGAACTGCTCTAGACACCACTGGAGGCAATTGCCAAGAGACTGAGGACCAAACCCTGGCTCTGAAATGCACAAGAAAACTCCTCTCAAGTTGGAGCACATCTGAGTAAATAGAAAAAAAAAACCACTTAGCACCTACTATGTGCCAGGCACTGAGAATGTACCTACTGTGTGCCAAGCTGCAGGTGAAGCATCAAGCAGGCAAGACAAAGAGAGAAGCCCCGTCCTCCAGAAGCTTCCATCCCATAGGTCCAAGAGAAAACGCCTAAAGAGACAAGTTAGTAGGGCATGGATGCAGGTGAAACCCGGACTCCAGAGAGATCTTGGATTATCGTTTGGACTAGCCGTTATCCATCTCTCTCATTTGACAAAGGAGCATCCGGAGGCCAAGGACAACAATGGGCCATGGTAAGGTCGCTTGACACATTCATTTGGGGCACAAGAAGAAAATGTCAGGTCTCCCACCTGGCGAGAGGTGCTTCCCATGCAAAGGCAAGGGGCCATCATCGGCAAGCTCTTGGGACAATTCAAATCCAGAATATCAATTACTTCACATTCAAGGTGGCCAAAAACTCCTACACCATCAGCACCAAGGGGCACCAGCCCCTGCTTCAAGTCCTGCACCAGCGATGTTCCTCTGGATGGCTCTCACTGTCAGTCCCAGAGAAGGGTTCCCCTGCTACACCTGGTACCTGGGAGTTCATGGCTGGAATCAGGAAGACTCATCTTCTCGAGTCCAAATCCAGCCTCAGACACTGGGCAAGACATCACTTCACCCTGTTTGCCTCAGTTTCAAGCTGGAGAAGGAAATGGGGGGAGGGGAGGGGGGAAATGGGAAGGCATTTCTTGCCTTGCCAGATAGCCTACCATGATGCCCTCTTTTCATCCTCCTAACTCTTAATCAGAAGTTTCCTCTGAGGCTCTGTACTTGTATCACACTTAGTGATGAGACAAGATGCTATCACTCATTATGGGAATGTTTTACTTTGTAGCCCACATCTTACATTCAACTGAGGTATCATGGCCCCCAGCATGCACAGTGTTCCTTACATTTTCAAGTTCATTTAAATGCACATATTGGCTTTCTGCCTGAATGACATCAAAGAGAAAGACCTCTTCCAGAGTCCCTCTTTCTTCCCTCCTCTCTTTTTCCTCTCTGAATTCTTTCCTTTTCCCCTCACTATTCTACAGTTTTCTTCGTTGCCCCTCTCCTTCCTCTTTCTCCCCATTCTCTTCGCTTCACCTTTCCCCATGTATCTTTCTTTCCTTTCTCTCTTCCTCTCCCTTTGTCCCCTCTTGTCCCTCTACTCAAATCTGCCTAATTGTCCAGTCAGAATATTTTGCATCTTCTTCACTGCTAAGAAAAGCTTCACTTAACCTGCAATTTTTAAAGTAATAAATGAGGATTCTAAGAGCTTCATGAAATTGAAAGTTAAAGAACAGAAGTTAATCTATTCTGAATATCATCATGAGCTCAGCTCTCAACCAAGGGATTCAAATTCCAGACTATGAAGAGAAAGGCGATGACCAAGAAAAAAGCCAAATTCCATTCTCTTCATTCCTAGGTGGACAATCTCTTCATTTCACTGAGTCTCATTTTCTTACTCTGGAAAATGGGGGCAATGTATAAACTGTATCATATTGCTTGCTGTCTTGGGGAAGGGGGAAGAAAAAAATTTGGAACTCAAAATCTTACAAAAACTGAATATTGAAAACTATCTTTACATGTAATTGAAAAAATAAAATACTATTGAAGGGAAAAAAGAAAATGGGGAAAGTAATCTATCTTGTCCCCACATACACTTGTGCCAAAATTATTAGGAGAATCAAATGAGCCAAGAATATCTATAGAATCTATAAAGTTATCTATAAATGTGAGTGGCAGTTATTACCACCAATACAAACAATGCCATGTGTAAAATTTTCCTTGGCACTGAACAAACACAAGGTAAGTTTTCACAATCCTTTGGGAAAATGGCTGAGGCAAATTGTCTAAATGACAAAAATGAGCAAAGTGATACAAAAAGACAATAAGGAATTTCAGATGGAGTTGTCAATTGGTCCAATCATTCTGGAGAGCAAAAATGTCCATATCCCATTGGGCAGATATCCCATAACAAGAGGGTCAGTGATAAAAAGGAAGGTTGCATGAATATCAAAATATTCAAAGAAGTGGAAACAAAGTTGACAGTCATTCGTGGAGAAATGCTATGGTACATCTATGTAATGGAATATTATTGCACCATTGGAAAGAATGAATGTGACAAATGCAAAAAAGTATGAAAAGTGATAAATGCAAAAAAGCATGAAAAGGCTTAGATGAATTGATCTAGAGTAAAAGAAGCAGATCCAGGAAAAGAATTTACAAGATAAATGATCTAATTTCAATGGGAAGTACAAAAACCTGAAACTGAACACTGTAATTAAGAACTAGCTTGTCTCTAAAAGAGAGACGAGACAATGCACTCCCTTTCTTCTTTACAGAAGTGAGACTATAGGTGTGGAATTCTGTCACACTTAATTTGTGTTGGTTACTTTGACTAACTTGCTCCTATACCTTCTTCTTTTTTTTTGTTTGTCACTGGGAAAGTTTGGTTGGGGGTAGAGAAAGGATGGATTCAGAAATGAAGGGAATGTAAACCAAAAGATATCAACCAAAATTAACGATTACAAAAAGAAAATATGGAGAACTGAAGAGGGATGGGTTAATGGATTATGAAGTTAATATGACTCAAGAGTATAGAGAGGCTGCCAAATAAAATCTAATGCCAACGTAGGTGGTAGTAGGAAATATGCAATGTCCATAGCACAGGCAGTAACGTTGCACTATCTGCTGTGTTAGTCAGACCACATTTGGAGGAGTGTGTTCAATTTTAAACACCACATTTTAGGCACACTACTAAAATGCATACTGGGATAGTCAATGTTTAAAAAAATAGAAAATCATGTCCAATAAAAATGTCTTGAAGGGCCACAGAATGTTTGGCTTGAAGAAGATGGAGGACAGGATAACTTGGTGTAACTATTTGAAGTTATGGACATGATAGCTTAGGCTTGACCTTAGATGACCTCAAAACTACTCACAAATAGGTAGAAGTCAAAGGAAAGGAGGCTTTAACTTGATATATGAAAACAATATTTTTGGGGTTCAGTCTTTTTCAATCATATCCAACTACTCATGACTCCATTTGGGTTTTTTTAATATATAAAAGGGAAAGCTGGCTGTATCAGAGACATACTGTATAAACTTTTGCTCACTCTTGAGGAAACTGGGGCAAACAGTGTTACATGATTTGCCCAGGGTCATAGAGCTGAGGCCATTGGAACTTCAGGAAAATGATTGTTTTCTGACTCCAGGCTTGCTGACTATCACTCAGTTCCCTAGCTGCTCATTAATAATTAGAAGTCTCTAAAAGCGGAATGGATTGCCTTAATGGTAGTGAGTTCCTCATCCCTGGAGGTTTTCTAGCAAAGCTCGAGATGATCACTAGTCGGAGACACCTTACTCTACTGTGGAGGAAAAACTGTTCAAGCAAAAGTGGATTCAGTACCTCTAAAGGTCTCACAGAGAGCTGTGACCCTAGGACTGGGCTGTGCCATAACATTTTGCATGTCACACTCAGAAGGCTCATAAGAACATCCCATAAAGAAGACACCACCATTGAATCTCACCAACTCATTTAGAAGACCAGGGTTTCCCCAAAGAAGCTCAACACAGGCCTTAAAAAGAGACCTATTGTCTCTCTAAGCCTCTGTTTCTTCATCTGAGAACTGAGGAAATTATACTAGATGACTCAAAGCTGCTTTTAGCTCCAAAATGCAAGCAAATTAACCCAGCAGTACTCCCCAATTTCCACCAAATTCAAGCCACAAGCTAAATCGAGCCCTAGAATCTTCCAGTCTTCAAGTATTCAGAACTCTGAAGACAAATCCTTTCCCAGCCAGAGTTGACCAAGGGGGTTTAGCTTCTTTGGGACTAACAAATATAAATATAAGTAAAAAATAAAAATAAAAGACGTTGGGGATATTAGTCCGCTTCTGTTGAACTTTTTGGTCCCTGCTGGCTCTTACATTCCAACTTGGGGACAAAGGTGGACATTTAGGCCTATACACACACACACACACACACACACACACACACACACACACACTCCCCAGAACTACTAGGACCAGAGTCCTAGCAGCAACCAATCCTAGGCTTGGCCATTCAGCTTGGGACCAGAGCCCTAAGGCAAAGGTAAGCATAGCAGGGAGGCCCTAATCTGGAGTCAAATTGGGGAAAGGATTGGAGGGACACTTTTTGAGTGTTGCTTCCTCCTCTTTGTGCCTCAGTTTCTTGCTCAGGAAAATTGAGGCAGGATCCCCTCTCAAAATTCTGGGAGAGCTCCCACTAGTTCATCTCCTCTGACTGTCAGGAAGTTTTGTCTGATTTTGAGCTGAAAGCCCTGGGAGAGGCATCGCTTCCCCCACCCACTGTTCAAGGTCCTGTCTTTCCTCAAACCTCCCCAGTCCCTACACACTAACTCTTCAAGCCAAGAGAGCTCTCAGTAGCTTTCCAGAGAGGTTTCAGCTGCCAGTCAAAAGGCTGAACAAGGATGGTGGGCAAGGAGCTGCTTCAGCAAGTTCCCATGACTCTCTGGAAATTGCTTCTACACAATAAGTTCCTGAATCAAAAGGAAGGAAATGAAAAAAAAATTGAAGGAAAGACACTGTTAGTGTCCCAAGAGAATAGAAGAAGCCAGCTGAGATCCTGAGAAGCCTGAGCCCCTCCCTCAGAGGCTGTTCCTGCAGGCCTCTGAAATCGGGGTCTTGGGGAGCCAGGACAGCAGAAGCCCTAGAAAGAACACTGCTTCTAGGAGACCAGGACTGCCAGAACTGGCTCTGCTCCCCGATAGCCAAGAAAGCTAAGGATTAGAGCTCAGTCAGATCCTTCACCATGAACAAAATAAATTTGCATTTTGTTGAGCCCAGTTCTTCTTGGCCCCTGGATACTTTTTTTTAAAACCAGACCTGTTTTCATTGGTGTAAGGAATGTCGAAGAGCACACTGTCTCTGCCTAAGCAGAATGGCACCTGCTCTGAAATTTAGAGGGACAGTTACCTTGAGCTATTGGGGGACTGGGCCTGGGGTTACATGGTAAGAGGAGGCTGGAGGCTGGACCAGGATGGAAGTCTTGGCAGGCCTTCCATTCGCTCTATCGGCTGTCCTTGAAAGCAGTTAGCTAAACTGGCTTCTCCTTTCCTCTGTTCTTCCTTTCTCTTGGTCCCTCTTAATTTCAGATCCCAAACTGGGCTCTGAACACTCACTCCACCCCAGCCCCAACCTTCCCCAAAGGCCTCAAGTAAGAGTTAAAACAGTTAACTCTGGCACACAAAGGTTTGCAAAACTCTTCATGTGGCTTATCTCACCTGAACAACACAGCTGTCCCAGGAGGGAGGTGCGGCTGTTTAGGAGGCATATAGCCGGGAGAAGCTAGATTTGCACTCAGGGCTTTCTGATTCTCAGTGCAGCCTGTCAGGAATTCCCTTCCTGATCTTAGGTAACTCATTTCACCTTTGAAAACTTCCCTCTTTTCACCTGTAAAATGCACATCTCTAGTTGAGTCATGGCTGACTCTGGGACCCATTTAAGATTTTCTTGGCAAAGGTAGTGCTTTGCCATTTTCTTCTTCAGAAGAAGGAACTGAGGCAGACAGGATTAAGTGACCTGCCACCTGCCCAGGGAGGCTAGATTTGAATTCCAGGCCTGGGCACTCTATCCACTGAGCTCTGCCACCTTGATGCTCTGAGTCGGCTGAGAGCTTCACAGACTTCAAAGTACCATCAAACTCTTGGTTGTCGTTATCCATACTCAAAGATTTGTGTTGTGGGGCCTTTTGCTGTTATGATTTTTCCTTTTGAGGAATAGGAGAGGAGAAACATGTCAGGGAAGGAGGCAGAATAGGGGGATGGGAACAAGGAGATGGGAGACAGGAAAGGGGGAAAGAAAGAAGAAATGAGGAAGAGGGGAAAGGGTAGGGAGAAAAAAAAAGGGAAAGAGAACAAAACCAAAAAAGAATATAGATCCATGTAGAGAAAACAGGTTAGATGGGTAGAAAAAGCCCTTTACCTAAGCGTGTACACAGTAGCATTCTCACTAGATCCCTGCTTAAGAGGCAACAGCAGCAGGGAATAATTACACTTGGCCAGAGACACAAGCCTTCCTCCTTCTCCTCCCCCCAGTCAAGCAGCTAAGAAATGTTAGCCAACAAAGGTTGTGTAGAAGCAAGCCAGGACCACCCAGACACGGGTATTGAAAATGGGCTTATGGCAAGGCTGGGACCAAGCACGAGCAAGATGGGCAGTCACCTAGCAGCCCAGCCCTGGGCTAGCTGGACTTTTTATGAACATTCGATTTCTCTCCATGGCACCTAACCTCCCGACTACTGCCAAGAGAGCCCCATACCCCTTCCCCATCACCCAGCTCTCGACCTAACCACTCTCCTTCCAGCCCCCTATCCAATCTTTTCCAAAGCTTCAGGTGTGCCTGCTGTCTGTTCTGATACCACCACTGCTCTGGGGCTGCCCCTATCACCTCCTCATTGCTCCAAGTCACTCCACACTCCGGTCCAGGCTCCACTCAGATGAAGTTTGGGTCAGACTGCGTCACCCCTATCTCTACTCAGTCAACTGCAGAGGTTCCAGATCACCTCTGAAAGTAAACCTAAGACCTCTTTGCCTTCAAACCCCTTCTAGTCAACCCCGCTCCCCCATCTTTCTTCTTCTTACACCTTCCATTCCTCTTGACACACACACTTTTCCAATATCCTTATACCCTCCAAATACTAGGCATCCTTGCTGAAACTCCACTCTCAAAGGGGAGGGCTTTTTCCCTGGCTGACCACTTCCCGCCTCCCCCCCATGCACAGGATTCTTTCTCTCCTCATCTTTCCACCTCCTTCAAATCCCAGAAAAAATTCCATCTTCCACAAGAAGCCATCCTGATGCTCTGGAATTCTAGTGCCCTCCCTCTACTGAGTCTCCAATTTATCCTATATATGTCTCACTCCAGAAAGTTGTCTGCTTGCTGCCTCCCCTGTTAGATGGAGATGGCAGGGATGGGTTCTTACCTGTCTTCATTTGCCCAATACTTAGCATAGCCGGCACACAGTAGATGCTCAAAAGTATTTACTAACTATAATTTAGGAGGATAGATATAGCCTTTCTGTATTTATATAGTCAGCATATAAGTACTCAGAAATGTTTGATTCCTTCAAAAGATAAGTCAATGCACTGCATTGATGTTCCTGAAGGGAGGAATAAGCAAATCTTATGGTCAGGTCTGAAGCAGCTCTGGGAGGCTCCCTTGTGGTACAGGAAAAATAGGAAATAGACTGAGCCACACGACTTGGGTAGAAGCCTGGCTCTGATGCTTAGTACCTTATTCTCTATACCTCAGTTTCCTTGGCCTGAAGAATGAGGGGGCTGGATCAGATGCTGCAAATCTGTGATGGGGAAACAACAGTCTTGAGAAGGAGCCTCCAAAAGTTCATGCATGCATATAAATGGAGGCATCATTGGGAAGATGTTAGCACAGGCAAAATTCAATGGGTCTTCCCCATGTTTGGTGATTTCTGGCAAGAGCTAAAGACTTGCCTGGTGATGGCTGTACCTGGCTGTACCCTCCTACTCTTTATGAAGATTATTCGAATTCTGTGGCTGCAAATAAGACTGTCTATAAAAGGGCCCACTTCATTTACAACCTCCTTCTGGCCAGCCAATGGTCCTCATTAGCAGCCATTAATTTGGGACCATTTTTGTTTGTTTTCATTTTTTGTGGTTTCCTTTTTCTGAGTTGACTGTAAACCGGGAAATTCTTTAGGATAATTTAATTAGTTTAGAATTGTATGGAGTGTTCCATTGTCTATTCTGGAGGTAACTTCTTTAATAATAAGAAAAACCATTTTAAAAGGTCAGCAGATAGGATGGGTTAGTATATACACAGAAATGATTCAAAGTTTGTTGATTTCAATAAACATGCTATTTCCTCTCTAAGTGTGAAATGATCTCCAAGATCAGGGTAGCAAGCTAAGTCATAGAGTCTTCAAACATCCTATCTTGTTTAAAAAAAAAAAGGGGGGTAATCCTATTCCATTGGCAAAGGGTCAAATAAGAAAGAAACCTCCCTGAACTTCTGCCTTCTCTCTGAAGTTACCTGCCAGGAAGCCATGGTATCAATTTAAAGAAGGTGAAGGGAAAAATTGAAGGTCACTCCCTCCCCAGTAGAAAAACATGGAACATATTCTCAACTCTCTATCTCTAACACATCATAGTGGAAGCAAAGGGCGGAATCACTGGATTGCCTTAAGCAAGAGTATTTTCCTAACAAGCTACTGCCTACTTTAGTGTGTCAATTCTTTAAAAATAAAATAAAATAAAAATTTAGACAAGTTAACTATATTTATATTACAACTTTGGGAGGAAGGAGATTTAATGCTAATGGCACATTTCAAGGAATCCAATGGGAAATTGATGAATGGGGCACTGAAATACATCAATTACTATGTATGACTGTATTTCTAACTATGGATATGGATAATGTTCTCATCCATTCATTTGGTTATCGATTTCATCACTCGCACGTGCCTCTTAATTGAACTTCAATTTTCATTGTATCTTGCTATTCCAGGCATGGCCAATATACAAATTCATTCTAGGACACAAAGGCATCACACCCAAACAAAAGTGACAGTCAATTGTCCTTTCGGTCGTGCAGCTACATGGCAAAGTTGATGGAGCACTGGGTTTCTAATCAGGAAGATAAGGGTTCAAATTTAAAAGAAGTTATTTACTAGTTATATGATCCTGTGCAAGTCATTTGACCTCTGTCTCAGTTGTAAAACGGGGGTTTATCCTGCAGGGCTGTTGTGAGGATAAAATGAAATATCATTTGTAAGCAGTTAGTACAGCTCCTGGCACAATAATAAAGTGCCTTTATAATAAATGCTTATTCCTTTTCCCTCCACAGGGACAAGCATTTGCAAAAAAAAAAAAAATCCAAATCAGTGAAAATGCCCTCAGAACTTCCCTTCTAACACTACCAAGATGTCATTCTGTCCAGATTGGGGAAGGGGAGGAGCATGGCATTCAGTATTCCTGAGCAGAATGGACTAATTTACCCCTTTGGTTAAGACACAAGTCTCTAGGACCTCTTAGATCTGGCCTGGAAATCTCTCAAAGTCCCTTTAATAATCTTTCCAAGCCTGCCAATCATTGGTCAACTGTCCGAAAGAAAGGTCTAGCGAAGCTCACATTAAGTCCACCAAACTCATTTCATTGGTGACCTCTGATGGATTTCAACTCCAGGCTTCCCAGACAGAGCCAAGGCAGGTTTATTAGCATGCTACACCACCTCCTCCTCCTCCTCCCCCCAGTTCTCCTCCCCTTTCCCCCTCCCCCTCCCCTTTCCTCCCTTCTTTACGAGCCCTTGTTATATAAAATGCCACAAAAGGAAAGTGAGGGAAAAATATTTGCAGCCACAAATCTGAGTTCTGATCCATCAGGCCAAATCTTCCGTTATAGGGCTTTCCTCTAACTTAAAGATGAGTTGAAGAAAAAAATAGGGGGGATGGGGAGGAGTTTCTTTTTTAAAGTATTTTTCTTTAAAAAGAGAGAGGGGGAGGGGGGACAGGAGATGCCGGCGCCTCGTTCCAAAAGGCTGCTTGGACCCGAAACCATTTTTCTTCCGACTAGCGGGGCTTTCTGCCTCCATCAAATTCCACCGACACCTAAGGAACAGTTGCTCGTCTCCCAACCACCATCATACACACTGAATCAGCCTTGAAGTAGGTGCTACGCTAGGGAAAGAGATGGATCAGAAGCCCGGGGCCCTCCTCCAATCCGCGGAACAGAGCCTCAAACTCTCCCCCCCTGGAAGGAAGCCCCGCTAAAGACTTGGGGGGAGGGGGGTGGAGAGAAGAGGCAAAGGAGACCTCAAGCGGAGGAGGTGTCCCTCTTTTTAAATCGCCTCGGAGGAGTCATCAACTTGTGGTTTTAAGAGGGGTGCGGGAGGGGGGCACAGTACTCGGAACGCTTAGTTATCACTTCGCGTCAGGTTTGGTTTTTTTTTCCTTTTCTTTTCTTAAAAGAAGAGAAAGTCTCTGATTTGATTCCATCCAGTGATTAAGCATCTTTGTGCTCGGCTGAGTCGGGTATTCTAACCCCTCCCCCTCCAAAAAATGGCATCGAAGCAATCAAAATGGTAATGTTCGGCATGAATGGGCCCTTCCCCCACCCCCAAACTCTGCAGACTTTTCTCCATGTTGAGAGGAGAGAGGAACCCCCCCTCCGACACAAAATGGGAGCTCCCACTACAAATAGGGAACGCTGACCAACATGGGGACAATAAACAGAGCTAGGAGCTTACAAAAAAAAAAAAAGATACACGTACACAACACAAAATACAATTCATTCATTTTCAAAAGCCGTCTCTCTCCCTCCTCCTTCATCTCCTTCGCTTCCTCTTCCTCCTCCCCCTCCACGACTAGCTTACAAGACCCACAAAACCAGCCATAATTGTCCCCCAACCTCCCATCACTTTTCAACTTTCCCTGCGACTCCTTAAATAAAACATTTAAATCTCAGCTTCCTCCTCGTGCCCCCTCCCCCATCTTCACCCCGGGCCTGAACCAACATCCCTACCCCCCTCTCCCACAGCAGCAGCTTTCTCAGCCACGACCTCCCCGTACCCTCCCAAGCAAGAAAAATTAACCTAGACGTCTTCGTCTTTTCACTAGCCAGGGGGTGGGAGATTTGGCAAACAAATTCGACTGAGGGTGGGGGCGGGGGAAAGGAGGGTCTGAGGCTCAGCTCCAAGTTTGGTCCGAAAGAGCTATGCAGCATTCCGAAGGAAAAGCGATCGATTCAGGGAAAGATCTGAGGGAGGGAGGGGATAGTGTGCGAAAGGAAGGGGGAGATGTAGAAAGAGCAGAGGAGAGGGAGAGATGTAGGGGAGAGAAGGAGGGGCAGGGAGAGGGAGAGAGAGAGAAGAGAGGGGGAGGAGAGAAAAGAAAGAAGAGAGATAGGGGGAGGGGATGGGAGAGAGAGAGAGAAGGAGAGAGAAGGAGAGAGAATGAATTGAGGGGGGAGGGGGCTCGGAAATCTCCGCCAAAGGGGCTTTTGGAAAGCTGCGGGAGATGCAATTGGACGCGATATAGAAAGTTCTTAGCTATGGGGGAGGGGAGGGGGAGGCGGAGGGAAGGCTGGGAGGGAGAAAGGGGGTCGGCGGGGGGAAGCTTTGCAATCCGGCAGATCCTGGATGGGTTTTGCAGGCTGCCGGGTTTTGCAGAAGTACAGAAAGGGGAGGAGGGAGGGGGAAGGGGAAGGGGAAAGAGAAGGGGGAAAGGAGAAAGGGGGAGGGGGGAGGAGCAGGGGAGAGGAGGGGGGAGGAAGGGAGCAGCGTTTGCAGAGCGTGGAAGACGTTTCAGCGGCATCTGTTCGTGGTGCTGAAACCTAACCACGCCGGCTCTTCGCCATCAGCTGATCTCAGCTGAACAAACTCACAATGGCCAACTTTTCCCTCAGCTTGAAGGAAGGGAGGAAAGAGGAAGCAGGGGAGGAGGAGGGAGGGACACAAGAAAGATAGAAAGGGGGGAGGGCAACCCGACATTTCTCAGGCAAACTTTTTTTTATGAATAAAAAGAAGGCAGCAGCTTCAAGTTGGTATGGATTGTCTCAGCCTAAGTCTTTTTTTTTTTTTTTTTTTTTATCTTTCTTCTCCCCCCGTCCCCTCCCCCTTCCGCCGGGTCGGGACCTTGGAGGCAAAAGGACTAAGGAACAAACATGAGTTCAAGTGCCCGGAGCAGGGGAGGAGAGAGAATGAAAACAGAAGGGGGAACAGGGAAAGGAGAGGAGGAAAAGGAAGGGTCCCTAGCCCAGAAAAGAAATCGGTCATCTATGGGGGGAGGTCTTCCGGGGATCGATGCGGACCAGCTCTGACACAGAAACCAGAAACTGCTGACGAGTCACCTCTGCCTCCCCCGCCCCCCCCCCCGGCCCCATTCTCCCGGTCACGCAAAAGGCCAGTAGTGCCGAGGAGCCAGCAAGATCCCTATTCCTAAAACATGTCGACCAACTCAAAATGGACGCCTGGGGGGGCGGGGGGAGTGAAGCCTTGAACCCAGCTGGGGGGTGGGGGGGTGGCAGAATGATTGACATCCCTCCTCTCGGTCCTGGCCCTGGCCCAGGCTGCATCTGGGATCGCTCGGGAAGCCACAAGGGCCCACCTGGGCTCCCCGCAGAACTTTGGGATTCCGGCCTAAGGGCATGTTCGCTAACGTCCCCACTTTGGGGATCCTGAGAAAGCGCATTGTCCAAAGCCCGGTCACCCGGGCCCGGCAGCTGGGAGAACGGCGGAAGGCAGCCTTACTTGTTTCTCGTTAAGGGCCGCTAGCCGGGAATGCCTCTCTGGGAGCTGTTTCTTAAGGTCGCCGTTCTGCAGAGAGAGCGATAAAAAGAAAGAAATAAATGACCGATCCCGGGAAGAAGGCGGTTGGTTCTCAACTCCCCAGCCAAGGAGGCTCGGGAAGGGGGAGAGGGCGGCCTGGGGCGGTGCTGGGGCTCGGGGCGCAGCTCCACGGGCAATCTGGGCCCCAGAAAGTTGCTCCCCTTCGGCGCCGGGCACGAGGGCTCTGCTAGCAACGGGAGAAACCCCGGCGGCAGGCGGGCAAGGTTGGCATTTACCTGTGGCTCGCCAAGCCTCATCGGAGCAACTAGTTTGGTCCCGGCTTTCTTTTAATCACCCCAAAGGAGGGACCGCGACGGATTTCAAGTTTAGTGTTTGCTTTTTTTAAAAAAACAAACAAACAACTCCCCCAATCCAGAGACAGGAGTGAGTGTGAGAGGAAGACTGTGCGTGTGAGTGTGTGAGTGTGTGTGTGTGTGAGTGCGAGTGAACTGAAGAAGGGGGTGGGGGGGAAGGAACAAAGAGCCAAGTAAACACTGCGAGTCAGTTTCAAGCAAAGCTCATAAATATTCAAGTCTCGTCCTAATCTCTCCAACACACACGCACACACAAGCACACTCACTCTGTCTCTGTGTCTCTGTGTCTCTCACTCACACACTCACACACACACACATACACACTAGTGCTCACACTCACGCGTACACACTCACGCACACTCGCCAGCAGCCGCAAGATCACTCCGGATTCCGACGAGAGCAAACCAGAACTCCCGGCAACATTCTGTAAAACTACTTTGGCAAAGTGGGAGGATGGTGCAGGGGAGAAAGGGGACGGCGAGCTGCGGGGAGCAGGTCTGAAGCAGGGATTTTACGCGAACCCCCAATCCCTCCTCCCCTACGAGCCTCCCCCCGCAAATCCCCCCCCCTTCATCGCAATACAGATAGGAGCCCTGAGCAAAGCGGGGAGAGACGAACTAGTTAGTGGATGTTATGGGGTTGTTTTTCTTTCGTACTGAGCTTGTAACACCAGAGCCGAGCACATCCCTCCATACTTGCCGAACCCGGGTCCCCACTTATCTCGGGGAGACGAGGTGTCTTTCTCTCGCTAGAACTCTAGATGGGGAGTCAGTCTCTCGAGAGTCTCTCAGTCTCTCTCTCTCTCTCTCTCTCTCTCTCTCTCTCTCTCTCTCTCTCTCTCTCTCTCTCTCTTCCCCCCCCCCATTCAGCCCCCTCTTCTATGTCTCTTGGTCTCTCTCTCTCTCGAAGCTAACTCCCAAAACCAGAACCCACCCCCACTTACCTGATGACCCTGAATCCCCACTTTTAACGCCTCCTGGAGGCTCTGGAGCTCCATTCCTGTAACTTGTCGGGCACTTTCCAGCCAGTTGGAGCTTCGATCCCAGGGAGGTTGTCAGGCCTCACAGGGGAGCGGAGATGGGACTACGATCCCCTCGCGTTCTCCCGGGTAAAGAGAAGGAGGAAGGGGAAAGGGGGGGGGGGACTTGACGGGGCGGGGGAGGGGGGAGGAATCAGCCCCCTCCCCCACCAAAAAAATCCACACCAAACGACCCCTCTTCCCCTAGTGGGACCACGATAGCCACCCCCACCCCAACCGAGCTGCTGGGAAAAGAAAAAGAAGAAAAAGCGGGCGAAGAGCGGCAACAACTAGGGCAGGCAGGAACAACTCCGGGAGCTGCAAAGCAAGTTGGGAGTGTGCGAGTGGGGAGAGCGAGAGTTAGTGCGAGTGGGAGTGGGAGTGGGAGTGGGCGCCCGGGAGCAGGACTCGACCTCCCGGGGGGGCCCCAACGGTCCAGCCCCCGCCCGCCGCCCGGAACCCGCCTTCCAGCCCGAGGGAGGCAGGGAGGGAGGCAGGCCGGCTGGCAGGCAGGGAGGGAGGCAGGGACTATATTTCCGTGCCCGAGTGCGCGCCTGGATTTCCCTCGGCCTCGAGAAAAAGTTGTGCCTCGGCCGTCAATGCTAATTCGGCAGTGCCCGGATGAAGCGGGCAGGGGAGGGGGAAGAGCGAGGGGGAGGGGGAGAGGAGCGAGGGGGGAGGGGGAGAAGGGACTGAAAGAATCCTCCGCCCCCCGCGCCCCCCTCCCCGCTCCATTGGTACATGCGCACTGGGGGCTCCGCGGTGAGCTGAAGAGAGAACAAGGGAAGGGGAGGGGAGAAGGGAGAGGGGGAGGAGAAGGAACCTAGGAGAGCGGCCCAAACTCTGGGCCAAGGGAACTTGGAAAGTGCCGCGGAAGAGGGTGGGGAGGCTGGCCGGGGCCTGCTCCCTCCCCCGATCTTCATTGCCCCCCACACCACACACACACACACACACACACACACACACACACACACACACTAAGGGTGAAGGGTTTCGGGGCTGCTGGCAGGGCCTCCCCCCAGTCCCAAGCCTTCCCGCAGCGTCCCGACCCGACCCCCGAAATTGTACTGTGAAGGGGCCACCCCGCCGCAACAACCTCTCTGTCTGCCCAGGGGCCCCGGGGGTGGGGCTGCACGGCAGGAAGGGGGTCTGCAGGATTGGGGCTGGGGGCGGCGGCGCGGATGGCCTCCTGTTCCCCTCCTCTCTCTGGTTCCAGTCCGTCTGCCTCGCCCCCTCCCCCTCTCTCCCGGTCTCTTTCTGTGTCTTTCACTCTCACTTTCTCTGCCTTCTCCACCTTTGTCTCTGGTCTCCCCCTCTCTCGATCTCCTTCTCCCCTTCTCTTTCTCCCTTCCCCCCTTCTCTCTCCCTTCCCCTGCTTCCCCTCCCTTCCCCCTCTCCATCTCCCACCCCTTTTCTCTCCGTCTCTCTCTCCCCCTTGTTCCCCATCGTCTCTGGCTCTCTCACTTTCTCTCTCTGCCTACATTTCTCTCTTCTTTCTTTTTCTCCTCTCGGATCCCCAGCACTTCGATGTGAGAAAACTCAATGTGAGATTTTTGTACATGTAAACTCGGCCCTCTCCGGCAGAGATCCTCAGACTTTCCGAGGCACTGTCTGGGCTTGGGCTATTCACCCTTGCCTTCCCCTCCTACCCTTTGCTCTGTACAAGATGGTGAATAGTTGGAAGCCGGAACAGGATAGTCACTGACTCGGGTCCCCTTGGGGAGCAGACTTGGCTGCTGAGTTAAGGTCTCTTAAGGATTGGGGTTCCATAGAGCAGGGGCCTGGGGGTCACGTCTCTGTGCCCCTAATGCTAAGTGAGGCAAGGGGACAATGTCTGCCCCTAGTTTCAGGAATGAAATCTCTGTTCACAATTCCTGCATACTGCCCCCCCCCCATACAACAATCTGTGAGTTCAGCTGATCAGGTCACAAAAGGCCTCCCCAAAGGGGGCGGTTAGCAGAGATTGACTATTGCTTTTTATAAACTGGTATGGAGTAGTCTAAAGAGGAAGAATAAGATGGAGAAGAGTGGCATATGGGGGACTAACCCTACCCCCCTCCATGGCCCAGGCCCACTAGCTACATAATGGGGAGGGAGACACTGGTACAGCCCAATGAGAGGGAGAAGTCACATAAAATATAGAGGCGGCACGGCCCCCTCCCCCTAGGTCTCAGCCAAGGTTTCTGAAAAGCCTGGTGGGCCAAGGGCTGTGCAGAAAGCACATCCAGAGAGCTGTCCGATCTGCTCCTTGCCTTCCAAGAACTGATGGGTGACTTTCGGCAGCACCTGATGCCGGCCACACTTTGGACGCTTTTCAAATCACACCCTCCCAAGGGCCCTCGGATTCAGGAAGCTTAGCAATCACTGATTTTTTTTACAGTCAAGGAAACAGAGGCAGAGAAAGGGAATGTCAATGGCTTGGCCAAGGAAGTGGCTGGTCAAGATTGGAAAACAGGACTTTGATTCCTCTCATAAGCACAAGGAAGACCCCAGGATGTGAGAAGTAGCAGAAACAGGCAGAGAGAGGTACCTGCTACCTGAACCAGATTGGAAAATTCTACTCTGTACCCCCATCACTGAGCAGAGAGCCGACTCAGGGGAAGACTGGGCCTTCAGTGGCACGTCACTTTGGATGTGGCCCCCTCCTCCTTAGGCCTTGGGAGAAAGAGACTTCCTCAGAATCCTTTCTGTGAAGGGTTTTGCCAACTTGCCAATGTTCTGGGATGCTGGAGGAATGGTGTTTGCTGAGCTGGGTTGATTTCTTACAGTTTTTTTTTGTCTTGGGGGAGGGAGAGGAGAGGAAAAATACTCAATTAAAGAACTAAATTTAATTTCTAATTCTTCTATAGATAACAGTTATCATTTGTTGGACTCAAATGGAATTTCTTTACCCAAACATCAATCCTAATATTAATGCAGGTCTACAGTACCAATCATCGTAGGGACTCCAGAATACTTTAAGGCTTAAAAGGGCTTCCCATCACTTTTATCTTCTAGGAATCTCCCACACATCCAGGAAGAGAGCCTTATTGGGTGAATGTATAGGTTCTGACATGGGAAATGATTGGCTTCTGGCACAAGCTGGTATTGGGGTAGGCTCAGAGGTCACACTACATTCCAAGTTGAGTACTTTAGCTTCACCACCTCTAAAATTAAGCATCAAGAATGGGCTTGAAACCTGGATCCTCAAAGGAATTTGTGACCAAAGAAGAGCTAGAGATCATTATTGATCAAAAATAGGTAATTTTGATTACATTAAGTTAAAAAAGTTTTTGTACAAACAAAACTAATGCAGACAAAATTAGAAGGTAAGCAATAAACTGGAAAAACATTTTTACCTCCAAAGGATCTTGATAAAGACCTCATTTCTAAAATATAGAAATGACTCAAATTTATAATAGTTCAAGCCATTCTCCAATTGATAAATGATCAAAGATTATGAACAGACAATTGTCAGATGAAGAAATTGAAACTATTTATAGACATATGAAAATATGCTCCAAATCATTATTAATCAGAGAAATGCAAATTAAGACAACTAAGGGATACCACTACACACCTGTCAGATTGGCTAGATGACAGGGAAAGATAATGCAAGATGTTGGAGGGGATGTGGGAAAACTGGGACACTGATATATTGTTGGTGGAACTGTGAAGGAATCCAATCATTCTGGAGAGCAATTTGGAACTATGCTCAAAAAGTTATCAAACTGTGTGTATCCTTTGATCCAGCAGTGTTTCTACTGGACCTATATCCCAAAGAGATCTTAAAGGAGGGAAAGGGACCTGTATGTGCAAGAATATTTGCGGCAGTCCTTATTGTAGTGGCAAGAAACTGGAAATGGAATGGATGCCCATCAATTGGAGAATGGCTGAATGGTATTCATATGGTATATGACTGTTATGGAATACTATTGTTCTATAAGAAATGACCAGCAGGATGATTTCAGAGAGGCCTGGAGAAACTTACAGGAACTGATGCTGAGTGAAATGAGTAGAACCAGGAGATAATTATAAATGGCAACAAGACGACTATATAACGATCAGTTTTGAAGGATGTGGCTCTCCAACATTGGGATGATTCAAACCAGTTCCACTTGGTAGGAAGGCAGGGAAGGAGAGAGGGAGGGAAGGAGTGAGGGAGGGAAGAAAAGAAGGAGAGAGAAAGGAAGGAGAGAAGGAAGGAGAAAGAAAGGAAGGAAAGAAGGAAGGAGGGAGGGAGAGGGGAATTCACATGGTCAGGTTAAGGCTTAATCCAGCTAACTGCTAGAAGTCTCCAAGCTAGATAAGAGAAAGCTCTCAAAGAGTTGAGGAAGAAGCAGAGGAGGCTTCCAGGAAGAAGCGATATTGTGATTTTCCTTGAAGGATGGGACCTAACAGAGACAAAGCAAATCATTTCCTTTATTCATTTTTGGAATAATTCCAAGAAGATTTCTTGGTGGGTGAGGGCTTTTTGTGGGGGATTAAAGAATATCAGGAATTCCACAGGTAATGAGGAGATTGTGAAAGGAAGATCACAAGGGGAAGCATGGCATGGAGACAGAAAAAACACAGGACATGTTGGGATCACACACAAGAGACAACTTTGGCTAGAGTCCAGAAGTCACCCAGAGCCTGGACAGCCAGATATTACCAAGTGGGATAAAGCCCATAATTCCAAGCTAAGGGGTTTACATTGTCTTCAGGAGGTCAAAGAAAACCACTGAAGGATCAATCCCCTAGAAATGCCTCCTCATAGGAAGACCACTCCCATACAAAGATAAAAAGATGAGAAGTGTGCTCCTCAAAGCCTTTATTGGGGGAGGGGGGGGAATAAAAAATTTCTTATAGTTAGCTTTCAAAATGTTCATGGATTTTAAAAGGGTTGTCAAAGATTGAGTAACATATTTCATCAATGTATTCTAAATTAAATCAAAAAAACTAGTCACATTAGATCAGGACACAGAATTTTTATGAATCAGGACACAGACTGCACCTGTGACTTTGCCCAGATGGGCAAACCCCAGATGAGGGAGCTCCCTCTCTCAGTGCAGGTCAGCCCCTTCTCCAGAATGTTCGAGTTTGGAGAACTGGCCAAGAGCAGGGAGTTATTCAGGACCATACTGCCAGGCTGTGTCAGAGGCTGGATTCCTAGAACCGCTGCTTGGTCTTTATAGGTAAACTTGTTGAAGTCTTTGTTTTTACCATCTCTCTACTGCAGAACAAGAATCCCCCTTGTTGAAAATTTACAGAAAGAATAAGAATCATTCCTCAATTAATAAATGGTCAAAAGATACAAAGAGGCAATTTCCAATGAAGAAATCAAAGCTATCTATAATCATATGAAAAATGCTCTAAAATACTATTGATAAAGAAATGCAAAGTATAACAACTCTGAGATACCACCTCATGCCTTTCAGAATGGCTGAGATGACAGAAAAAAAATGATAAATGTTGGAGAGATTATGGGAAAACATTAATACACTGTTGATGGAGTTGTGAACTGATCCAACCATTCTGGAGAGCAATGTGCAACTATGCCCAAAGGATTATAAAATTGCAAACCCTTTGATGCAGCAATACAATTAATAGGTCTATATTCTAAATAAATAAAAAAGTGGGGAAAGGGAAGGACTTATTTGTACAAAAATATTGTGGTGGCAAAAAAATTGAAAACTGGAAATGCCCATCAATTGGAGAATGGCTTAAGAAGTTGTAGTACATGATTGTGATGGAATATTATTGAGCTATATAAGAAATGATGAGCAGGCTGTTCTCAGAAAAACTTGAGAAAATTGAGAAAAACTTGGATAAACTTTGAATAAAGACTTAATGAGCAGAACCAGGAAAAGATTGTATACAATTATAGCAATATTGTATGATAATCTACTGTGAATAACTTAGTTCTTCTCAGCAATGCAGTGATCTAAGACAATTCTGAAAGACTCAAGATGAAAAATGCTATCTACCTTCAGAAAGAACCATTGGAGTCCAAATGCAGATCGAAACAGACATTTTTATAAACTTTATTTGGGGGAGTGGGGAGTGGTTTGTCTTTTCCTTCACAACTTAACTAAAATGAAACTATGTTTTGTTTGACTAAATATATGTATAACCCATATCAAAATGTTTGCCTTCTCAAAGAGAGAGAGAGGGAATTTGGAACTCAAAAATTATTTTTAAAAAAGAATGTTAAAATTGTTTTTAGAATAGAGAAAAATAAAATAAAAACATTCTTAGAAAATATATAGATAGCTTTTTAATTACGTGCTTATTGAACTCATACCAATATCCGTGCTCATCTATGTTCCTCAGTAATTATACAAGTTCTAAGTAGTAAGTGGATATTGTCAGCACAATAGGAGACCAGAATGATTTTTTTTTAAGTTTGTATTTGATTTTTTCATTTATCAAGCATTTATTTTTTCTTCCTTTCATCCCAACCCCAATTAGAAAAGGAAAAAAAAGGGAAAATAAAAAATCCTCATAATAAATATAGTCAAACAAAACAAATCCTCATATTGACCATATCCAAAAATGTGTCTCATCCTGCATTTTGAATCCAATCTCTTTTCCAAGGAGATAGACAGGATATTTCATCATGGGTCCTCTGGAGTCATCACTGAATCTATCAGAGTTCTTAAGTCTTTCATAATTGCCCATTTTTACAATGTTATTATTGTATAAATTGTTTTCAGATCAGGATAGTTGTGAAAGACAAAGGTGAGAATCCTTAGTAAGAAGCAAAATATATCCAAAGCAGCACAGGGGTCTTCATTTATAAGCATGAACATAAAATCTTAGAGTTGAAAAACAATTCTGTGGACATCTAGTGGATATGTCCGACACAAAGCAAGAAGCTTTTCTAACACATCCCCAAAAACTGGCCATCCATCTACTAGAAACCTCCAGAGCTGGGCAATGCACACAGACCAGCTGATTCTCAGGGCTGGAAGGAGCCTAAAAAAAACCAGTATATAGACAGGAATACCCTCTATAGCATCTGTATCAGGTGCTCATCTATCCTCTCCCTACAAGACCTCCAGAGATAGAGAACTTCTCCTTTAAAAACTATTAATTCTCTTCCAAAGCCTTATTCTTTGGGACAGCTCTCACTGTTAGGAAGTTGTTCCTGACATCAGACTTAAATCAATGCAGCTTCACATTGCTCCTATGGGGTCAAAACTTAAACTGAATGTAGTCTGGGACAGATTAGCTACAAAGATGAGAAACAGCTGACTATCATTAATGTGGTCTTCAATCTCTCTCTTCTCGGGCAGTCTGGGTATCAATTTTGCCTTAAGATGGAAAAAAGTTCAAGAAGGACAATCATAAAGAGAATTTCAAAAGCTATTCAGAGTCTGTAGTATTTCATAATATTAAATTATATGAAGAGGCAGAAGTTTCAAGAATCAAGGATATGATAAGACCGTAGGGAAAGAGCAATGTTGTCCATTTACACAAGGCAGCTCAATGTAATGGAAGCAAACTGGGGCTGACAGTCCCTCACCCTCCTGAGAACAGCCCAATCCAGATGAAAATGCATTTGGGGAATACTTTACCAAACAAAAATACAATAAAACATAGGTGTTACATCTTAAAGCTAAGTCAATATACAGTCTATAAGAGACCCCATTGTACAGATCAATGACCCCCATTCCCATTTGAGTTTGACACTACTACACTAAATTAGTCGTGCCCTTGGCCTCTATAACTTTTTGCTTAGCAACGATACTGAGATTTTTGGACAGTTTTGGTCTCTTCATTATGGCAATTTTTTCACATCTATTGAGTTTTTGCATGAAATTGTTGTAGTTGGTGTCTATGTCCACTCTTTCATCCATATCACATTTTTATTATCAATAACTTTTAATAGTTAGTCAAAATAATAGGATGAATTTCTAGGAAGGAGAGAATATATAACAGATATTTTCTGTTTTTTACATCACTACAGTATCTGTTAAAAACATTTTTAAAAGCTGATCAGGCTGGAATTGTTTCCATTGTATCCTAAATCATTTTCCTTTTTTTGTATAAGTTCACTGAAAACAGACTTTGATTTTTGTCTTTGTATTCTAAGGACCAAGCACAGTGCCCAGTTTCTAGCAGATGCTTGACTAGCAAATCCTTTGTGCTTGACTAGTTTGGCCTTTGAACAAGTCCGGTGTTCATGAAACTGAGCTCAGCTGATTGAGGAATGGCTTCATGGTGAGAACAAGTCATTTTCTGCCTCTTCAAATACAATCAGTTTCTTTTTTGATGACGTTTTCCTCTGCTTTCCATGGTCAGTGCCTTCTGATGCTTTACACCAAGAAAATATTTCTCATGTATAGGAACCAGGAGTCCCTGGATTCAAGAGTTCTTTGGACTTTCTTAAGTCTTTTCCCTAATGCATTTTTCCCCAATTCCCAACAATTCTTCATTATCTTCCCTTATTCACATCTTTGTTTGAAGTATTTAATGATTTCATTTGGAGTAATTGGCCATAATTATCCCATTCCTATGGGGACAAACTTGGGGAGTGCACTTTGGAGGGCTACATCATGTTCTACCTAGAACGTATCTGCCTCTTTGCCCTCTGCATTACACACTGATGATATTTTTTTTCAAATATTTAGAATGAGTACTGCAAGGTAAAAGGACCAAAGAAAATGAAATAATGTTTTCAAAACCAAGAGGCTTTGGATCAATGATTTTAAAAACCTCCATAACCTCCTCTTTTTTTGCTTCTCCAAGAAGAACTTGTGAGCCATTCTTCTAATCAACTGTAACTTCTTTCTTCTGTTTTTTTTTCTTTTAAGTACGAATGTCAACATCAATGAGATCTTCTCCCCACAAGGTGTCCACCTGTTGGTCACTACACGAAGAATTCTCTTGTAGACTTGCAGCCCAGTTAAAGTTTATATTTTGTCTAAACCAATGATTCTTGATTTTTTCTTCCTTTTCACTATACTGCTTCTATCTATAGAAGGCCTAAGGGACATTTTCTGTTTTTTTCATTGTTCCAAAACTTGCCAGGGCCAAAGGGTATCCAACCTCCAGGTGTTGGATGAAATGCTTGGCATTTTGTTAGATTGACCCATGAAAAACAAGATTGTTATGGCCAGGGAAGTATTCAAGCCTTTTCAATGTAGTGACACTTGCTGGAACTTGCATTCTAGCTGACAGAGTTTGCAAGGATCCAGGGTCTCCTCCATTGTCCCATGCGGCATTCAAAGCATATCATGGGGAAAAGATGATTCTGGCTGATACCCTGTCAGTGCCAGATTTTAGCTAACTCATTTAAATTCTGTGCCAAGACAGTCCTAGGAAATTGGAACTATAAAATCCAGATTTTACAGATAAGAAAGGCTCACAAAAGGAAAGGAAATTTCCTAGTGTCATACAAGTAATAAACGTCAAAAGTGGGATCAGAACTCAGGACTTCTTGACCCAGTGTTCAGACTAGGCTATGACACTTTAAGATTATTGTAGTATCTATTATCTATATCTCTGTATTGATTATCAAGTCCATCAGGGCAGGGTCTAAGTCTTTTGTATCCATGTAGCCCTCAGAATCAAGCTCCAGCATCCACTGCCACCACAGAAAAGGGAATGTCTACTGAATGTTTAGTATAATTATTACTACTATACAAAAAACACAACTTCTTTTGTTTTCTACTTTCTCACTTTTCAGTTGAGAGACAACAAGTAGTGGGAGGAGCATGGGATTTGAAAGTAAAGATCCCCAGTTCTACTTCTTTCTCTTCTACTTTTTGCCTAGTGTGATTTGATAAAAGTCACTTCAATTTTTTGCTTTTTTGCCTGCTAAGCTTTAGTTTCCTCCTGTATAAAATGCAGGGACAACACTAGACAGTGTCCAAAGATTCTTATTGTTTTAAATCCTAAGGGTTCTTTCTGAGCCCCATTAGACATAGCAGTATCTCCATTTAACAGGCTCAGAACAGTAACTGACTTTTTCAAGGTCATATAACTAATTGCATCAGAGTCAGAAATTCAGCGATAGTCTCTTGATTCCTGCAGCTCACTACAAGCTACTTGATCATATTCACTCCCACCCTATGACTCTCCTGTCCTGTACTTCAGAGAAGAGGTGTTAAACATTAGAAGGCTTTCATATTTATTCAAAAGACGTTTCATCAGATATAAAATTAAGTTCAATATAAATTTGCTCAGAATATCTTATGAAGGCAACGAGTATCACCAAATAAAACAGTATCTCCTTCAGTCAGTTGATGTTGGGAAGGAAAGAGTTAGCCTGAAGAGCATTTTCCCCTCCTCCCAACAGAAACGAGGAGGAAAGGATCCTCCCAGATGACAATTTGCTCTTCCCCCTTCGCACACCCCCCCCCACCTTACAGCAAGTCTGATTATTGAAAACCTAGAGCTTACAATTTTAACCTAAAAGCAAAGTCCCAAATTAACATGGATCCATTTCTCTGGACTTATATAGAGCTTTAAAAAAAGAATACAGGTTATTTATAATATTATCACAGATTGGCTCCCCCAGTTCAAAGTTTGATCACTGAACAGAGTTAAGCCTAAAACCTATTTAAATTTTGTATATGGAAGCTATACTAACATCTCTCATTTGTACTCTGTCTTTTAAAAAGAAAGAGGCATTGTACCAGCCAGTCTAGCTTCTTTCAGGAGAAAGTTCACCAATGATCAGCCATCTCACATTCTGGTTGCCATTCTCCCATCTGTCCCCGGTGGACAGAGGTTCTGGCTACCCTGTTAAGAGTCAGACTGGACTCAACCCCGTTTTCCTCTGCCTTTGCCGTCAGCCCATCTGTGCATCTTTGTGTCTGCCTCTCAGGCTGCTGCTAGAGCAACCACAACCAGCTGCTCCTCTCCAGAATCAAAAGCCAAAAACCTCCACACTTTTGCTGCTCATGCTGTTCTATCTCACACAAGCCCTCCCCCATGGAGCTCCAGCCCTCATTCTTGGGTTTGCAATCCAAGAAAGTTCAACCCACCTTCGAACTTCAACTCTCCCCATGCATTTCTCTGTGGCCCAGAAACACTTGCTGTCACCACAAGAAACAAAGGAAGTAAATTTAAAGAGAGTTTAGTGAGATCCAACTAAGCAGAATCCTCCAGGGGGCATTGAAGCATGAAACTGGAGGGGGGAGAAACGAGGAAAAAAAAACTGTGAAGATGTTTCAGAGAGCTCTCTTTTCACCATCAAGGACAGCAAAGTCACCACATTTGGGATCTCCCATGACCTCAGTTGTGCTGTTGTGCTTAGAATAGTTTCAAGATAGATGTAATGCAATTTGAAGGGTACTGAGGGATTGATTCCTAAAGTGTCTGAAAGAGAGGACATCAGAGGGTTGGGGCAAAACTTTGGAGATTGGCATTATCACCAAAAAAGAATAATGGTAAATGAGTATAATAATTTTTGATCTATATATCAAAATTTCCATTCCTGTGTACTGAATCCCATCTGTAAAAATTCTTATTAGAATAATATATAAATGCCTTGAAGTCATTCTTGATAAAGATATGATATGGGAGTAATCAGTTTTTTGCAAATAACATTCTCCAACAGAGTTCAACTTTACAGTATAGAGACTCATACTTGTTGCTGAAGTAAGAATGTAGACAATACATGACTGTCCCGCCTATTGAATGACTATTTTAAAAAAAAAAACAACTTTATTTATTAGCACAAAACATCACTTTCAAGACTCTATTACATCAAGTTGCCGTCTATCTAAGTCAATAAGATTCCTTGGAAAGTGTAACAAGATATATATCTTTGTCCAAAGATTTTGGATTATTGATAGGACAATTAACAATCATGGAGCTGTCCAATGGACAATTCAAATAATCTATAGATAGTGAGATCCTCCAAACGCCATGACTACAATCATGGACCACACCCTGTACCAAGTGCTGGGGATATGCAGAAAAAAGTGAGATTATATTCTATTCAAGGGAGACAACAGGTACACACACATTTATATAGAACAGACATACTCATATACATATACTTTATGTGTATACACACATTTTAACTTTTGTTATAAAAATGCAAGTTGCTGGAGAGACAAGAATGGGCTCTCTGAAGAAGGTATTTAAACTAAGTTTCCAAGAAAGTTCAGTATTCCAAGTAGTGATAATAAGCATTCTAGATGAAAAGGATGGATTGCCAGTTCAAATCCTGTTGTAATGAACAAAATACACTGAATAAACAATGGCTCAGACGGAGACTGGTACAACTATTTTTAATGTATGTAGATGCTGCTGTGATGGATAAATAATTTTAATTTAAAATGTTAATGAATTCATAGTTGCTTTTTGTCATTTTGTGTTTTCTCTATCAATGGGTACTAACAGTAAAACTACTATTGTATGAACATATATATGTGGATGTATGGGTATGTACCCTTTTTTTTCCCTCCAAGGAAAAATTTTTTAAAAATTTATTGAAGATTTTTATATTCAAAACATATTTAAGGATGATTTTTCACCACTGACCCTTGCAAAACTTTGTGTTCCAATTTCCCTCTCTTTCCCCATCACCTCCCCTAGATGGCAAGTAATCCAATATATTAAACATGGTTAAAAATATATATATGTAAATCCAATATAGGCATACATATTTATACAATTATCTTGCTACACAAGAAAAATCAGATCAAAAAGGAAAAAAATGAAAAAGAAAATAAAATTCAAGCAAACAACAAAAGAAGTGAAAATACTATGTTGTGATCCACACTTAAGTTCCCACAGCCCCGTCTCTGAGTATAGATGGCTCTTATCATATGGTCGTTGGAACTCGTCTGAATCATCTCACTGTTTTGAAGAGCCACGTCAAGGAACACTTTTACTCAAATACAAAATCTTTTTTAGCATTCAAAACTCTTCATAACCTCCCCTCTCCTACTTTTCTAGTCTTCTTACACCTTACTCCCCAAATATATACTCTTCAACCCAATGATAATGGTCTCTGGACAATTCCACCAAGGAGACTATATCTTGGCTCTGGGCATTTTCTGTGTTCCCCATAATTTACTTCCTTATCTCTGCCTCCTAGCTTCTCTTGCTTCCTTCAAGTCCCATCTTCTACAAGAAGCCTTTCTCTCTTAATTTTAGTGCCTTCTCTCTATTAATTATTCTTATATATCCTCTATGTATCTATATATCCTCCCTCTTCCCCTCCTCAGGGTGAAAGTTTTCCTCAATCCTCATGTGGAATATCAGAGCCTTTTCTCTCTACCACTATGGTCCTTCCATCCACCTCTGTGTCTCTAAAAGCAGAGCCCGTGACCCAGTAGTCACCTCTACCAGATCCTTCAGGACCCTGGGCATCTTCAGGGTGTTCTTTAATCAAACAACCCATCTATCACTCCTAAAGATCCTCGTGCAAAGGATAAAATAAATTTCACACCTAAGGAGCCAACATTCTACTGAGACTCCTAAAACAAGCATTTACAGGGCAAAAAGAGTAAGTAGAGGGAATGGCAAAGGATGGGAGGGTGTGGAGTGCTTCAGGAAAGAGGGATAAGGCAGAGCTAAGCAGGTGAAGCAAGGGAGAGACTTCAGAAGGAGGGGATTCCTGGTGCACTTGGGAGGACCAGGGCTGGCCTTATTGAACAGGGTCAGTTTGGCTGCATTAAAGAGTATGGTAGGGGAGTTGTGTGTAATCAGGCTGGGTTGGAGTAAGGCTGTGAAGCACTGTCAAAGTCCAACATGGGAATTCCTATTTTTGTCTTAGGACATAGGGGAGTCACTGAAGCTTATTTAATCGGGGTGGGGTGGGGGGGAGGACCTTCTGGACAGAACTACCCTTATGAATATCACTTTTACATCCGTGTGATATCCGGACTGCAGTGATGCAAGCCTAAAGGCAGGGAAGGTCATTGCAATAATCCAAGTGAGAGGTAAGGAGGTCTGAACTCAGGTGATGCAGGATCAGGTGATTGAAATAGTTTCCACTAGTCCTCTTCAGCATTTCATTTCTGAGAGTTTCCCATTCCCCTTGGGCCATCTTCTCCTATAAAACTGTAGGCATGGAATCCTGCCCATTCTTTCCCTCAACTTTAAAAAAAAAAAAGGATCTTGGAATTAGCTTTCAAGAGCTAAGAGTCTCCCCCGAGCCCCATCCTTATGCTCTTCCATGCACTGGGCACATTCTGCCTGGCAATGCCCTACAAGATTGTGAGCCCACAAAGGCAGGGGTGAACCCCAAAGAGCACTTAATAAGTGTTTATTTAAGTGCTCTTTCTCTGTCTTTCTCTGTTGGTATCTCTGTGTGTCTCCCCGTCTCTCTTATCTCTGGTTCCACGCTTCTCTGATTGACTATCAGTCAGAAAGTTCCTAGGCTGATGACTTCCCCTGGAGCACCAGTCCTTCTTCAGGGGCTGGAGACATTCTCAAAAGCTGCAGCTTCGATTTCTTCATCCCCTGAGCCCAGGGCCTCACAGGAGTGTCTATTATTAGGAGTAACTCTCCTAATTAGTACTTTCACACTCAAATCATGCTCCATTCCAAAGAAATTGTTCAGTTTTGCCTTTGGAACATGAGGCACTGTTCTGTTCATGCATGTGAGACAACAAAAAGACCTCAGGGTATCCATTCTCTTTACTACCTAGAGTTCATCACTTATTTGCCTTTAACAGATTGGGGGGACGGGGAGGACATGGTCCAGATCCATTTCTGTCACTAACTCATCCTATGACCCTTCATGACTCATTATCCCCCATTTGCAAAACAAGAGTAAATATTTCCACAATCTACTGTGGAATGGCCACAAAACAGAGCCCAGGAAAAGTAGAGCTTAGAGGGAGAATTCCAGATAGAATTCCTTATTTTACAGGAAAATAAACTGAGGCACAAAACTCAGGTCAAGGCTGAACTGGTTGCCCTGTGAGGTCCCACAGAACTCTGGGATTCAGTGCTCAGGAGCTTTGTTAGCTACAGTACACAAGAGAGCAAGAGATGCTGTTACTACTGAAAAACTCCAGTGATTGACACGTGAAAAGCCAGCTCTCGTTTCCTCTTGCCTCTGTTGGCATGTGTAGGTTGGAGCACTTAGGAAACCTTTGTTCCCAGATCTGGCACCAGTTCAGGACTAGGCAGGCAAGAAGAAAAGCGGGTGCTCTTCTCCCGGCTGCTCTGGTGCTGTCCCGCTGTTCAGGGACAGACACTTGTAGAGAGGGACAGCCCCAGACTGAACACATTCATCCCCACTCCATCTCTGAACCTGAGGAAAATGCCGAGATCCAGCTCTGGCTTCTGGCCAAAACTGAGCTGTCCACCAGGGCCACAAACCAAGGAGAGTTGGTGGGTCTCTGAGTTGAAAGGGGGCCTTCCGAGTTTGTGGACCCCCGCTTGGAAACCTCATGAGTGGGGAAGGCCCTCCCTCCAGAGCCAGCTCATCCCCACATGGCTCTGATTGCTGGGAAATCTGTAGCCTTGTAACTTGGCTCCCTTGCTCCAAGTCTTCCCTCTGGGGTCAAGTCCAGCAATGCTTGTCCAAGGCCAATGAGGAGGACTCACTGGAGTCTTATCTTCCTTGGGCTCAACCTCTCCAGTTCCTTTCCAATTCAAGCCCATCAATCAATAAGCCCTTATCGAGCACCTGCTGTACCAAAGACAGGCCCTGCCCTCAAGAAGCTTTATTCCTTCCAACTATAAGACAATGTGAATTGATGCATAGAGATGCATAATATGCACAGAATGAATACAGGATACTTAGGGGTAGAAAGGGGATCAGGAGCTGGGGGAATGGAAGCAGGAAAGGTTTCACATGCCAATAAAGAACAAGCATTGATTAGCACCTGTATGCCATGCTCTGGACTAAGCACTGGAAATAAAAAGATTAAAAAAAAAAAAAAAAGAAAGAAATCCTTCTTTCAAGGATCTTATGAAGTAATGGGAGAGATAACATGCAAATGACTTCTATAAAAGTAAGCTACACAAAGGGGGAAGGCACTAAGAGTGGGGACACCTGGCTTCCAGCAGGGCTCTAGCTTGGATGTGGAGGAGGGAAAATTCTCCGACATGGGGCTGGGGGCAGCCAGTGCCTCCAGGAAATGGGGGCTCCAGTTTGAAGAAGGGCTGTTGGGAGGCCCGCATCCCTGGAACGTAGAGGACAGAAGGTGAGGAGGAAGGTAGAAGTCCAGATGGAAAGGGGGACAGGTTGTGGAGGTTGGGAGGGTGGAAGAAAAAAACTCATAGAATTTCCTTCTCTCTGACCCTCTTTCCTTTCCTCTTTGCAATTAGCCACATTCTGCTTAATCTTAAATGCCAGAATGAGAAGAGCTGCTGGAAACTACAGGGTTTATACTTTACAGAGTCACACTTTAAGCCAATCCAAGGAAAGCCACGCCAGCAGTGAGTGGAATGGGCTTCGGCAGGAGGCAAGGAGCTGCTAGTAGAGATCTCCAAGAAGACATTGGCTGGTCACTTGCTGAGAAGGATAGAGGATATTTTTCAATTTTTTTTCATTTTTAAAAAGTTATTTAATATTTCCTCCAATTACACAGAGGGTTCCCTTCTAGTACACAGATCCTGATGACTCCTATACATGGCTTTCCACTATTCACTTGTTTTCAGAGTCAAGGGCCTCCCACGCTTAACTCCAGCTGGATGTCCCAGGACCACCCCAAACTCCATGTTGCCCGGGCTGAATTCATAATGCTGTGCACAACTCCACCATTTACACCATCTCCCACGTTTTCTACATCATCTTTGATTCTTTCCTGTCCCAGATCTTTCTGACATCCCCCCACCTCTGCCTTTTCCCATGCACTCATTGCCAGCCACCTGAACCGTGGCAACAATCTGTTAACAGGACTTATCACTTTCATTAAGCTTTCCTTTTTCATGCTTATACATGGTTACATCTCTTCTACTTGAAAAATCTTCTATAGCGACCTACTGCCTAAGCAAAATGGGATGGGATCTCCCCTGCCGGAAATCCAGGGGCGCATCTCCAGTACTCAGTGCGTAGAGCACCGGATTTAGTTCAAATCCAGCCTCAGAAATCTGCCGTGTGACCCTAGGCAAGTCACTTGACCCGTTTTCCTGAAATTACTGGAGAAGGAAATGACAGAGCACTCTGCTATCTTTGCCAAGAAACCCCCTGGCCGGTCACGTAGGGTGAGCCACACTGGACAAGCTGGGAGCAGGGCCACCACCCACCTTCCTTGGAGATTCTTGCTCCCCTGGGAGTTGGGACACTTCCATCCTACAAGGAGAGAACACGCTGTCAAGCTCTCTCTGTTCATAACGACAGCCCAGAATAGACAGGTACAGCTTGTGTCAGTGGAGAGAAGCCAAACTGGGGCTGCTAGCACTTACCTCTTCCTCTCCGCTTGATGTATTTTGGTTCGGCTCCAGCTGGGAGCTGCAAGCTCCCAGGTGTGGCCGCTTCCGCGGATCCGTTCTCCACAACGTGCTTGCCTTGCCCGAGGTCTGAGCCCGCTCCTCCCCGCTGAGGACGTGGCGCAGCCAGCAGCCGCTAGCTAGCCCCTTCCTGACCAGCCCTGGCCTGCTTAGCTCCGGGTGTCAATCAGCAGCACCACCAAGGAGGCAGATCCCTCCGAGAGGGTACCCTATGAACACTACGGTGAAGTGCGCCGACAGCCCCCTGCAGGACTCCTACTCCGGCCACCAAAGGTCAGAAGAGCACTTCGGCCGTTCTCGGGACACTGGCCACCCGCGCAGCAGCTTTGGAGCCTTTGTGGCTGCGCCCGGTGCCGAGGACGAAGAAGAACGCTAGGAAATGGGGGGTTCAGAGGGATCAGCACACAAGAGTGTGAGGGGGGAGTGTTTGGGGAGATTTTGAAATGCCTTCTGAGCCTGTGATTTCCTAGAGGGTTGGGAGTATCACCACAAGCAGACACCATTTAGGGGGATGGCTGAAAGTTTGGGTAGCTCCTGAGGGCAGAAACTCCCAGCTGAGTCCCCTCAGGAGAAGGAAAGGCGCTAGGCCTTCCACTGCCTCCCACAGAGCAACTCGGTAGAGCTCTGACAAGCAAGCCCTAGCAAATGGTTCTTGTGATGGGCGCCTTTCCGAGCCCACCATCTCCACGGGACATAGGGAGCTTAGGGAGCGATCAGACATGAAGCCAGATGTAAGCAGATCTGTTTCATGTTACAAAACAAACATTTGCCAGCAGAGACTGGGCTTGGTTCGGCTCCAGCTGGGAGCTGCAGGCTCCCAGGTGTGGCCGCTTCCGCGGATCCGTTCTCCACAACATGCTTGCCTTGCCCGAGGTCTGAGCCCGCTCCTCCCCACTGAGGACACAGAGCAGCCAGTGACCGGTAGCTGGATTCATTTCATTATGGCTTCACTTGTAGTAACCTGGCCAAGCTCCCGCCAGTCCTTGGCTTTTTCCACTGCCCTGGAAATGATCGGAAATTATAAGGGGATTTTCTTCCCTTCTCCCCTCTTTGCCATCAATTAGAGTTTGAGGCTGGACTAAAGAGACAGGGGCACACACTTCCTAGACAGACACAGATACAGAGCGTCAGTGACTCAAAGGAGGAAGTATTTCAAGGAAGAGTGATAGAAGAGAGTTGACTTTAGATTCCAAGAACCATCCTTGGCCATAGAGAGCAAAAATAAAGGAGCAGTCCCGAGCCCCATTGAGCAACTTTAGAAGGTATCTGCCCACTAGGGATCTGCACCAGGATTCCAAGAGAAGAGAAAACAACAGGACTCCGTAACATGTGAGTAGTCTTAGCAACATGTCAAGTACTACATCCTGAATAAGTACTATAGATAACAGAACTGATATCCCCTTACAAGGAGAAAGAGCCTTTCATCGATTAAAATATTTACCCATTGCCATATAATTAGTTAACTTCAGAGTCAAGTCTTCAAACCAAGCCTAGAACTATTAAGTTTTTACCCACTCTTTCCATGGAGGTTTTATAGCCATTGTTGTGCTATCATCTTGGTAAACGCTTCAGCCCCCATTCTTCTTACTGTTTACTAATGGGAAATCCACTAGTGGATTTATAAGCATATCAGCTATATAACTTACAAGCTATAGTTTTAGTACTACAATCTCACAGAACGTCCTACCTAGAACTTGGGAGTGACAACTGCACCAAGGAACAAATATGAATGAATGAAAGCTGAGAGAGTAGCCCAGAGGAAGGTTACATAAACAAATCAAAACATATTGACCAAATTTTAAAATGTATGCATTGTTTTGATCTTCAGCTGACCATGGGGATTCCTAGCTTTGCATCATGGACTCCTTTGTCTGTCCAGTCAACTTCCTGGACTTCTTCTCAGAGTAAGTTTTTTAAAAGCACAAAATAAAATACATAAACTTACAAAGAAAGCTGATTACATTGAAATGAGGTCATAGAAATATTTTTAAAACAAGCTCACAGCCTCCAAGTTAAGAATTCCTCTAGTATCTCTTTATTCAGAAATGAGAAATGTGCTTCACTGTCACAATTCCATTTTTCAAAGTACTTTAAAAAGTGTTTGGTTATTTGAATCTCAGAAAAGTTCCTTTGACTTGGGAGGAAACTGAGACACAGCAAAATAAGGTGACTTGCCTGAGATGACAGAGTCAGTGAGGAGCAGAGCTGGGGCTAAGCCCAGGGCGCCTGACTTCCAGCCCTAACCCTCTCCCTACTTCCTCTCAATGAGGGATTAATAACATACCAGGAAGGAGAATTAAGTCAAGGCCAACTTCACCTGTTCTTTGGCCTCCTGCTAATGAATCTCTTGAATTTTGAAAACTGACAAGAAGGCTGACTAACCATAGTGGTAAGAAGTAAGATTCTGGGAGTCAGGAGTCCTGGGTTCCAGCCCTGGCTCTGCAGTTCCTTCATTGTACAGTCTCGGGCAAACTTCTGAAGTGTTTTCTCTCTCCAGAAATGACCAAAGTCCTGCCTTCTAAGAGGATGGCAGACTCAAAATCCTGCCTCTACTTCAGGACCTCCCCCCAAGAAAAAAGAACATCTCTAGTGTGGGGGATACAAGTAAGAAGGGCATAGCCCTCACCCTGGCATTCCCCAGTTAATAAGGGTCTGAGTTAAGTATTCCTGACTCCCAGTACAACCTCCTACTCACTATGCCACCCAGCTACCTGATCTAAATCATGGACCTAGAGCTGGCAAACACCTAGTACAACTCCCTTATTTGTCAGACAGGAAAACTGAGGCAACAAGAATTGCAGTGCCTTGCCTTCAATCACATAGCTGAAGAGTAATTAGTAGGATGAACCTGGGTTCTATCACTAAATTTCAAGTTCTTTTCCTCCATTTCCACTACATTTGTGTCATAAATTGTTAACCATGATGCAATAAGAGCACCCACTTTCCTCATTTTTTTCCTGTGTAAAAAAGTTGTTCTTTCATAGTGGCAGAGACCTGGAAACTAGCAAAGTGCCCTTCAATGGTGGAATGTCTGGACAACGTACAGTATATGGATAGAATAGCAAATCATTTCAGTGAAACCTGGAAAAACTTGTCTGAATTGATGCAGAGTGAAGTGAGCAAAAGCAGGAGACTCTGTAAATACAAACATCTTTGAAAAATTCCATGCTGGATCATTCTCCCCTGAGGGTATCGGTAGCCCCTCTTATTATACTTCCAATTTCCACCACTGAATTCATTGTCCTTTGCTACCATAAGGCTGTCCTTCCCCTCAAGTTCTCTTTTTCTACTGACTCAGTTTAATAAGAATTTTATTAAGGTTCCACTATGTGCTAGGGGCAGCAAAATGGCACAATGGATACAGCACCCAGGTCTGAATTGAGTAAGATTCAACTTCCTGAATTCAAATCTGGCCTCAGATACTTATTAGCTGTATGACACTGGACAGGTTGCTTCATCTGTTTCCTCATCTGTAAAACGAGCTGGAGAAGGCAATGGCCATCCAGTATTTTGTCAAGAAAGCTCTATGGTCAGTCTCTCCCCTACTCAGGCTGGTCAGGCCTCAATGTCAGCAAAATTTGACCTATAGTCAAACCAAAATCAGCTTTTACTCGTTCTGCTTTCCAGTGGTTCCTGTTTGTCTACCAAAAAGGTGGGAGCCAAATGTCTGAACATCCAAGCAGCTCCTTGCCCTCTGACAGTGGGTTGCCATCATCTCCTAAGCTGGCTAGAGACCGTGCATGAAGAGGTCCGCTGGACTAGTGAATCCAGTACAGAAACCACTTGTGTGTGAAAGCATTCTCTCTCTAGCCAGGTCCTCTGATTGAAAGATACCCCACCCCCACGGAAGGAGCCACAGCTTCAATAATAAACAAGGGCCCCATCGAGGGATGGGGAGGGGACATTGAAAGCTGTTGGCGTGTTTGTGACTCTCCACAGCCAAGAGGGAACATGGCTTTTATAAATAGAGTCTGAATGATAAAAATATACCACAGAACATCAGGCAAATTGAATAAACAATTTATTTTCCCTTGTCAAAAGTGACCATGAGTGACTGAATTGAATGACGTCATTTAGCCTACTCCCATGGTGACCAGCGCCACATATCTGACCTGGAGAAATCCCTTTAAACTATTCCCTCTCCTGACAAACCCTGCATGATATTTTGGGTTCACAAAGAACTCTTCAGGTCACTTTTAAAGCCAGTCAATAAGTCTCTGTGATCAAGTTATCTGTGGTCTGCCCTAAAAACCAGTGAGTTTCATGTCACTGGAAGTATCCAAGCAGAAACTGGAATACTCATTGGGGAAGGGATCAATGTAAACTCTTCAACTTGAGCACAAAAAGCCAACTTCTCAAGTATAAAAGAATGGGGGTGTCCTAGCTGTGTGACCCTGGGCAAGTCACTTAACCCCAATTGCCTCAGCAAAATTAAAAATAAATAAATAAATAAAAGAATGGGGGTCCTAGATTATCCAGCAGTTGTTCTGACAGGATGTGGTGATTTCCAGGGACTTTCAGCACAACATGAGTCAACAGTGTGATTAAAGAGGTAAAAAGGCCAGTGGGATTCTAGGCTGCAGAGAGATTGGGCAAAGCTTCTGGGGAAGTAAGAATTCCTCTCTTGTCTTCCCCCATCTGGAGCTCTGGGTGTAGTCCTAGCCCCCACAGTTAAGGAAGTACCTTGATAAGCAGGAGAGAGATCCAAAGGAAGGAAGGAAGGAATAAACATCAGTATAGCATCTAATATGTGCTAATGAGCAAATATTTTCTCATGTGATCCTCACAGCAACCTTGTGAGGCAAGTACTATCATTACCCTATTTTACAGATGAAAATACTGAGGTAAAGAGAGATTAAGAGACTTGGCCAGAGTCACACGGCAGGTAAAGGGCTGACCATTCTATCAATGGGCCATCTGGCTGCCTCCATGTCAAATGAGGTTATATTGCAGAAATTAAGAATTCTTATTAGTGGGGAAGGTGGAAGGGGCTGAACTGAGGAGGTGGGGGTAAGTGTTACAGAACTTCTCCTATGCAGAAGGAATTAGACTCAGTCCATTTGACCCTAGAAGACAGAATTGGAAAGTGGTGAGGAGGGGAGGGAGAGGAATCTCAAAGAGGCAAATTCAGGTGTGATGGCAGGAAAAACACCCTATTACAGAGAGTAATGAACAGCTGGACTCCCCTTACTTGGAGATCTCTAGCAGAACCTGAACAATTCCCTTGTATGTATTCTGACTCTGAAAAAAGAGAATGCAAGAACTGGAGAGACCTTAGAACAGAGGACATCAGAGCTGGGAGAGGCCTTCGAACAGGGAGTTTCAGAGCTGGGAGGGAGCTTAGAACAGGGAGTGTCAGAATTGGAGGGGCTGGTCTTAGAACAGAGAATGGCCACTCAAGATCATTAGGTCCAACACCTTCATTTTACAGATGAAGAAACTGAGACCCCAAAAGGAAATGAGTCTCAGGCTGATCCAGGAGCAAGCACTTGCACCTGTTGATTTGCAACCCAAGGATTTTTGCCTGAGCTTTTCAAGAGGGAAGTAAAAATGCCAGACTTCTTTTCTAAAGAGGAATGCTATAGGTTGGGTCTCTGGTATTGTTTGTTTTTTCCCTATGCAAGCTGAACAGGAGTGAATCTGCACTCATTCTATGTTTAGGACAGAGGGAGGCATTTTTGTTTATTAAAAGAAATGAGAGCAGCCTCCAGTATAGCAGGGATGGTTCATCATTCTTGAATTATTTAGTCTCCTTTCTCCTTATTGAGAACCTAGATGGCTTGGAGCTAAGGTATGGGGGTGGGGGTGGGGAGGAGGCATCATGGATCCAGGGAAGGGAAACAATTGGGGTGTAATGTGCTGGATTCATCCATTCTTGTCCCTCTCTGTTGAGAATGGGGAAGAGATAGAGACAGAGAGAGATGGAGAGAATAAGAGACACAGGAACAGAAAGATGGGGATACAGAGACAGACAAACCAGTTCCAATTGTTGAGTGATGAAGAAAGCTATCTACACCCAAAGAGAACTGTGGGAAATGAGTGTGGACCACAACATAGCATTCTCACTCTTTGTTATTGTTTGCTTGCGTTTTGTTTTCCTTCTCAGGTTTTTTTTCTTTCTAGATCTGATTTTTCTTGTGCAGCAAAATAACTGTATAAATAATAATAAATAAATAATAACTGTATAAATAATAATATATTGTATTTAACATATACTTTACCATATTTAACATGTATTGGTCTACCTGCCATCTAGAGCAGGGGGTGGGGAGAAGGAGGGGAAAATTTGAAACGGAAGATTTTTGCAAGGGTCAATGTTGAAAAAATTACCCATGCAAATGTCTTGTAAATAAAAAGCCATAATAAAAAGAGAAAGAAAGTTTGTCATTCTGCATGAAGGTGGTGGTGGAGCCTGGGACAGAGAAGGGCACTTGAACAAGGTAACTCAGTGACAACTGGCAAGCCAGGATTTGACTCCAGCTTCTTCACAACGCATCAGCATGTGATCACATCTATAAAGTTTGTGCCAAATAGATTCTACATTTCTGGAGCACATCTCACAAAACGTTTTCCCTCCAATAACTCAATGGGATCCACATCTCAGGTCCTTCCCATTGTGTAGCTGGGACAGGCAGGGAATCTCCTACAATCTTGGTTCGACACTCTGTAGAGAGAGTCCTGGCCTGGGGGACAGGAGAAACTGGGCACCAGAGTTACCTCTAGCGTCCCAAAGCTCACAGCACAATGAAGCTCAGGTCATCCTGCACACTTTGCAGCTGTGCTAACCTAGGAGCTGTCCATGGTCCCAGGACCTGTCACTTACTGAAGAGAGATAGGAAAGGATGGAGGAGGACAGGGAGGTGGGAGGGGCTGAGAGCAAAGAGCAGAGGCAGGGAAGGGGCAGACAGTAGTTTATCCCTTGGCCTCTTTGTTGCAGTTGTTTGTTCTTTTTCTGAAAGACAACCAGGACATCAGGGAAATGAAGCTATCACAGGCAAATGAGCTGGAATCCTGGTTTAAAAAACACATACACAACAATAATCTGGGAGGGGCAGATCCTCAGAGCTTCTGATCAAAACAGAAACAAACAATTGTTATTTTCACTCACCCAGAGTCATCAGAACCCAAATAATGGCCAAGAGAGACTTGGGCTGGGATTTGTCCAATCCGTGAGAGTCAAAGTGATTTAGGTTTAAGGCATGGTCCTTAACAAAAATAATCTATCCCCAAAACAAGATATCTTTTCAAGGTTTCAGCAATCAAAACGTACATTCCTTTGGTCAGAGTACCCATTGGTAAGGATATTATTCCCTCTGTGGATAGAGAATGAGGAGGGATGGAGGGAGGGAGGGAGGGAGGAAGGAAGCAACTGCATTGATCAATTAAAAATGTCCAGCTGGAACTGAACAGTTAGTACTATTCACAGGTTATTTGTCCTTCATTCTGGAAAAGGACCATGAAATTGAGAAGGTGATGTCATGACTAGCAAGTAAATTGGATTTAAGTGAGCTAGATCTGCCCAAAGTCACCAGCCTCACTTTCTCCATCTGAGCTATCTGTCTGCAGAAGATAGCTTTGGTAGAAGCCAAGAATACAGTCCCAGCAGCTTCAGACTAAGCAGCAAAAAGCAAGGGGTGAACTGTGAGGAGGCAAAGAATTATGGACTTCTCAATATTCTGAAAGCCTACAATATACACACACAGCACATAACCTGAGAATCACAACAGTGCCCCAATATAAAAGATATCCCATTGTGATACATTATAACCACCAGTTCCCTGTCTCCTTTCCTGTCGAGGAAAATGGAAAGGGGCAAATAAAGGGTTCTACAACCCCAGAGTGTCTAGCATCATGGCATCCCCAACTACCAATTATCATTCAATTAATAAACAGAAAAGTGAAGAAACAAGCTTTCTACCCAGGTGCAGAAGTAGGAAAATGGAAAAGAAACTTATCTTTCCCCAGGCTTCCCATTCCTCTCTACTACCCTGCTCTACCTTTTTTCTCCCTTTCTCCTCTCCCTCTATCTTGAGAATGGGATGAAAAAATTAAACACAAAGGCCATGGGGAAGGGAAAATTAGTGAAGATGGTGGTCAAAGAGAGAGAAATAACTTATTTGATTGTTGGCCATTATCACCTTTGTGGCCACTGCTGCCAACTCCAATGGACTACTATTACTGACTCCAGTTGCTGAGAAGAGCTCTGACACTTCCAATGGATCTCTCTACAATAAGGTTATCACTTCTATGATTCCATCACTGGATTCACATTTACCTAAGATAAAGGATGAACAAGCAGAAGAGATAGAGGTGCTGTACGTTCATGAACATATGGCAACCAGGTGGAAGATGCAACAACTGCCCTTCTGTCCCTATTCCTGGAAACTCACAGCAGTTTCTGCCACGATCATTTCCAAGAAGATGAATGAAAATAAGAATGAGAGGCTGACAAGCTATTGTCTCTGTATGGGATTCAATTCAAGCTCAGCAACCCGTCACCCATTACTACATCTCTAGAGCCAATGAAGAGTTTATTCATGAACACAAAGAACTCATCCTTCAATCCCACATGTTTTTCTAAACTTACTATGATGCACTGGAGCCAGGTTGGGGATATTAGCACATGTTCTGGGTATCCCACCAGAGAGAACAAAGTTTAGGATGCTCTAAGAGCTAAGCTCCTAACAGCCTTCTAGAACCTCCATTACTCATAAAGCCAGAAGTGCAGGGGCCTTCAGGAGGATCTGAGCAGAAGTCCCCGTTATATGATCCATTAAAGCTGCTCATCCAGAGTCTCTGTGAATACTTCCCAGTGTGGAAAAATAAGGCCAGCTCTCCCAGGCAGTCCACCTCACTGGGGAACAGTTCCTATTCCAGGGAAATCATTCTTTTTTAAAATAGTATTTTATTTTTCCAAAAAACATGCAAAGATAGTTTTCAGTATTCACCTTTGCAAAACTTTGTGTTCCAATTTTTTTTCTCCTTTTCTCCTTTCCTGCTCCCCTCCCCAAGACTGCAATCCCATATAGGTTAAATATGCACAATTTTTCAAGCATATTTCCATATTCGTCATGCTGCACAAGAAAAATCAGATCAAATGGGGAAAAAACACAAGAAAGAAAAAACAAGCAAACAAACAACAACAACAACAAAGGTGAAAATATTATGCTTTGATCCACATTTAGATCTTTAGTTCTCTCCCTAGATGCAGGTGGTGTTTTCTATCCTAAGTCTATTAGAATTGCCTTAAATCACCTCATTATTGAAAAGAGCCAAGTCATCACAATTGATTCTCACATAATCTTCTTGTTACTGTATACAATGTTCTCATGGTTCTGCTCAATTCACTTAGCATCAGTTCATGTAAGTCTCTCCAGGCTTTTCTGAAATAAGCCTGCTCATCATTTCTCTGAGAACAATAATATTCCATTACATTCATAAATCATAAATTATTCAGCTATTCCCCAATTAATGGGCATCCTCTCAATTTCCAGTTCCTTTCCATTACAAAACCTTTTTTGCATATGGGGGTCCTTTTCCCTTTTTATGATTTCTTTAGGATACAGACCCAGTAGAGATACTCCTTGATCAAAGGGTATGCAGTTTTATCATCCTTTGGGCATACTTCCAAATTATTCTCGAAAAACGGTTCGCTAATTTCACAACTCCATCAATAATGCATTTGTGTGTTAGTTTTCTCACGTCCCCTCCAACATTTATCCTTATCTTTTGGGGAATCATTCTTTCTACTGACCCAACATCTGCCTCCCACTAATTTCCAGGGAGAACAAGTCTCATCTTCCTTCCCTCAAATAATTTTTCAGTACCTGAACACAGATCCAAGGTGAGCCCCAACTATCCCAGACCAGGGATCTCTTCTCCAATTCTATCCAACAGGCACTTATTACATATCTTCCATGTGCTAGGTCCTGGGTTAAGGGCTATGGACAGAAACAGAGTAATGACTGTCCTCAAGATTATAGTCTAATAACAGACAATGCCACATGCATAAGGTAGATAGCTAGCTAGATTCAACCTAACTACAATGTTAAAAAGAAGTGTGGCTCAGTGGACAGTAACTACTGAGACAGAAATACCTGAGAAGAGTCTAGCCTCTATAACAAATGATGAATAGGTAGGTTTCAGAAAAACCTGCAAAGATGTATGTAAACTGAAACTGAGTGAAGTGAGCAGAACCAGGAGAACATTGTACATAGAACATTGTGCGATGATCAACTATAATAGACTTAGCTCTTCTCAGCAATTCAATGACCTCAAGATTAAGATCTTAAGACAATTCCAAAAGACCCATGATGGAAAATGCCATCCACCTCCAGAGAAAGAAATATGGAGTCTGAAACCAAAGCATAATATTTTCATTTTTTTTTGTTTTTGTGACTTTTCTCTTTTGTTCTGATCTTTAACATGGCTAATGTGGAAATATGTTTATAGGATTGTTCATGTATAATCTTTATCAGATTGCTTACTGTTTTGGAGAGGGAAGGGAGGGATTGAGAAAAATTTAAAACTCAAAATCTCACAAAATAAACATTTAAACTTTATGTACATGTAATTGGGGGGAAATGGTATTTACTATTTTTTAAAAAGTCTAGCCTCTATGACCTTAGACAAATCACATAATGCCTCAGTGATTTTCTCAGATTAAGTTATAGAGAAGGTGCCATTATGCATAGGTAATAGAAGCTTCCTCACCTGAAAATAATCTCCATATCAATAAAGTCATAAGCCTAGTTCTCATCCCTTTTTCTAGATAAGCAAACATAACTGGGGGAGAGAATGCTAATATCATTAGGACTAGAAAAGCTTTTAGGAGGCACTGAAGTGGAACCTTAAAGAGATCTAGGGGCTCCAAGAGTCAGAGACGTGGAGTGCACATAGCCAACCTGCTCATAGGCATAGAGGCAGAAGACACACAGAGAATGGCATCAGAAAGTTAGCTGGGTAGGCATATGCTTGATGAACAGAAAGCATACCAAGCCTGTCTGTGATATGGATGGTTGAGGTCCTTCAGTTTATGGCTCTGAAGCTTGTCTACTCACCATTCCATGGATAATGGGAAGTCACAGAAGCTCCCTAGATAAGATCTGCATTTCACCTCTCTGAAGTATTCCCCACCTCACCCCAGGGTCTGAAAAATGATCCATCCAGGCTAGAGATTTGCATTTGATGGACACATGAAGGGATGACTTGAAGGAAATTCAGGATATTCTTCCTGATAGCACTTCAAAGAAAGTTTGGTTATTTGTGTGAAGTGTTTTTCTCTTAGTTGGAGTGAAAGTTCAAGGGCAGAGACCTTGACTTTGGGAAAGAATCTTAACACCACAGAATCTTAGCACCACAGACCCTTAAATATGGAAACTTTGCCTCATAGAATCTTAATATTAATCATTGAACATAGAGCCAGAGTATCTTGACATCTGGAACTCAAAGAATATTAGAATCAGGAACTGGCAAAGATCCCACATAAAAGCTGGAAAAAGTGGAGAGTCTGGGATGAAATGGATTTAAACCAACAACTTACACCCCATACAAGTTCCAACCAGATATGGTGCCTCTCTAGAAACACATGAGAAACAGGAAAGGGGATACCTTTCACAGTTATAGAACTAAAAAGTTTCTGCATCAACAAAATCAATACAATCAAAAGAAGATTGAAAAATTCAGGAAAAAATCTTTTGCAGAAAATGTCACTGATAAATGCTTGCTATTCAAGATATATAGGAAATTGATTCAAGTATGTTACATCAGGAGATATTCCTCAATTAATAAAACAAATTACATTAACAATTCTCAAAAGAAATTTAAACTATCATCAATCATGTAAAATTAGTTATTAACAACATCTTAGATAAAACCCAAGAGATAGGCAAAGATGACTAAACTGACCAAAATAAGGAGGGCAGTAAGAGTGCAGGGACATGACTATACTGTTGGTGGAACTGGGATGTGATCCCAGGATTTGGAGACTATATCCCCAACAGTTAAGAAAACTATTCAATCCCTTTGACCCCATGTTACTACTACTAAATTTTCTATCCCCAAAAGATCAAAAAGGGGAGAAACCTACATTTACAAAACTATTCCTAGCAGCTCCTTTTACTATAGCAAAGACCTGGACACAAAGCATGTGTCCCTCAACTGGGGATATGCTGAGAAAATTACAGAATGAGAAAGGAATAGAATGTTACTGAACTTAAGGTGGGGAAATGGGGGGATTCATAGAAACTTGGGAAAATTTATATAAAACTGACACAGAATAAAGTCAGTGGAAGCAGGAAAACACTTTAAATGAAGAGTACAATGCTATAAAAGGAACTAACTTTGAACAACTTTAGATTTCTGCCCAAAATAATAAATGACCCAAACTCTAGAAGTCCAAGATCATCCCTTCTGCCTCTAGACAGAAAGGTGAAACTGAAAAGAAGCCCTGCATTTTTTTGCCTTGGCCAATGTGGAGATCTTTCTTACTGAACTTTACTTTTTTGTTTCAAGGAAAGGCATTTTTTAAAAATTCAAATCAAAATGTTTGAGGCAAGAAAGTTATGGGGTGATGATAGAATAATAGTGATTTTTAAGACCCCAAATGAAAGAAACATCTATCAAATCCAGTGAGCAGAGCAGAAGAAAGTTCAGGAGTCAGACAATCCAACTGTGTTGGAATGACCAAATGATTTTTTTTTAATTCCACATAACTGAAGTTCATGGTTTCCAATGCAATTCTCATCTTGTTCTTTATAGACACAGAAATAGTCATTTTTATTGATGTCTGTCAAGTTCCTGCTTAGAATTAAAGTTTTAAAAGAAAGGGCAGTAAAAGAGCCAAGCCACTGCAACATTATGGGGAAAATTTGAATTGTTAGATGTTATATCTAAGACTATCCTGTCAGTAGCATGAAGACGTGGCAAGCAGGAACAGAGAATCAAAATGTGAAAGAGGAAGGGGACTTCAGAACTGCAGAGTCATGGAATCTTAAGAATAGGAAGGATCTGTGGATATCTAGCCTGGTCCATCCCTCTATTACAAGCCCTTCTACAAAAATTCTTATCTCCAACCTTCATGTTAAGACTTCTCTCTACTGAGGGAATCCCAGCCTCATCCCTAGAGAACCTGGGCCATTTGGGGGATCATTCTAATTACCAGGAAATCCTTTCATGCATCAAGGTTCAATGAGTCTCCCTGCAACATCATCCCATTACTTCAGACTCTTCCTTCAGGGCCCAGTCAGGACAAGATCAATTCGTGGGCCCTAAAACAACCCCTCTGAAATGAAAGTTACCAAGTCCCTGCCATGCCCCTTCCTTTCTGGGGTCAGTGTGAGGAACTTCCTCAACCCACATGTGCATGACAGAATCTTGAGGCATCCTTGACACCCTGGCCTCCCTCTTCCCAGCATATCCGGGTCATTCCTAAAATGTGGCGCCCAACTCAAGCCATTGAAAATAATGTTAAATTATACCAAACCAAAGACAGAAACTGGGAGAAATCCACTAGAAACCTTTCTGAAGATAAATCACTAATCTTGAATCCCTCCACAAATTCTGAACCCACTTTGATACCATCATATCATCCACTTCATCTACAAAAATGTTGTAGCTATAGATTGGAAGGGCCCTGGGAGCGTGGCCTGGCCTCTGTCTGGGCACTGGGCTTTGCCTACACTTGCCCCCCCCAAGCCTGATTCACTCTCCTTTCTCCCTTTCCTTGGCCTCAGTATCCTGAGGAAAACTGTTCATTGTAGTCTCATTTATAGCTCAAACATCTGAGGGCTTCCCTAGAAAGAGCCTGGAAGAAAAATGAACTGTTCAGGGTATAATGGGAGGCCCTACCCTTTAAGACCAGCATGGCTCACCGATGAACCCAGACCACATCCTAGGGCAGAGCCCTCTCCATCCCACAGCCATGAGCTTCCATTCTGGGACAGATGAATAGAAGATGTGAAAGGGCCTTGAGTGTGTGTGCATGTCAAGATGGGGGGAGAGGGAAGAAATGGAATGTGGTTTGTCTTTCTACACTTGAACTCCCTCATGGCAGCCAGGTAACAAAATGGGTAGAGTTGGGTCTAGAGTCAGGAGGACCCGAGTTCAAATTCAGACTCAACCACAACAGCAATGATAGCTAACATTTATATCGCAGTCCCTATGTGCCAGATACTGTTCAAAGTGCTTTACAATTATATTTGGAGGGGTAGGGGTTATGATTATTACCATTTATAGATAAGGAAACTGAGACAAGATTACATGACTTGCCCAGACTTACAGATAGTAAGTAGACTAAGTCCTAATTTAAACTTAGATTTTCCTAACTCCTCTCCAAACTCCCCCTTCCAGGATGCTCCAGGAGCCTCAAGAAGCCCAAAAAAGCTCAGAAAGAACAGGGTAAGTCCTTAGAAAGGAGATTAGGATCTCTGGAGCCACAGCCACCTCCAAAATGCACTCATGCTCTGTCATTCTGAACCTGAGGGGAAACCACCATCACCTAGAACTCTCACTCGACGTGTTCTCAACTACAAATTAAGAAAGCATTGGGAGGGAAGCTGAGCTGGGAACAAGGAATCAGACCTGGGGCTGTGGGCTTTGGCCCTTCTCCATCCTGCCCTCTAGAGCTCAGTTTCCCCCTCTGTAAAATGAGTAGTTGCTACTAGACCAGGGCTTCTTCATCTTGTGTCTGTCACAGGCCAATTCTTCCCTACAGTGGATGGTTAAATATCTGGGGAGAGGGAAGGAAGGGAAGAGGAATATTCACAATTCAGGAATTGTCAGGATTGGAGTGATTGCTTTATTGCCTAGACTTGAAAAAGTACAAACCATGCAGATTAAATTTAAATGTATTTGTGTGCACATATGTATGTATACTCCCCATTCTCACCTGCTTGAGCCTATCAGTCCTCATACACCCTTTCCCTTAACCACCATCATTGGTCCATAAACACTGAGCTCAGCAAGAAAAGAAAAGGTGGTTTAGATGATTCAGGCCAGTTCCAATGGTCTTAGGATAGAGAGAGCCATCTGCACCCAGAGAGAGGGCTGTGGGGACTGAGAGGAGAGCTTGCATTTTGTTTCAATTCTCATTTTTCCCCTTTTGATCAGATTTTTCTTTTGTAGCATGATAACTGTAGAAATGTGTATAGGTGAATTGCATATGTTATATATTGGATTACTTGCTGTTTAGAGAAGGGAGTCGGGAAGAGGGAGGAAGAAAAAGTTGGAACACAAGGTTTTGTAGGGGTGAATGTTGAAAATTATCTTTGATTATGTTTTGAAGGCCTCATTTCCAAAATATATAGAGAATTGACTCTAATTTATAAGAAATCAAGCCATTCTCCAATTGATAAATGATCAAAGGATATGAACAGACAATTTTCAGAGGATGAAATTGAAACTATTTCCACTAATATGAAAGTGTTCCAAATCACTATTGATCAGAGAAATGCAAATTAAGACAACTCTGAGATACCATTATACACCTCTCAGATTGGCTAGAATGACAGGGAAAGATAATGTGGAATGTTGGAGGGGATGTGGGAAAACAGGGACACTGATACATTGTTGGTGGAATTGTGAACACATCCAGCCATTCTGGAGAGCAATCTGGAACTATGTTCAAAAAGCTATCAAACTGTGCATACCCTTTGATCCAGCAGTGTCACTACTGGGCTTATACCCCAAAGAGATACTAAAGAAGGGAAAGGGACCTGTATGTGCCAAAATGTTTGTGGCAGCCCTGTTTGTAGTGGCTAGAAAATGGAAAATGAATGGATGCCCATCCATTGGAGAATGGCTGAATGAATTGTGGTATATGAATGTTATGAAATATTATTGTTCTATAAGAAATGACCAGCAGGATGATTTCAGAGAGGTTTGGAGAGACTTACAGGAACTGATACTGAGTGAGAGGAGCAAAACCAGGATATCCTTATATATTTCAACAACAATACTATATGACAATCAATTCTGATGGACATGGCCATCCTCAGCAATGACATGAACTAAGTCAGTTCCATTAGAGCAGTAATGAACTGAACCAGCTATACCCAGTGAAAGAATGCTGGGAGATGACTATGAACCACTATATAGAATTCCCAATCCCTGTATTTTTGTCCACCTACATTTTTGATTTCCTTCACAGGCTAATTGGACACTATTTCAGAGTCTGATTCTTTTTGTGCAGCAAAATAACTGTTTGGACGTGTATGCTTATATTGTATTTAACTTATACTTTAACATATTTAACATGTTTTGGTCAACCTGCCATCTGGAGGAAAGGGTGGAGAGGAGGGAAAAAATTGGAACAAAAGGATTTGCACGTGTCAATGCTGAAAAATTACCTATGCATATATCTTGTAAATAAAAAGCTATAATAAAAAATAAAATTTTAAAATGTTTTGAAAATAAAAATCTTTACTAAAAAAGTTGTTTTAAAAAAAAAGACAAGAAGGCTTGAGGACTGATGTCATTACCAGACTGAAGGCCTAAGACATGGACACCAGAAATTAGTAATAGTCATAATAGTAATTGGAATTTATTTAAGTGCTTCAAGACTCTCAAAGTCCTTTACATCTATCACCCCATCGGAGCCTCTCAACACCCAGGTAGAGCCCATTGGCAGCTAGGCTAGTGAATCCTGAGGATCTCCCTCATGATAATGGTTTGCAATTGCATAAAATAAAATACAGATAAACATTTTTTTAAAAACTAGCATTTATGTAGTGCTATTTATATCTCTATGGTATTAATGTTTTGGATTATATCTAACATTTGTATAGGAGCAAAGCTTTAAAAGACCAAAAAGATAGAAAGGATTCAGTTTATAAGTTTTAACTAGCAAATTAAAGCATTTCCACATGACCCTGAAGGCAAGAGGGAGTCACTGAAGTTTACTGAGGAAGGCCCCGGGTCTTGAGTTAGATTTACTATTTAGGAAAGTCACTTTCACAGCCCATTCTGGGAATGGTGGGGAGTGAACAGAGACTGGAAGCCTGGGGCCCAATTAAAGGCTCCATCTTCTTAGCTGATGGAGAGCCCACAAAGTGTGGGCCGCTGCAGGAGGAGCTCTAGCTCTCGTCCAAGCAGAGGCGTAAGAGCGAGCCCAGACCCAGAATTTCCTAACAAGATCGTCTGTGATCCCGTTCTCCCTCCTCAGGAGACAGTCTTTGTAGACCGTGCAGTCTGGGAGAGTTTTTGTTAGCTATATTGTACGCCAAAGACAATGGGGGGGGGGGAGGCTCCATTGTCACACAACTCCATTGTTACACTTTCCCATCAGGCTTCCTTTTTCATTGTAGATGGGGAAATGAATGGGGGGGAGGGAGGCCTGGTGTTTGCTGAACATAACGAGCACTCACAAAGACTTAATGGAAGTCACATATTAATTAACAATGTGTTATTGTTGGGTGATATTTATATCTTTTTTCTGAACTGCTAGCTGGGGAGTTCCTGGACCTGCTTTAATTCTGCACAGGATCAGAATGTCACTTTCTTGAACTTTGGATGGTCTGTGTCTTCAAAGCACAGAATATCAGAGCTGAGGGCCTGAGAACAGGGGGTATCAGGGCTGGGAGAGAGCTTAGAACAGGGGATATCAGGGCTGGGAGGGGCCTGAGAACAAGGGGTATTAGAGCTTGGAGGGGCCCGAGAACAGGGGCTATCAGAGCTTGGAGGGGCCCGAGAACAGGGGGTGTCAGGGCTGGGAGGGGCCCAAGAACAAGGGGTATTAGAGCTTGGAGGGGCCCGAGAACAGGGGCTATCAGAGCTTGGAGGGTCCCAGAAGAGGGTGTATCAGGGCTGGGAGGGGCCCAAGAATAGGGGGTGTCAGGGCTGGGAGGGGCTCGAGAACAGGGGGTATCAGGGCTGGGAAGGGCCTGAGAACAGGGGGTGTTAGGGCTAGAGGGGCTTCAAAGAGCATCTTGTTCACCCATAATAACTGGCTCTACCACATGCTTCCTGTAGGGATTGGGGCGCCAGGATTCTCCCCCATTCTCTCATTTCCACGGCACCTTCTCCTGTCTCGGTCACCCAGCATCGCCCCCCCCCGCCTCCCATGACTCAAGGCTCTTTGAGTAAATGGTGGACCCATCTCTGCATAAGTCTCTGCTGCCAGAGGTGGGGAGCTCCCAGAGTTAGGGAACACCCCAACACAGAGCCCAAAGTCACCTCTCCTGCCACACTGAGCACAACAAATGCAGTGGCTCTTCCTGCCCCCCATCCCTCAGTCTGGCTGCACCTCCTCGGATATTCTCCCTCCTTCCCGTGAGCTCGCTCCTGACCACAGCCTCCTTCCCCAGATGAGGTGACTGACTACAAATGGGGGCCCATGAGGGGCCGCACAAAGACCAGCATCCCTCCTGGCTCTGGCCCTGGAAGGACGCAGCCTCTGGCCAAAGCAGAACCGAGCAGCCCAGACCAGACAGGGATGGGGATTTGGCCCAGATCCCTCTGGCTCCTGCTCTCTCCCTGCCCCCCACTTCAAAGCTGTGTGTGTGTGTGTGTGTGTGTGTGTGTGTGTGTGTGTGTGTGTGTCTGTATGAAGTCTCTTGAATTAAGACCAGCACCATGACTGGGTTGAAAAAGAAATGAAATTGGTTTTAAATAACACAGTTATGGGTGTTTAAAAGATTGCCCGCTGAGCCGAGCGCATACATTAGCAGTCTTTGCTTCAAGGAAGCGAGAACCCCAGGGGCTCTGCTGGGCCTGTGCCCGCCCTGCAGAGACCCCCACGCTCCCACCGTGGCAGAGAGGGATTTTTCCCGCCGCTGCATTTGATTTCAGGAGGAGCCGGGCGCAGGAACCAGGGCCAGCCTGCCCAGCTCAGAAGGAAAGGGTAAGGCCGGCCGGCCCACGGTGCTCAGAGACATGGGCCATGCTCGGGACCAGGAAGACCGCATAGTATCTGTCCAGATGGGAAAGGAGGGCAGAGATGAGCTCTCCATGGAGGAGGGGAAGCCAGGCCTGTTCCATCTACTAGATCCCTGCTGTGTGCCGGGGACGGGATTCACTGCTGGGGATCCCAAGACAAAAGCTAACCAGTCCCTGGCTTCAAGGAGCCTCCACCCTAACAGGAAAGATACCACTGCTAATGGGGAGGCACATCCACCACTCTACCCAGGATACATCTGGGTCGTTTGGGAAGGGGCGATGACAGAGATCCAGGCAGGCTTCCTGGAGGCAGTGGTGCTTGGGTCTCCAAGGGGCAGCAGTGAGGAAGGGGGAAGCCAGACCAGGGAGACAGCCACCAGTCAGTCAATAAGTCACAAACATGCCCATGCCCCCAGAGAATGGGGGAGGACGTCTCAGAGCGGGGCCTGCTGCAGGAGATCTCAGCTGAGAGGGGGTGGATAGTAGAACATCCAGGTGGGGGGGCATGTATATGGGGAGGGGTAATTAAGGTCTGCGGCAGAGTATAAACAGGAGAATGCCAGGTGATTAGTCTGGGAAGACAGGGAGAGTCTAAAGGGACCAGAAGGGACTTCAGCATCAGATAGGAACTGCCTCCTGGCCCTGGAGGTCCTGGGCAAGCGGCCGGCCTAGGAGAAGATCCCTTTCCTGGCTGTGGGAGCGGGGGGAGCTGAGACAAGACGACGAGCTCAGGAGTCTCTGAGGAGAGAGGGCTTGGGAACTAGGGGCGAGAGGCCCTGCGGAGTCAAGCCCGCCAGCTCTGGAGACATCGGGGGGCTCTGGGTGAGGGGCCTGGTGACGTCATCACCTTCTGGCTGCCCCATCACAGCCATCACAAAGTGCTGGCAGAGCCTGCTGGGACCAGCATTCTGTAGGCGCGAGTGGTTTTAGGAATTCATGTCAGATCTTTATTTCTATTAAATTTCATCTTAAAAGATGAAGGTAATAGCGCCGGCTTCAAATATCCAAAAGCTAATCACGGGGAGAAGGGATGACCGTACATATTTGCTGGGTTATTAGAGGATTAGCAGTCCCAATGACTTTCAGCAAAGACAAAGTGCTTTGGAAACCCTAAAAAGCGATATTATTATTGGCATTCTAGGCTCCCACTACACTCCGAAATGCCATGTTCTAAGGCCTCTCCCAGCCCCGACATCCCCTGTTCTAACGCCCTCTAGCTCCACTTGGCTGGGATTTTACTACTGTAGGCCCAAAGTAGCTCGCCTTGAAAGGTTCTGGTCTGAAGAGCAAATATGGGTGTCAAGGGTTTGGATTGGGAAGGGATCGGTGACCTAGGCCCTTCTAGCTGAAGGACCTGGCCAGCTCTCAGGAGGACAGATGGCTAAGGCACAAACAGCCTCATACAGAGCGCACCCCCCAACTCGGTGACTTGTTTTGCAGACGCCCCCTGAGGTCACCCAGGAAGTCAGGGCTGCTCAGGTCCAGGATCCCAGGCCACGTCTGCTGGCTTCGCTTTCTCTGTGCCTGTCTCCAAGGGATTGGGGGAGAGGTATGTTCAGCATGGGGGCTATACAACATTATGAAGAAAACACAATAGCAGCTCCCACTTCTGTACTGCCTTACAGCTCACAAAACACCATCTCCATAATGTCCTAGAAAGTAGGTCATTCAATTATTATAATCCCAATTTTCCAGATCAGGAAACTGAAGCTCAGAGAAGGCAAGTGATAATATTTACAAATCGATTTCCATAGCACAAGTCATGAGATGAGTAGAAAAAAAATGTTAGCCCCATTTCTCAGATTCTCATTCCTCAGAGGGCCCGAGGGTATTGCCAAGGTTTGGGAGCTGGAGTCGACGTTGTTCTCAGTAGGTCTGCCCCTATTTTTCTCAGGGCAGTCTGGGGAGAGTGAGAAAATCAAGCTGGGTGAAGGACTTCAGGAACCAGATGAGGATGTGGTTCTTTGCTGGGTTGTTGGAGCTGCTCACTCTATTCCCTAACACTAGAAGAGGTCCCACCCAGGACCAAGAAAAGCACCTGCCGGGAGAGCTTCAGTCTATTCCCAGGCCACTTTCTGTGCCTTGGCTCTGGGTCCAGAGCTCTTTCCTAGTTCTGGGTTCTTTGCTTAGTGAACCAAGCATTAAGTGGAAAGCAAAGAAACAAACCGTACATTTCCTAGAACCCTTAGGAAACCCTGGGGAACTACTAGAAAATCTGAGACAAAGATTTTCAGTAGATGTTTGAGTAATTCATTCTGTACTATGTCGTGTTATCACACACCGTTTACTTACTCATTGAGTCTAGATAAAAAAGTACTTTAGGCAGCATCCAAACCATTGATGCTCTTAAGACCAAGGTTATGTGTCTCATGGCACTGAAATTCTATTAGCTAAAAAAGCTAGTAGGTGGGGGCTCAGAGTTAACATCTATTTGAGAATTTCTCCTTATCCATTCACCCTTTGACAATGACTCAGAATTGCTCTATCCAAAGATCTGGAGCTAAAGCATGCTAGGTCATTGGCTCCATGGAAACCCAAGGGAACTTGCTAGTCATCCAGAGCTCCAGATGCGGATGTTCTTTTGCAAAGCATCATGGGGCTGGAGACCTCCCTTATTCGTAAAATCTGAACCTAAAATCAAGTTCTCGCCTACAGAAGAATATGCTAGGTACTTTTCTAGCACCAGTAACACAGATGCCAAAGGTATCTTCCTATCTGCTTATTCCCTCATTTGAAACGTCCATCATTAAACCCTTTGGGTTACGGCTGTGGTGGACAATGATTTCAAAATGGCATTTCAAGATGGGGGTGGGGTTAGTTCTGAGAAGTCTTAGTCACACTCCTTGCCATGACTGAGTTCTCCTGGGAAGCTGGTAGCCAGTATTAGTCATTAACACCTTTGCATGACTAAATTTATCAGATAGCTAATCAGATTGTGGTGTAGAGGGACAAGGCAGTGGTCCAGAAAATGGTCTAGAAGATGGATTTGGGTCCTATAGTGATAAGTCCTGAGCCCCAGCAGTATCAGCAGGGGAAGGTGACGAGGAAGACAACCAAGGATCTCAGGATCTTATAATCCTACCACCATGGAAGGGGTGGGGAGGGGAAGCCGGGAGGTACAATGGATGGAGTTCCAGGCCTGGAGTTAGGAAGACTCATCTTCCCGAGTTTAAATCTGGCCTCAGACACTTACTAGCAGGTTGACCCTGGACAGTCACCCAACCATGTTTGCCTCTGTTTCTTTCATCTGTAAAATGAGCTGAGGAAGCAAAGGACAAATCCTTCTGTATCTCTGCCCATGACTGAAACAAGTGACAGCAACAATCACAGAGCCATGAAACCACATCATCCTGGAACCACAGAGTCTAGAACTGAAGGGGTAGAAAAGCCCTTGGAAGTCATCATCCAGACCGTCTCTTCCGATACAAGCGGTCATAGCCGGTGGTCACCCAGCCTCTTCTGGAGAACTTCATCCGACAGGGCGCTTGCTACCTCTCTGGAGTCACTACCGCCACTTACTATCCTGGTGGGCCACATTCTCATGGCCCGTGGCGGGTGCTGGGCATCGATGGCTCCTCCCCCCATCTCACAGACATCACCTGGCACGTTTCCTGGACTCAGACCTTCTCGACCCTCCTGTGACTGGCAAAGGGAAGCCGACAAGCCACCAGGTGGGGAGAGGAGCTGAGGGAGTCGCACGCACGTGGGTTCAGATTTACACTCACAGTGTGTCAACAGCTCAGCTCTATTTTTGTCTGCTTGGTGTCTTCGGGGTTCTGATTCATCCATGCTGTTTAAAGATGTCTGTATCTTTAGAGCTCCGAGAAGGACAGATTAAGATGCTGAGAGAGTGTGCCGGGGGGCTCAAGGACCTCCACTGAGATCCAGGTCACCGTCCCAGCATCCTCGGCGGGCACCCGGGTCAGGCTTGCCAGGGGACTTCTCTCCATCTCACTTTTCTCCTCAGAAAATCAAAAGGGTTGGACTAGACGCTGTCCAAGGTCCTTCCCGGCTCTCCACTCCCCAATCCTGACCCCTGGTGGTGGCAGGGTGCACCGCACAGCCAAATCCGGAGTCTGCAAAGGGCCCTGCGCCTGCAAGGTGGGTAAGCCTGACGCGGACATTTCATTTCTCTGGGCACTCATTTCCTCACCCATAATGCAGAGATCAGAATCCCTGCCCAGGTGCCTTAAAATGAGATCACAGAAAACACACTAAAAACGGCCTAAACAAAAGGAAAGGGAATAGACCTGTGAGGTCATTGACATAAGGAACTCCCATGTGAGAACGCTCCCTCTACCGATGCTTGTCAGCACCTCCCCTGTGACTTGGTCTTAGTGCCCAGAGGACTGAGAGTTCAGGTGACATAGCCAGTTTGTCAGAACTGGAACTCAAGCCTTCCTGGCTTCATTACTGGCTCTGAAATGCCATAGACCATTAGAGGAAGATAGGCTATTCTTACATTCTACAAACTGCCCCGCTGCTCTCCTCTGCCACCTGTGTCTCAGGAGCCAAGGGACCCATGCTGTCCCTAGGGGTCTGCTAATCTTTTCCAGTTTTCCCCTAAAGTAAGAAGTTTCTTTTTCTCCCCAGGGCTTCCTCTGAGAGCCCAAAAGACCTGTGACCTCACGGATAGGTCCTTCCTCCATCAGGCAGCCAACTTCCCCTCCATATTCGCTTTCATTCCATATTGCTCTTGCCCAGGTCCTCCAAAGATCCGCCCCTGAGCCATGTACACTCGGGGCCTATCTCCAAATCCTCCAACATGACTTGACCTGTGTGTCTTGGCCCATGAGCACACCACTTCTTTGGTTACCCTGTCTCCTTCGCGCAGCACGAGTTCCCACCACTTCTTCCAAGAGGTTGCCAGTCTCTGTGGTGGTACTTTTCATGCTGTCCTGGGCACACAATTCTACACCAATAATGGCTTGTAACCCACTGTGCCCACCCTCTGGATAATTTCAGCCTTGTCTTATGGTGGCGCAAGACTCACTGACGTATAGCAACACTATTGCTTCAGAGAGAAGTATGGGGTGAAGCTGGTTAGCTTTTTAAAGGCAATGCAATCCACCCTGTTCTTCAGTTCTGGGGCCAGGGCATTTTCTATCTACAGTGTATCTGAAATATCTATGCTGATGAATTGGTGGGGCTGCCCATTTTAGCCATTTGGGATTCTTTATCCATTTGATTTTTTCTGGGGGGATATTTAGAGAAAAAATGCTGATTATACTATGATTGATCATGTGATTACAGATCTCACCAAAGAACTGCTGCAATATTCCAGGACTTGATACAATGGGCATAAAAGAAATTTATTGTATAGGGAGAGTTATTCTGGCATTTGGACTCAGCACTGAACATTTTACATGAACAATGGTGAATGAAGTAAGCAGAATCAAATAAACAATCTATACAGTAACTTTAATAATGTAAACAGAAAGACATTTGGTCATCAAAAAACAGCTGAAAAGTAAGGTTCCAAAATCACACGGGACCAAGTTAGAGCCAAAGAATTGGGGAGATAAGAAGAAACCTGCTACTCAGAAGGGGGCACAAATGTATAACACTGTGTATATTGTCAGATTCCCTACTTTCAATGGCATATTCTAGTGTGTTAGTGATCTTTCTTCCAGCCAGAAAAAAACAATTAAAATATCATGGGGGAACTAGAGTCAAGATCACGCAAGATTTAGTAGCTCCTACATTACAGGACTAAGGGGCTTAAAATGTGTGCTTCTGGAAGGCAAAGGAGTTACAGAAACCAACATGAATTACCTATCAAGAAAAACTACCAGAGGAAAGGGGGATTTTTAATGATATAGAAGAATTTCAAACTTTTCAAAAAAGGAAGGGATCTTTATTATGTTGAAGGAGTCCCAACCTAAGTCAAGGAACAGCCTAATGAAGAGAGCAGAACTGAATAGAAAATCCAATTTTTCAAGTACAAGACTTAGGAGAAGCATCAAAAAGTAAACAGGAAAAGAGAAATCAAGAGAGATTCAACAAGGCTAAACTGTTTACATTTCTATAAAGGAAGTTGATGCTTGTAACTCCTAAGATCTTATTAAGAGAAGGAAAATGAGAGAAGAGAGGCAATGAGAGGAAAGGAGAGATGGGGTGAGGGAAGATGAAGGAGAGTAAGGCAAGGAGGGGAGAGGAATAGAGAGAAGAGGAGAGGAGACGGAAAAAGAATCTGGCTTTTTGACTTAAGAAAAAGAGAAACAATAGTCAAAAATCTTTTTCCTCCTTGTGCTGCAAAAGAATAAAGCCAAAAAGGCAAGAAGTCGGAAGTTCCAGGATGGGAGGGCCATTCCAGCTCCTCCTCTAAGACTAAGCATCGCATCTTCCAACATTAAAAACTCTGGCAGCTGATGCCTGAGGATGGTAGCACCCCTTCTCCCAACAAAGAGATTTGGAATTGAGGGAGCCCTCCTCCACTCATAAACAGAGAGCCCTCTAACAAATCAGGCCCCCAGTTCCAAATCAAGGAACTCCTTCCTTCCCAGCAAACAGAGACAAGTTACCCAAACTGGAGGTGACTGAGGGAAAAGCCGGGTCATCCTACTCTTCTTAACAGCTAGAAAACAACTTGTTCTTGGTTAGGTTGATAGGACTACCTACTATTTCTCCCAGGTTGGCTCATAATAGAACTTATGCATAAAGGAAAAGAACAGCAGATGGGGGAGAGCAGGAAGGGATTCCTATTATGTTGAAGAAGTCCCAACCTAAGTCAAGGAACAGCCAGACTGCATTTTGCTATCAGCACTACCAAGAATAAAGCCCTGCTGCCCTGGAAAAGGATGAAGTACCCACTCAGTTCTGGGTTGTTCTCCAAATAGTGCCAGGAAAATTTCCTGTAACCACAAGGAATCTCAGAAAACATCTCATCCAATCCCCTTATTTTACAAGCATGGAAACTGAGTCCCATGGTTGTGAAGTGACTTCCCTGAAGTCACACAAGTGGTAAATAGTATGGCCAGAATTTGAATGCAGCTACCAACCCAAAACTTTGTGGTCTAGACTGTGAGGAGGAGCTGATCTTTATCCTTGAAATAAAACTCCCCTAAAATTACCATTTAATGATCACGTGGTCATGTGAAAATACCCCTGTAACCTGGTAGACCATTCTACTAGACAAGTGCTCTCTAGATCTCCAATTGGAAGATTGCAGTGACTGGAAAGTTCCCTCCTCCCAGGCAGCTCAGGGTCCTTAGAACTGTTCCAGCTCAAAGATTCCTTTCTAATATGGAGTCTAAATCTGTCTCCTTAAAATTCCCAACTCATTATCCCTAGGCCCATCCTTAGAGACCAAACACCCTTATTTAATTTGTCTTTCCTTGAGGCAGAGCTTCTGCTATTTGGAGAGACCATCAGGGCCCCAGGAAGATGCCTTTTCATCATCCAGAGGGTCTTTATTAGCTTTATTATTCACCCATCTAAATGGTAACTGAGCGCCATCTCAACAGCTCTGGGGCAACACCCTGTCCACTAGACGATGGGACCATCCAACAGTGTAGGATCTCCTGCCAAAGGAATCTTCTGGCCCTCTCCCTTTGTCACTAGGAGAGGGTGGCTACCACCTCCCTGGGGTAAATGCTTTGTTTTTTCTAGGAAACTTTGGGAGGGGGTGGTGACATTTTCCATTTCTATTTTCACTCATCAGTGTTAGTCATTGCCAACAGCTCCTGAATAAGTCTCCCTCCTTCTGCTGGCTGCTGGGTATCCCCTATGGAATGGTGCTCTTGCTACCCTCCCCACAGAGATCTCCTGAGGAATTCTGCGTCATGGGCTAAAATGACCCTGGTCATTTTACAGAAAACTAAACCGTGTCCCTCAGCAAACCAGCTCCCATCTGTTAGTCTCATTATTTTTATCTTTATAAGGGGAACACTTATATTTGCTCACCAGTATGCTGTGAAAAAAGCTTCTAGTGTGACATGTTATACTAAGGACTGTCATTCCCCTGGGTCCCATCCCACCCTTGCTAACGTCAAGCCCAGTGCCTCTAGGAAGCTAAGAGGGACTATGAACCAAAACATTCATCTCAGCCTTTCAGCCCATCTGGCAAACCCACCATCTTCCTCCCTATAGCCATCCCTCCCCCAAACTGGTACACCAGCTCCCAGGCACCCCTGCTCATCATCTCTGTCCCCCATCTCCAATCCACTACCAAGGCCGGCCTGTCCTGCATCCACAGCACTAGCAGCTTTTCCCATCTTTCCCATTCTCATGGCTAACCCTAGTTCAGACCCACACCACCTCTTGCTTGATGGGCTAGAGCCCATCAGCCTGCTTTACAATCTCTTCCTTCTATCAACCCTCCTCCACATAATTGCCCAAAACAGGCTAACCATGGCACTCTCCCCTCCAGAAAATCCTGGCAGGGCCCTGGGCCCCCTAGATCTCAAAAACGATGCCTTTCTCACTTCCCCGGCTCCTACCACCCTGACCCACCTGACCTGGTGTCCATCTGGCATCCATCTGCCCTGATTCCACATCATACACTCACTGCAGTCGCCCAGGAGGCCCTGCTTCAGAGTGGGCAGAGAGGGAAGGGAGCCTCGGCAGGGTGGGGAGGGGTCTGAGAGTGTAGAATCCAGAAGGTGGGCAGCCCAGAACACTGGAGTTGGAAGGAGCCTTGCAATGGGTCATGTCAGAATTGGAGAAGTCAGAACCAACAAATGGCTGTATCTTTTCCAAATACATTGCTCACAAACGTTAAAGTTCTAGGTAAATGTTAGTAATTATTGCTATTATTATCCCCCATGTGTTGATATACAGCTTAAAAGGCCCAGACACTTGATAATGTCTCCTCCTGGGAGGTAATCTCAGCCACTTCTTGCCCAGCAGAGAACAGCTTCACCAGAGAAGCGAACCCACGTCAGGCCGCCAATGGCAACTCTGGGGAGCTTCTCACATCAGGGCCACGGCATCTGGCACCCGGTGCGGGCACAGCATGTTGGTGCCCCATGTCTCTGAGGAGCTAGAATTTAAAGCATCACCTGCGTGTGTGAGTGTGTGTAGGGGGCAGGACAGGTGGTGCATCTTATTTTAATTAAATCCACAGCCTGAGAGAATTAAAAAATATATAGACAAAAGGGATTTTCCAAAAATATTCACTTGGGGTTGTTCCTCATTATAAGAAAATTAAGCCTCTCAGACAGTTCTTGTTCCTAGACAAGACAGGGCTTTCTCTGGCCTCTCAGGGCTCTGTGACTGGCTGGGCAAGCCAGGAGGAGCCGACCCCCCAAGACCTGGATCAGGATGTTAAATCTGGAGCGGACCTCAGAGATGGTCTGGCCAGTCCCCTTCTTACAGGGGCCCACAGAGGAGCGAGCCTGAGCCCACGGTCCAACGAAGTCGGGCCTTTGAAGAAATCTTCCAGTTCCCAGTCCCATGCAAGCATTCTGCCGGCTTCTTCTCATTCACCAACTGTTTTACCTGCCAGAATGGAAGATCGAACATACTGTGGGACTGAGAGCTTTTGGCATAAGCAGCAAGAAGAGAACCAATTCGGGCACAGATGGGCCCAAAAGGTCAGGGAGACAGCAGCTTGGAAGGGGGGTGGCCAACACAGCAGAGCCAACACCGCTGGGGGCTCGAGGGCCGGACAAGTCCCCCTCTTCCCCTTCGTGAGAATTGCATCTGTCTGTGTCCTACTCCTGTGGGACTTAAGTCTGACAAAAGGCCTTCACAACAGCACCACGAGGCAGGCAGACCCAAGGGAAATGATGCTGGCAGGCTTGGTGTTTGTCACGCCTAGTGACATTTGTCATGAGGAGCTCTCTCATGTCTCACTCAGAGTCATTTTCTCTGTTTTCCCTCCTCCTCCCAGGTATGCAACTGAGCAGTAAAGTCCCCCAAGACCAAGGGGTCTACAGGGGTCTGTGGTGGAGCCTCTTGCCAGATGCTTCATAGAGTTACTCTGCGTTCTCGTCCTCTGTGACCAATGTTGCTATGTCAGTGTGATGTCCATCGCGCCTCACATCAGGTGAAATGGCCAAGCAATCTCTGACCAATGTTTCCCGGGTCTTGGGGTGCAAGATTTCAGAGGGCAGCTTTGCAAAGCTCCCAAGCAGGTCTGGGAAGCAGCCCTTGCTGAAGCACCCACTGAAGGGGAAGCAGGTGTTTTCTACTAAAAACCATCCTGCAAAGGGACATTCATGTCACGTGCATCAGAACTATTTTCTCTTTCTCCTTTTCTGCTTGAAGGGCAATGAGGATGGCAAGAGCTGTGAACCCCTGGAAAGTATGACCTCACAGGAGTCACCCACAAGGGAGCTGTGGAAGCTCCAGAAGGATCAGGAAGGGATTCCTAGAGGAGGTAGCCTAGAGATGGCCAGAGAGACACAGCAACCTCGCCATCCTGGAACCAGAAGGCCTGGGGGCAAACCTCCCATGCCCCCTCACCCCCCACTAGTTTATGGCTGAGCCTAGAAGACTTGAGAGTGGTGGGGGTGGGAAAAATGAAAGGAACCAGAGTGAAAGAGAAGGGGTTTTGCTTTGGACATGGAGAGTCCCAAGGAGATGCCTACGGGAGACCCCATCTGAGATGGCCAAGAGGCTGCTGGACAAACGAGCCTGGAGGCAAGGACAGAAACAAAGCTACATAGAAGCCTGGGAGTCACCTGCCTGGAGACGACAAATGAACCCATGAAGCTGCTGAGGTCGCCGGTGAGAGAAGAGAGGGGGCAGGAGCAGAGCAGCCAGGACAAGCTGGCTGGGACATCCCACTGCCTCCAGTGTGAGAAGGGCCATCAAGAGCTGTAATTCTCAGGTCCCAGCTTCCAACCACAGATGGTACTTCTGGCAGAACACCTCAGTGCAAGATTTGCCTCCATCTCCTCCCTGAGGATGTTTCCTCCTCAAAAAAATTTATATTTTATATAAATATATACAGATTTATGAATATATTTATATTTATAAATAAATAAAAATATATACATATATGTTATATGCATATACACATACACATACAAACACAAATACTTAAAACAAAGGTAAATAAAACTTTTCTTAACCTCAGAAGAAAAAAAAATGTTGCCAAGGTCCCATAATAGAGCTCTGAAGAATAAAGAATATACAGATTTAACAAGTTAAACATCTTGAGGTCTCTAATAGGGAAGAGGAACCAAGATTCATCAACACAGTTCGTGTATAATCTGCCCTAATACCTAAGTGAAACAATGGATAAAGCACTAGGTCTAATATCAGGAAGAACCAACTTCAAATCCAGCCTCAAACATAAATTATATAATAAAGCAGTAATTATCCAAAATCATTTGCCATGGGTAAAAAATAAAAACAGATAAATGGAACAGACTAGATGAAGAAAAATTAACAATAACTGAACATTTGATTACTTAGAGAAGATTTGCTGTTTAATTTCTGGTAAACTGTTTCTTATCTTTCCCAACCTGTTAAGAGTTACAGCACCTTATACCATATCATAAGAAGCTAAAAATGCACATAAGTATTTAATGTTAAGGATCACAGCATTAAAAAAAACATTAAAAGTATACCAAATCAAGTTCCTTTTATAGCCATGACTAGGGGATGAATTCTCAAGCAAACAAGGGATAAAGGCAATTTTAAAAAAGAGTAAATACAAAATTTCAATTAAAACTTTTTTTTTTTTTTACCAATAAAACCAATGCAATTAGGATAAGAAGCAAAAACAATAAACTGGAAAATTTTTTTGCATTACTTCTGATAAAAGTCTGATATTCAAGCTATATAGGTAACTACACAAATATATGGAACCCAAAACCATTCTGCAGTGAATAAGTTGATCAAAGGATTCAAACAAATTGTTCTCAAAAAAGATTTCAAACCATTAGCTACCATATCAAATGCTCCAAATAAGAGAAATGCAAATCAACATGGCCTTTAGGTTTCACAACATGCCCAGCAAATTGGCCAAGATGACAAAAGTTGGGAATAGTTGATTTTGGAGGAATTAGGGGAAGACTGTTCGTGGAACTGTGGGTTCACCCTATCATATGGGAAATTACCTGAAATTATGCTATGACCATAATTAAAATGTCTAAACAAACCCTTTAACTCAGAATAAATGAAGCATATTCCTCAATGAGGTCAAAGATGAAAGGTTCAAGATCATCTCCCTGTTCTTGATTCCCAGCCCTATTCTCCTTAACAAGCTCCAGTTCCACACCATCATGCACTTGTTGGACAATTATTCAATGACCCCTCTTGGCTTCAGTCTTTGCCCTCCGTAACCCAGACTCCACATAGCTCTTTCTAGCACTTGTGAGATCATATTTCTCCCCTACTTAATATATCTCAGTTACTATATATGTCTCAAGAATCGAAATCCTGATAATATTTAAAGCACTTCCCAGCCTGACTACCACTTACATTCCATGCTATATTTCCAGAATACATTACTCCCTTTCAAATACTTTGCAATCCTTCTATGTTGACCTTTCTGTTCTTTACATACACTGTCCATCTCCCAAATTCATGCTCTTCCACAGCCAGTTACCTCACTTTCTTTCCTTTCCCTTGTCAATTCCCTCATTTCCTTCAAAGCTCAGCTCAAACACTGCTTCCCACATGAGGCCTTTCCTCCCCCTAAAAAATCCTTACATGCAATTTGTATATATGTAACTCTGTTTTGGGGTTTTCTGTTCCACAAGTAATTCATGTAGGTGATAATCCCTTTGTCACCTTGCTGCTGCTCATTTTCCTTATTCATTAGTATTCCATCTTCTCACACACTAAAGCAGTATTTTTAAATATTTTCTAATAAATTACTTAAATTTATCTATCATCAGTCAATTAATTAATTAATTCCAAGTCTTTATTCAATATTTATAGAGAAATGTCTTTTCCCATAAGCTTTTTAGCCATCTCTTTCTCTCTTCCCCCTCTCCTTTCTCCCTCTCCTCTCTTAAATAAACACCAAGGTTAGATATTATATAATCTATTACCAATATAATAATCAACAAAACAAAGATATAAATATTAACAATATACTATTTGTGAGATAGATCAAATATAATGTTACCTTTGAGCATCATTATAACTGAGAACTTCTTCTCAACTTTTGGAAACATAAGACCACCATTCAGATCTGTCAGGCTACCAAGCAATATCCCCTCTCAAGCATTTTCTTCATGTTTCTTCCCGAAGTAGAGAGTCAAATTCCATTTTCTCAAGAAATAAGAAGCCTTTTCTTGCTGTCTTTCTCCCAGTCTCTCTTCAACCATTACAACTAATTATCTCTCCAGAAAGTCAGACTCTCAGTCTGATCACAGACTTCTTATAGCATGATTATACCCTATTGCCTCTTAAGGAACCAGGAACAGATATGTAGAGTTTATGTCTAATTATTGAAGCTGGTATTACAAATGTTTCTGGTGAGAAGCAGCATGGAGTACAGTGAGCTGGTCTATGTGTGTCAAGTAGATCTGGAGTCTAGTCTCCTCTCTGACACATTCTGAGTGATCCTGGGCATGGTGAGCTCTCAGCATCCTAAGCAACTCCCTCAAACTTTAAGTTGCGAATAAAATAGCAAGAAAAATGCCAAGCAACAGCTTGGAAAATGGATAAGCAGAGATGGAGAAAAACTGATTTGCAACAGAGAGCGAACATTTTGAGGTCAGTCAGTCATCAGGTCCCTATAGCATCTTGGAACAAAGAATTCAGAGTAAAGCTTCAGGTCTCATTACCTCTTTAAGAATGCTGGGAAGTTCCAAAAGGCAGACTCTTCAACTGCAACTTTACCTCCTCATTCCTGACCAGGAACAAACTTTGAAATAGTCTTCTTATTCTCTATTTAAGCTATTCTCTGTCTCCTAATTTTGCTTCAAATATAAAGAAACCTGAGATTGGGTTGTGAAGATTTAAATTGTATATTTTAGTTCATGATGAGAAAAGGTAAATTAACAAAGCCAGAAGTTAGTTAGAAATACACAGAACTTAAATGAGAGCAGAAAACTAAGCCTCTGTCCAAAACTGAGGACTTTCCCTACCTGAGGAGAGCACTGAGACAGTTTGTTTTTTTTTTTTAAATCAAGTTTCATCTAAAATAACAAAGAAAGAAAATTAAGTGGACTTGCTAATCTTTAAGTCCTTAAGGTTCACGAGGTCCCTTCTATGGAGCTTATACTATGTGGAAATTTATTAACAAACTATACTAAAGTGAGCTTAATTGTTTTAATGGAATGTAGCTGATTAGATCTCTGGATTTCAATATGAGAGAAAAGTGGGGTTAGGGAGAAGAGGCTGGTGAATGAAGAGCAGGTCATTTAACCTTCAACTCCAGGAAGGAAATAGGAGAGGCCTGGGAAGACTCAGCCCTATCCCTTTCCCCAAGGGATACAGCAGGGGAAAGAGTCTAGTACTATCCTACTGACTGTACTGTCCATAGAGAGGCCATTATGCTGCTATTACACACTTAAAACCTATTAATATTGCAGCTAAGACACACACATGTGAATAGAGAGATATATTGATGTAAACATTACATAGAGCAATGTAAGAATTAGGTAGAAAAAGTTTACTATAAAAGAAACCATTTTTATTCGAGAATTAAATGTTATATACTATGAATGGCATAAAACAAACCCTAAAACTTATCCCAATTTACTAGTTTATAAAAAAAAACAATTTGCAGGGAAAACATCCACATAGAGTTCCAGACATAGCCAATGTAGGAATTTTTTAAACTACATACAAAAGTATTCTTTTTCTTTTCTCCAATATAAGAGGAAAAGATAAGGGGAGTTAAGGACAGAGGAGAGAGAGATAGAGATATAAAAAGAGAGAGAGACAGAGAGATAAAGAGGAGAAAGAGAGAGACAGAGACAGAGAGAAAGACAGAGACAGAGAGAGACAGAGAGAGAAGGAGAGAGACAGAGAGAGAGAGAGACAGAGAGACAGAGAAACACACACAGAGAGAGAGAGAGAGAGAGAGAGAGAGAGAGAGAGAGAGAGAGAGAGAGAGAGAGAGAATATAATTCTATTTTTTAATGGAGAATAAAAAACATGAGGCAGACTAAATAAGATAAATGTGAAAGCTACAGTATTGTCATAAAAGGGAAAGCCAGCTATATGTAACAGAGACCTACATTTTAATGCACAAGCCTCTTTTTTCTGATCTACTCTGCATAAACATATGTCCATCCTCATTTTGTTACTGTTCAGTCATTGTCAGTGAAGCCTAATTCTCTGAAACCGCATTAGGGGTTTTCTCTGCAAAGATACCGCTTTGCCATTTCCTTCTTCAGGTTATTTTACATATGAAGAAACCGAGGTGAGCAGGGTTAAGTGTCTTGGCCAGGTTCACACAACTAAGAAGCGTTGGAGGTCAGATTTAGGAAAAGTAATAATAGACATCAATAGTCCAAATTCTCTCACTTTAAAACAATGTAGAAAGGATTGAGAAGTAAAACTCATTACTCTTCTTATCTAGAGGCCCATGTGACTATTAGCAAGCTTGAGGTGCAGTGGATAGAATGCTGGATGTGGCTTCAGGAAGACCCGACCCTTCTAAAGCAGACTTTTGACCGAGACAGGGCCCTCTATGGCCCAGACCTGACTCCCCTGGTTGGTTAGTTCCAATGCTGGAACGACATGGGACTGTCCCGGAGGAGATTTACTTAGTCCCAACAGAGGAAGGGCATTCAGCAAGAATATACAGTGGTCATGCTGTTATGGAGGGTGGGGAGAGGAAGGAGAAGGGGGAGAGGAAAAGGAGAGAAGGGAGGAGAAAAAAGGGGAGAGAGGGGAGGAGGGAAGAGGAGACAGGAGGCAAAGAGAGGAGGGGAAAGACAGGAAAGGGAAAGGAGGTGGGGGAGAGGAGGTGAAGAAAGAAATGGGGAGAGGGAAGGGAAAGAGAAAAGGGGGAAGAAGAGGGGGAGGGAGGGAAGAGGAAGGGACAAGGAGGGGAGAGGAGAGAGAGTTCCTTGAGGTCTTTTGTACGTGGGCAATCAGGAAACTACAGCTGTAGCTTGAGCCAGGCCTTGTCTCAAGGAGAGTTCCAACACTTCTGAAGGAAAAGCTCCAAGTCTCAGCTGTGTGAAATAGGGACAAAGCTGGGCCAGCCTCTGCGGCAGGATCCCAGGTGGTGTTCCTCCTCTCACATTAATTCGATAAATCCCAACCTTCCCGTTTCCTCTAGAATCAGTGCAGAGATTCCTCCGTGTCACCTTTCCCTCCCTTGCCCCCAACCTGCCTTCCCAACCTTACTACCCAGCACAGCCTTTCCACCACCCAGCCAAAGGGAGCTCTTGCTGCCCGGCGCGCCATCTCCACCTCCAGGCCTTTGCCCGAGCCGTTCCCCCTTATCTAAGTGCACCCCCCCATCTCCGCCTCTCAGACTGAGCCGACTTCCTGCTCCCTGAAACCCTTCCTGGGAAACGCTGCGCCTGCTCCCACTGGAGCCCCGCAGCCCTGGCGGCAGAGAGCGCCAACTAAGTGCTCGTGGGCCGGCGGACGGGCACGCGGGAGAAGCCTGTTGAGCAGGGTCTGAGTTATGGGAGGGTGGGCCAGAACAGGGGGGCTCCAGGAGTCCCCGAGCCCGAGGTGCCTCCCTGGGAAGGAGCCGGCGCCTCAGCCTTCACTGGGGATCCCTCAGAGTGCCGGGGAAAGGGGAGGGGAGACAGCAGCAGCACCAGCCGCTGGACCCAAGTGCCCGAGGCCCGGCCCGGGCGCCCCCACGGGGGGGAGAGACTGCGGGCTCCTGCTGCTTGCCCCCTTCCCGCCCGCAGCCACGGGGCTGGCGACTCGGAGGACAGAGCACCAGGCGCCGCGGGACCTCGGACGCTCCCTGGCTGTGCGATCCTGGCCGGCCACCAGAGGGAGCGGGAGAACAAGGGGGCTTGGGGTGTCCGTGCACCCCAACGAAGCCGAAAGATGGCGGAAAAAGGAGGGTGGCTGCCCCCCGAGGCAAGGGCACGGGGCTCCCTCTCAGATACGGGGGCCCAGCTTACACCGTTAGGGTTGTGGGGTTCAGGGCCCACCATGTGAGAGCAGTGCCCAAGCACAGGCTCTCCAAAGCCCAGCACAATGCTTGGCACACGGCAGGCGCTCAGTAAGTGCTTGTTAACTTAAGATTCCAAGGTCCCTACGGCAGGGGGAGGAGATAACGCGCCCCTGCAAGGGCGGGCACCCCCACCCAGACCCTCCTAACCCAGCTGAGCCTGGGGGACAGCTCCCAGCCCAGGCAGGGGGAGCCTAGCTTGTCCCCGGCGCCACCTGGTGGCCATCTGCGGGAGCCTGCTGGCCTTGGGAGGTGAGCCCCTCAGGGACAAACTGCGATTAAGGACACGCTGTCTGCGGGAGGCCCAGCTCGGGAACAGCCCGCGGGGAGAAGGGCTCTGTCCCCCATTCGCGGGGGCCGCTTCCTCTGCCAGCCCGTCTCCTTCCCAGCTCCAACATTCTGTGCCCCTTTTCTAGGACTGGCCGGCTTCCCGGGAGAGACACCCAGTCCGGACAAGCTGGAGTGGAGATCTTCTCAAAGGAAGGCGCCGGGCCCAAGGGGACCAGGCTGGAGGGGACCTGGAAGGGCTCCGGGGAAGCTCAGCTTTAGGCCAGGCTTGAAACAAGCCTGGGGGGGCGGCCAGAGCAAATGCTCCATGCTGTGTGCCAGGAACAGCCCGGGGCTGCCTGGCGTCACCAAGCACCTGGAAGAGAGGAACTGTCCCAGGGCCACAAGAGTCCCAGGGGGCCTGCTTAGGAAGGGCTTAAGAGACCTTTTTATTTGACTCTGGAGGAGTTTGTAGAGGAAATCTAGGTATGGTCAGTCGCCCTTTGGGAAGATCCCTGTTCCTCTGGGCCAGGCAGAGTAGGGGTCCGGCCCCTCGCCAGGAGAGGGCCCTTCCGGGGCTAAGCAGGCCCAGTGCCTCCAGCCAGTCTCCACCTACGGCAACCCCAGCTACTCTCCTCCAGTCGGAGGTCCTTCCCACATAGGAATGCCCCAAACTATGCCCAGCGCTCTCCCGGCGTGCCCCGGGAACTCCAGCAGCTCATGCTCGTGCCCCAAATTCACGCTGTGCTCCATGCCCTCCAGGCTGGAGCCTCCCCTAAGCCCACATGCTCTGAGCTGCCTGTTCCTGATCTGCTGAAGGAATGAGTCAAAGATGTTCTTCTGGAGAAGAAAGCCTCGAGGCTGGGGGAGGGTGGGAAGGCCTGGCCCAAGGGGGAGGGAGCTGACTTCTCACACGGGTGGAGACTGACAAGGCCCTTAAAGAGCACTCAGCCGTCTAAGGAAAGTTCTGCAGTAGTGGGAGGTGCCCCAAAGCGGGCCGGGACGCCCACTCGGGGCTCGCTGGCCAGCTCGACATGGCAGAGGCTACTCCTCCCGCCCACATCCACGTCGGGCTGGCCAGCCTCTGGCCTCCAGAGCTCCATGGAGGAGATGCCATGGCCCTGCTCAGAGGGAGGCGAAGGGATGGGGCATTCCCGGAGTCGGGGCATCAAGAAAGCTCTGTGCGGCTACTCTGTCCCGCTGGGCCATGGGAAAGAACCGTAGACTCTGTCCCTGTGGAGGCTGGCCCCAGGACTTGGCTGAAGTTGCCAGGGGACTGAGAGCATTGTGAGGGCACCGCCCGGGTCACAGTAGCACCTCCTGAAGTCTTTGAAAGTCCCGTCCTCATGAGCCAACCTGGGACACTGAAGAAGAGCCTGCCTGGAATGGTGAAAGGACCAAGCTGCCTAGCCAATAAAGGCCTCAGAAGCAGGGGGCAGGCCCATTCCATGAAAGCATCCAACCTGCTATGAACAGCGCCCCCCAACAGCAGCAGAAATGAAATTTAACCTGAATCTAAAATATACCAGGTGAGTGACTGCCTTCTTCCACGGTACCTCAGAGGCTCCTGGCCCCTCCCAGGTTCCCCCGACCTGGCTGCCCGAGCCCTTTCCTAAAACTAAAATCCATGTCTTCCTGAAGCTTGGGGGAATCTAAGCCCAAGGTCCAGCGACACATACACCGTCACCCGATTCCTTTCTAGAACGGGACAAAAAGTCAGTGCTGTCTGCATGGGTCCCACTGTGACACAGGTCAAAGGTAACACCATTGCCCTTGGATCCTCTGTAAGCTCCCCCTCCGAGGCCACTGACTGCCAGGCCACACGTACCAATACACATGGAGACGAGCCAATGTTAAAGTGCCAAACGGCCTCTCTTTATGGGTGATCTCGGCAGGGTTAGCAGGGAGCAGGTGCATGTATGTGTCTCATCTCTCTGCGCCCCCGCCTCTCTCTGCATCCCTGCCTCTCTCTACTTCTCTCTGTATCCTTCTTGCCTATGGACTCAAAGTTGCCATTTATATCTACTCTCCTCTGGGATTATTCCGTGCCCAGTCCACTCAGCACTGCGTAGGTGGATCCACAGAAAGGAGACACCTGGAGTCAGAGCTTTTCCTAAGGAAAGATTAACACCTCTGAGACAACCTCCTGCATCAGAGCCCGAGCCCCCTTCTGCCCCTAGGCCCTCCCCACCAGCTGACATACATCCATGGCAATTCTCAGAAGGAAAGTCTCTAACAATCCTCACTCTCAGTCTCAGCCGTTGACCAGGGAGTTCGGTCCAAGGCCTGGCTCTCACGTCTGCCCCTAAGTTGAGGACTGGGGATGGCCTTAGGCTGAGAATCTGGGATCTGCACTAAGCTGAGCCCCCCTGGCTCCCAGTCCTGTGGTCCAGGCCAATGGGCAGAGATGAGGTGAGGAGAGTGGGCATGTGATGGAAAGACTGCCTCAGACACTGAGAAATGCCAATTTAGCGATATATGTATTCATCAACTGCTATGTGTGGGGATTTTAAGAGCCCCCTGGGGCTGGGATCCAGATTCTAACCAAAACTCATTCCTTGCTCTTAAAAATACAGGGCAGGAGGTGGGAGGGAGGCAGGGAGAAAGCTCAGAAACACACCCAGATAACCAGGATTTCCAGGACAGGCAAGTCATGTCTCCAGGCACTCATTAGCTGCACAGCCTAAACACTCTGCCTTGGCTCTTGAGGCCCAAGATGAGAATGCTGGGAGAAACCAAGAAGGGCTTCCTAAGGGAAATGGCATAACAGGGGCAGAGGAGCTGAAAGGAGCCGAGTTCAAGTTAGCAAACCACCACTGCCCATGCCCAAGTCCATTTGGCAGAGATGGAGAAAGGGCAGGTGACCACCCAGTATCAGGTATAGAGAGAAAGTTCGAGAGAGGCAGAGAAGAGGAGCTAATGGGGAACTCTGGGGGGAGGAAGAGGAGGAAGAGGAGGGAAAGAACCAGGAAGATGCTTTAGCAGAGAAGTATGGCCGGCCCAGAAGCAGGAAAGCTTGTTCTGTGGCTGGCAGTATGAAGGCTGGATCACAGAGGGAGAATCTGCTCCCAGTGACCAAAGCAGAGCAAAGGTGA